>NC_138378.1:56638315-56650489 GCF_054177405.1 Leptonychotes weddellii
TCCCACCCACATCTCTGAGGCACTCACTCATTCAATCAACAAACATGTCTTGTCTTCCTACTTGGTGACAGGTCCAGGGTAGAGTCATAGGCTACAGAGACAGGTAAGGCCCATCCCTGCTCCAGCAAAAGTCTTGAGGTTCAAGTATCCATGCCTCATCTGTATGTGTTTTGGGGCCAGAGTTTTCAAGAGAAGCCATCCCTGAAAGTTTTAAGAACTCCGGGATGGGGCAAAGGAAAGTTTGGAGTAAGGAACATAGGAAGGTTTTAAAAAATATTAAGGACTGAGATGCTATTGATTTACTATTCGGGAAATGTACTGTAATTTTTTTCCCCTCGAGACATCTTCCCCACTCCAAATTCATCTAGTCCTTCCCTCTCTGCCCCCCTTCCCCCATTATCTCTCCTTACTCCAAACTTTCCTTTACCCCATCCTGGAGTTCCTAAAACTTTCAAGGATGGCTTGGCTTGAAAACTCTGGCCCCAAAACACATACAGATGAGGCATGGATACTTGAACCTCAAGACTTTTGCTGGAGCAGGGATGGGCCTTACCTGTCTCTGTAGCCCAGGACTCTACCCTGGACCTGTCACCAAGTAGGAAGACTGGATATGTTTGTTGATTGAATGAGTGAGTGCCTCAGAGATGTGGGTGGGCCCTGCCTGAATTGGGGAAGGAAGGAGGCAGGATGGGAACCAGCAGCCAAATTCTGTACAGCAGGATGACACAGAAGGCAGAGAGGAAGTGTCTGGGCTTGTGGCCAGAGGAGAGAAAGGTCTTCCACTCTGTTGCATGCAGGTGGTTTGGGCAGCCTCCTTCTCTCACACCTGGTGACCCGGGAGCCAGCTGGGCACGTAGAATGGGCTAATAAGGGGCTGTAGTCAGGAAGGGCTGAGAAACCCCACACCTCACCTGAGGCCTGATAAGAGGGCCCCCCAAAGTCACCACTTCGATGAACCAGATGGCATGAAAAAAGTTTCAAAGTAAAGCAGCCCAATTTTCCTCTTTGGATTTGTTTAAATTTCTTTGGGGTGGAAAGCTGTGGACAGGAAAAAAGACTCCCAAGCCGTCAAAGCACTCCAGTGATAAGAGGCAAGAAATGGTTGAGGGAAAAGGTGGTCAGTGTGGGGCTAAGGTCATGCAGAGGAGGCACCCTGGCCCAGCACCCGCGGGAACGTGGAGGCTTCCAGAGCCGGGGAATGGGGAGAAGAGCATTAGATAATGGTTGTTTGAAATAAGCCTTTTTTTAAAGAACCATGTTTTGCTTGTGTATAAGCACACACATGTAATGAGAGCAGTTTACTTTTTTTTAAAGGTATTTATTTATTTATTTATTTGAGAGAGAGCGAGAGTGAGAGAGCACAAAGCAGGAGGGGTGGCAGGCAGAGGGAGAGGGAGAAGCAGGCTCTCTGCTAAGCAGGGAGCCCGACGCGGGACTCGATCCCAGGACCCTGGGATCATGACCTGAGCCAAAGGCAGACGCTTAGCCCACTGAGCCACCCAGGCACCCCGAGAGCAGTATACTTTCATGTGGTTACTTCTAAATCCTAATCTGAAATGCTTCAAAACAAGCAAAGAGATGGAAAGATACAGTAGAAAAATGCAAGCTGTGTAAGTATGCATGCAGAATTACCAAATAAGTCCTTTTCTCCTCAAGTAATTACAGTTCTCATCCTCCATCAGACTCCCTCCAATATGGCCACTGCTCTTAGGCAATCCTCTAGCACCTCTTCTGCTCATCACTTGTGGCACGAATCCCTTTCTTCTGGCACTAGTTATTCCCTTCACTCAACAAGTGTTTGGTTTTTGAGGACCTGTTACATGCCCAGGCACTGTTCTAGAGGCTGGAGTGTATCATGAACAAAACAGATAGAAATTGATGCATCATAGGGTTTATATTCTAATGGGAACAGATGGACACATAAATCAAGAAATAAAACGTCCTTATTTATAACATATGCCAGACAGTGACAGGTACTGTGGAGCAGCAGAAAGCAGGAAAGGGGAACAGGGAATGTGTGTGTGTGGAGGATGGGGGTATGGGTCCGGAGCCTCACTGAGGATGGGTTTGAGAAAGCCCTGGGGAGATTGAGGAGTGAGCCACATGACAATCTGGAGGAGGAGTGGTCTGGGCAAAGGCAACCGCAAGTGCAGAGCTCCTGAAGCAAGCGAGTATGAGCGGGAACAGCGGGGGCCAGCGTATTGAAGAGAGACTGTAGGGAACACAGGGGGAGATGACAGCAGTTTGGATCAAAGTGGTTGTGTCGTAGCTGATGAGACGTGGTCAGCTTCTGGGTCTGTTCCAAGGTAAAGCCCACAGGTCTTGTTGATGAATTGAATGTGGGTATAAAAGAAAGCACGAAGTCAAGGTTGACTCCCAGGTCTTAGGACTGGGCAACTAAAGAATGGGGTCACACTTAAGAGAGGGGAAAGATGAGAAGGGGTGGTGGGGGTTGGGGAAGAGCGGGAGGCTGGCTTTCGACCTTCTGAGTTTGAGTTGTCTGTTGGAGATCCAAGTGGAGATGTTGGGTAGGGAGATGGATATGAGAGCGCAATTTTGGGAAGTGGTGCAGGCCAAAGACCTAAGTTTAAGAGTTATCAAATTTATGTTATTTGTGTTCGGGTAGGTCCATCGGGACAAAAACCATGTCTTATTATTCGCTGAACTCCCACTTAACTTAGGAGTGATTTGCCTACCCATAGTAGAGATCCAGTAAATATTTATAAAATACCTGGATGCATCTGTCTGTGAAAATACAGCCAAGATTCATGGAGACGTGAAAACAGTGGCACCCCCGCTTCCGTCATGCACAGATAATGGCAAAAACCCAAGATCTAGAATGAGCTGATCCAGACATGAGTCCTCGTTCTGCTGCTTCTAACAAGGTAGTCTTGGCCAAGTTACTTAACATCTCCAAGCCAGTTTCCTCATGTGTAGAGTGGGAGCAATTTCAATAGCTACATCAAGGGTGATTATGAAGACTTAAGGAGTCCATGAGTGTGAAATGTACAAGCACCTTACAGATGGGAATTAGCTGAGAGAAGCAGGCAGGGCTTGGTAAAGACACAGTTCTGTTCTTCAGGCTTATGGCTACCTTCTTGTTCACCTGAAGGACTTTGAGTAGAAACCCTAGAAGCTGGGATTCAGAATGCAGCAGGGTGGTCCCTCCCTGGCCAGATACTCCTCACCCCTAAAGGGCGAGTTTAACACCATTACTCCCAGCCCCGCCCAGCCCACACTCTCACCGCCCAGGGACCACCTCAGGCCAGACTGAGCTCTCCCTCCTCACCTCCTATAGCAATGGCCTCCAAAGTACCAATAATTTATCTCCTACTTGGGTAAAGCTGGAAAATACTGGAGATTTACTCAGATTTATTTTTTTACCTTAAAGAATGAATAAATAAAAGATTGTCAGCATCAGTCATTAGGGAATGCAAATTGAAACCATAATGAGATATCACTGCACACACATTGGAATAAGACCAAAACAAAACAAAAAACATAAATCCCCATGACCCTGCTAATACCGAGTGCTGGTAAGGATTTGGAGCCACCAGAAGTCTGATATGCTGCTAGTGGGAATGCAAATGGCACAGACATCATGGAAGATAGTTTGGCCATCTCATATAAAGTAAAATATACGCCTACCATATGATCCAGTAATCCTCCTTGGGATTTACTGAAGAGAAACAAAAACTCATGTCACACAAATGCCTGTATGCAGACGCTTATAGCGGCTTTATTCATAATTGGCCCCAACTGGAAACAACCCAGATGCCCTCAACTAGTGATGAACAAACGATGGTACATCCATGTAATGGAAGGGAAACTGCTTAGCAATGAAAAGGAGCAAAGAATTGATCCAAACAACATGGATGAATCTTAAATGTATTTTATAAGTGAAACAAGCCAGAGCCTTGAGGCTGCATGTTGCGTGATTCTGTTTATATGACATTCCAAAAAGGCAGAGAACAGATCAGTGGTGGCTGGAGGTTGGGAGGAGTTGGTGATAGCCAGAATGGGGGGACTTGGGAGTGATGGGATGTTCTGCATCGCGTGTTTGTCATGGTGGACACACTACTCTATGGATTTTCCAAAACCCATAGAAGTGAACATAATAAAAACTGAATTTTATGATATGTAAATTAAGAAAAAACCAACCAGGATATGGGATGAACTCAAAATAGAATACAAATTGTAATAAATGAACTTCAGTGTATTATAAATGGATGACGTCACTATACTCAAGGGGGTGAAGAAGGAAAGACCTAACCTATGTAATTCTGGAAACTGGTATTTTGACTGGATGTTGTCAGGTTAAAGGAAAACTAGACTGTATACAAAAATAATGTGGTTAATAAATTAGTTTCTCACGGGGATATGCATTAGCAATTCTGAAAATGGATATAATTATATTGGACAAATAAGTAAATATATTATAGATAAGCACAGCCCAATTTCTCACGGTCAGAGCAAGAAGTTACAAAAAAGGAAAAGGGGAAGGCCAGAATGAACTCTGTGGTGTTGGATCGGAATCAGAGGTATCAGCATGAAATCATGTTTCTTTGTTTGCGTGGCACATTATACATAACATTTCCCATTTTAACCATTTTTAAGTGTAAAATTCATTGGCATTAAGTACATTCATAATGTTGTGCAACCATATCTACTATCCATTTCCAGAACTTTTTTATTCCAAACAGAAACCCTGTAAGCATGAAATAATAATTCTCCATTCCTCTGTCCCTCCAGTCCCAGTTAAGCTCTATCGTATTATCTGTCTCTGTAGATATGTCTGTTATAGATAACTCATGTAAGTGCAATCATGCAATATTTGTTCTTCTGTGTCTTGCTTATTTCACTTAGCATACTACTTTCTAGGTTCATCCGTATTGTGGCATGTATCAGAATTCCAACCCTTTTTGGGGCGCCTGGGTGGCTCAGTTGGTTAAGCGACTGCCTTCGGCTCAGGTCATGATCCTGGAGTCCCGGGATCGAGTCCCGCATCGGGCTCCCTGCTCGGCAGGGAGTCTGCTTCTCCCTCTGACCTTCCTCCTTCTCATGTGCTCTCTCTCTCTCTCTCTCTCATTCTCTCTCTCAAATAAAGAAATAAATAAAATCTTAAAAAAAAAAAAAAAAAAAAAAAGAATTCCAACCCTTTTTAAGGCTGAATGATATTCCACTGTATACTATAATGTCTACGCCATGTTTTATTTATTTATCCATTCATTTGTGGATGGACACTCATGTTTTTTTAAATTCATATTTATATACAGATAGAAATATGGAGACACGAATGTCCATGTATTAGTACACAGACATATTTTCCTGTCTCTGTCTCCTGAGAGGGCCAGGAAGCAACTATTCTCCAAGGGTAATGAGCACACCTGGCACCTGGATCTTGGTTTATGAATACCATTTTTTTTTAAGATTTTATTTATTTATTTGGCAGAGAGAGACACAGCGAGAGAGGGAACACAATCAGGGGGAGCGGGAGAGGGAGAAGCAGGTTTCCCGCAGAGCAGGGAGCCCGATGCGGGGCTCGATCCCAGGATCCTGGGACCATGACCTGAGCCGAAGGCAGACGCTTAACGACTGAGCCACCCAGGTGCCCCTGAATACCACTCTTCAGTAAAAGGAACCAGGGCTCTTTGGAGAAGTGGTTGATTGCAGGCCTGGGGCAGGGAAAATGTGAGATGAGTCTGAAGCATCTTGTGAACCCAGAGAGTTAGGAAATGCTTTTAAAAGGTCATGAGCATGTAAAAAGGCACAGGAGCCAATGTTGAAGGAGCTCCTGGTAGCCAAAGCCAGAACAATTGGAGGAATAAAATAAATAATAACCTGAGATTATAACCACATCCATGAATTCATACCAATACAAATAATTGAATAAATAAATAAATGGAAGTGAAAGAACAGCTCTTCCTTTCAGAAGAATTTCAACTAATAAACGTAGAAAGAGTATAGAAATGTGGAAAGAATGAAGGAAATGGGAAAACCACCATTAGAACACCACAGTAATCATTGTTACAGGCTAATCCGCACAGATGCTAAGATTAGCGGGCAAAAGTCTGAGGAGAAAGTAAATATTTGCATAATGTCAAAGCACCTCTCCCAAGGTATTTATCATTGACACAGGGGCACACTGTAGCTCGACAGTGGGGAAACCCAGCAGACACTCTCTCAAGCAAGGCTCCAAGTAGACATGACCAGAAGTGAGCCCCTGAGGTGACACGCTGGAAAGAGCGCAAGGGCTCTGTGGTATTCTTGCCGAAAATACAGAACCACAATCTAAGCATCAGAAAACATCAGACAGATCCAGACTGAGGAAAATTCTATAAAATGTCGAAGTCAGGAGAGACACTGAAAGGCAGAAGCTATCACAGAGTGGACCAGGGGACGAAGGCAACATGACAAGTAAATACAGTGTGGGATTCTGGACTAGCTCCCAGAATAGAAAATGTATATTAGTGGGAAAATTAGTGAAAATCCAAATAAAGTCTGTCATTTGGTTAATAGTATTGTACCCATGGTACTATCTTTGTTTTGATAATTGTCCTATGATTATGTAAGACATTAACATTGGGAGAAACCGGGAGAAGGGTGTGTGGGAACTCTCTGTGCTATTTTTGCAACTTTTCTGGAAGTCTAAACTTGTCTGACTAGTGGGAGTTCACAGTCGGAAAGATCTGGAGACCACCGCCTTTCAGCCTGAGCAGTAAGTCCTGCAGCTACCGAGATTAGTCAAACTCACAGAGACAGAAAGTAGAAGAAGGTGGTTGCCAGGGGCTGGCGGGGAGGAGGGGGAGAGATGGGGGGTTAGCGTTTAATGGGTACAGTTTCAGTTTTGCAAGATAAAAAAGTTCAGAAGTGGACAGTGGTGCGGGCTGCACAGCAGTGTGAATGTACTTAATGCCACTGAACCGTTTGCTTAAAAATAGTTCCGATGGTAAATTTTATGGTATGTGTATTTTACCACATTTAAAAACAAAACAAGGACTGCAGGGTTTATGGTCAGCCCTATACTATCTTGCTTCTGCATCGTTCTCACGGGTTAGACGTGTCTTCCCAACATGGCTTCACGAGAGCTGGGTCTGGAAGCCCACTTGTTCTTCAAGCCCGAGTATCAGTTCATGCTTAATCCACCGATAGGACTCAACAGGAGATGCGGAGGCTCAGAGGGCAGAAAGGCAAATTCTCTTGGGGGGAGCTATGAAAAGGTTTCATTGAAGGTTATCTTAATCACCCAGAGACAAGATGCGCCTTCCCTCAGATCTCTGAGTCCTAGTGACTCAAGGCTCCAGGGGTGACCTGGGAGATGCTGCTGCCTGCCTTCTGTCCCCCTTCTCCGCCTCCTTGAGGAGGAGGTTGTGTGTGTTCCTTGGCTCTGTGGGATTTCCCTTTGGGATTTATGCTCACTCCATGTGTATTTGTGCACAGAGCCGTCTGCATAGGCAAGGTTCTGTTGTGGTAATAAACAATCCCCAGCTTTCAGTGGTTGGAAACATCAGTTAGTTTCTTGCTCATTCTGCACATCCACCACAGGTTGGCCGGGGCTCCCTCTGGGTTCCAGGATGATGCCATAGCCATTATTGGGAACACAGAGGTAACTGTGGGTGGGGGCTCCAGCCTTTGCCTGAAAATGACCCAGGTCACTTCTGCTCACACTTCATTGCCTAAAGCATGTCATATGGCCCAGCATGACTTAAAATAGGTGGGAAATGACAAGCCTCCTGCAGGGAGCTCACTGACTGTTGGGGGACAGTTGTACAGTGCACCGCACTGACCCAGCTCCCCAACACCTCCCTCACCCCTGGGGAAAGAAATCTGGGGCTGGGGAGAGCTCCATTCCCACCCCACCCCCACCCCACACACTCTGCTCCACTGAAAGAACTCTTAATGCCTCTACCTCCTGCAGTTGAGGACTCAAAGCCCAGTTGGGGGGATTTGTTGGTCCTCTCCATGTCTGTTCATTTCCTGTCTCATTCCCACACTCGGGGCTGGGTCTGCCCAAATGGTCGCAAGGGTCCCACCCTGCTCCTTTTGAAAGAAGATTCATGGTCATTCTCGAGGAGCACATATGGGCGGCTCACAGGGGCCACTGTGTGACTCATTTGGCTTCCCAGAAGCTAACCAACCAACTGGTGATTAGTGATACACCAGCCTATTTTCCCCTCTGTTCCTACTGGGAATCGGTGACTACAATCCTGGAAGATTAAGAGAATCCCTATCACTTCTTTACATTTTTAAGAGCAATAGTGTTACTGAGTTTCTTTTCTTTTATTCTCTTTGATAATATAATGTAATCTTTATATAAGATTGATCCGTTAGCAACAGATAAAGATGCAGGAGGGTTCAGTGAGTGTGTATCTGTGTGTGTGATTTAGTCAGATTTCACCTTACGCTAATTCAACAAATTACTCACTTTCTATACCAATTCACAACGTTCTTAAAATAGCCAGTTCCCCATTGTGCATTTAAAATACTAAATTGTTTTCACAAAACTCTGATTTACACCCAACTTTTCGGGAGCATTGTTCCTTTATAAAGCAAAGCCTTTGCTGATGTTTCTCAGCAAATTCCTAGAACTATAGACAATATGGAAATGGAAGGTCCTGGATACAATTGTAATATTCGTGACTCACCCAAAACTTGCTTCCCTTTTGGGATGGGGGATTTCTGGCAGGGAGGAAAAAGATTTATTCATTAATTTAACAAATATTTGTTTTGCTGAGTGGCTTCTAAGAGCTGAATACTCTGATAAGTAGTGCAGAAGATGCAAGGAAAGATTAGCACCCGTTCCACCCTGCTTCGAGTTCACAGTGTGGCTGTGTGATTGTCTTTCATTTGCACGCCATCCTACAGAGGTAGCTTCCCGCCTGGAGACCAGATGGGGAAACTGACCCCTGGACTGGTCTGGCTGCTGGTCCTGTCCCACACAGCCCCTAGCCGAGATCTCTTCCCTACCCTACTCTGCCTGGCACACGTCCCCTCAGTAGTCGTTCTTGGCACACACAGCTCCCTCCCCCAGCCCAGTGGCCCCCCAGGACCCTGTCCTGGCCCCAAAGAAGGCAAATCACTCTGACACAGGGAGCCTCGAAACTTGGGCTTCTCTTTTTGCTTAAGTCAATTCTTGGTTATTGTCGGGCATTAACATCGTACCACATCAGGGCCGAGCGTGATTGGCCTGTAGGTGCCAGCATAGGTAAGGGCTTCCCGGAGCGGGGCAGAGGCCTGTGCGGGCTCAGGAGCCAGCTCCGAGGTTCGCAGGTCTGTGTGGGGCCGGTGGTGGTGGTGGGTGCGGCCCCGAGCGCTTCCTCTTCACCAGGACCTGCGAAACCTGGTCACAGTATCAGGCAGATGGGACTGTGTGACGGAGACAGGCCTCTGGAAAAGGTTGGTCCCTTCTCCAAGGTGAAAGCACTCGTTGCCCCAAAAGGGCAGATAATCCTAATACTCATGGAAGGGGGGACACTACTACATTGAGAAGCTTCTCCTGACCTGCCGTTCAGTCGCAAAGCCTCAGATGTGGGACAGTGTTCCAGGGGGGTTAGGAAGGTGACCTAGGCTCCTCAGAGGCTGACCTGAGGGAGGTCTATGACATCTGGGGAGCAGATCGTCCCAGAAAGCCAGTGAGAGCAGGGCAGGGCAGGGTGCAGCCCCGAAGAGACCCCTGGGGCCCATGCAGAGGTGTCGCCTAAAGCAGACCGACTGACTGGGGCTTCCGTCGGACTGTCATTTCTCTCCCTGGGAGATTATTGCTGTACACACAAACATCCTGCAGTTAGTTCCAGGGTGGGATTTTAAGAGGTGATCTGACTAGCACCATCTTCTGCCTCCAGACAGGAGGATGTCATTTAAGCTTCCTTCGAAGTTTCCATGCTTTTCCTCTCCTCAGGGCTACCCTAAATCTGCTCACCTTCTTCAGAATGTGCCCCTGCAGGAACTACAAATCAAAACCACAATGAGCTAACACCTCACACCAGTCAGAATTGCTAGAATTAACAACTCAGGAAATGACAGATGTTGGAGAGAATGCAGAGAAAAGGGAACCCTCCTACACTGTTGGTGAGAATGTGAGCTGATGCAGCCACTCTGGAAAACAGTATGGAGGATCCTCAAAAAGTTGAAAATAGAGCTACCATATGATCCAGCAATTGCACTACTGGGTATTTACCCCAAAGATACAAATGTAGGGATCCGAAGGGGTACGTGCATCCCAATGTTTATAGCAGCAATGTCCACAATAGCCAAACTGTGGAAAGAGCTCAGATGTGGTGTGTATATATATATATATATGAATATATATGATGGAATATTACTCAGCCATCAAAAAGGATGAATACTTACCATTTACATCGACATGGCTGGAACTGGAGGGTATTATGCTGAGCAAAATAAGAAAGATAATTATCATGTGGTTTCACTCATATGTGGAATATAAGAAAAGGCACAGAGGATCATAGGGAAAGGGAGGGAAAACTGAATGGGAAGAAATTAGAGAGAGAGAGAGAGAGAGACAAACCATGAGAGACTCTTAACTATAGGAAACAAACCAGTTGCTGGAGGGGAGGTGGGTGGGGGGATGGGGTAATTGGGTGATGGGTATTAAGGAGGGCACGTGATGTGATGAGCAATGGATGTTATAAGCAACTGATGAATTATTGAACTCTATATCTGAAACTAATGATGTACTGTATGTTGGCTAATTGAATTTAAAAAGAAGAAGTAGAATGTACCCCTGTAGAAACATTGCTTCCCCTTTCTTTCTGCACTTGATTCCTCCATCAATCCCAGACTGTACAGTGGGGCCCGGCTGTGGTGGGCAATGTAGAAGGCAGGAAGCTGCCATTCTCGACGTGGGCTCAGACCCTGCTGTTGCAAGTGGAGGCTCAGACTGTTATGGAATTGAGTTGAAGCCTTCATCCGTGCCCCGCCCAAGAGACTTACTGGCCTCCCTTAGTGACTCCTTTCCAACTTTCCCTGCCAATTCCTAACCAAAATTCTTTAACCCCATCTCAATTTTTTTTTCCTTAGAAATAAATTACTAGACAGAAGTTGGCTTCTTCCCTGCTCTTGTGGTTTTTATAGGAAGGAATTCTCTGTACCCTCCCGGCCCCCTGCTCCACCCAAAACCCCTCCCCACAGAAGAGAGCCCGGTTAACTGAGTGAACAGTTAGGGAGAGGAGCAGTGTCCTGCCAGGAACCTGAGCTGACGTTTTTACTTCTATCTGCTGTTTCTGTATTTTGGAAATTTTGTGGGGAAAACATGGGTGTTATATATTGACCTCCTCAAGCCCCAGCAGACCCAGACAGAAACCACAGAGACATTTTCAAGAGCTGGCTTATGCCCCAGAGGCATATGGTAAGCTGGGTGCCCAAGGCCTGGCACCCCATGTTACCAAGTACCCTTTTGTGTCTCTAAACCCATTCAGTGTTGCTCTATCTCTGTAGAGTCTCCTGACATGTACGGATGCCTGGCTGGGTCCCAGAAGCTGCAGAGTGTTGAATTAGACACTGTGCCCAGCCCTGTGTAATTATCCAGAGTCAAAATGAGTCAGCAGGCAACCCAGATTAAAAACTGTGGCTCCTGACTCAGGCCCACACTCACAGTGCCCACAGTCTGCTGAAGGAAATCTCTGAAGGAAATCTGAGGGGGGGGGGCGGGGAGAGATAATGAGGAGCCACCAGGGAGCTAGACTAGATTCTGGGTGAGGCAGGAAGGATGATGAAGTGTCTCAGGAAGGAAGTCAGGACCCTCCAGCACCCATTCTTCCTTTGTAATTAGAATGCCCCTCCCCCCCCACCACACCCCACTCCCCGCAGCTCTCTGCTCCAGTCTGATTCCCTGGAGATCAGAAGTACTGGCCAATACCTCCTGTTCACAAGAAGCATTTGCTGTAGCTGAATTCTGTGCCCAACCCCTGAAATGGTGACATATGGAGGGCCTTGTGAACCTAGATAAAACATGTTTCTAATTTTTTTTTTTATTCTTATGTTAATCCCCATACATTACATCATTAGTTCTAGATGAAGTGTTCCATGATTCATTGTTCGTGCACAACACCCAGTGCTCCATGCAGAACGTGCCCTCCTCAATACCCACCACCAGGCCAACCCATCCTCCCACCCCCCTCCCCTCTAGAACCCTCAGTTTGTTTTTCAGAGTCCATC
>NC_138378.1:56650589-56792248 GCF_054177405.1 Leptonychotes weddellii
CCTAGATAAAACATGTTTCTAAAAGGATTTTAGGCTAAGCTACACTGTCTATTTTCTGAATTAATTGTGGAGGATTCCCTGAGGACTTGACACTTGATGACTTTCATGGAGCAGTAATTGGATGAATATTCCTGTAAAGAAGTCCTGAAATTTCTGAGCCCAGTGAGAGCCCAAATTAAACACTTTAGAAGACCACTCTATCTTTAACCAACTCTATGACTTAGCCAACCCGGAAGTAAACAGCTCTGGGTGATTTGATAGCAGGGTGAATCCCAAGCTGTCATGTCCATGGCTAGTGGATTGATCACTTTTCAATCATCAGGGATTTCCAAGTACTCTTGGGAGCATCTTTGACATTGCACGGATCTGTTCAATCATAGAGTGGGAGACCTATGGGAGGAGCCAGGGCATTTAGCCTAGAGAAAGGAATACTCGGTCTACTAAAATGGGAAGGTTGCCTTGTGGATATGGGTCAGGCATGTTTAGTAGGGCCCAGAGAACAGAACTGTTTTCAGTGGATGGAGGTAGTGAGTTTTCTGCCACTAGGGAATTTAAAGGGAGACTCCATGTGCATCAGTCAGAGGGGCTGTTTATGGCACCCATCAGGGTTGGCCCCCAGGATGCTTCCCACCTGTTATGGGATTGAATGTTTGTGTCCCCCAAAATTCATCTATTGAAGCCCTAACTCCCAATGTAGTAGTATTAGGAGGTGGGGCAATTTAGGGGGTAATTAGATTTAGATGAAATCATGAGGGTGGAGCCCCCATGATAGGATTAGTGCCCTTAAAAGAAGAGGAACAGACACCAGAGCGCTTCTCTCTGCCATGAAGTGAGAAGGTACTTGTCTACAGGTCAGGAAGCAGGCCCTCACCAAGAACGGAATCAGCCAGCACCTTGATCTTGGACTTGCCAGCCTCTAGAACTGTTAGCCACCCCGTCCATGGTATTTAATACAGCAGCCCCAGCTAGGACACCCGCAGAGCCATTGATTTCATGGGAATTCAGGAGATGAGGTTGAGTCTACACCAACCTTAGGAGATGCCTAGAACATTGTAAAAATGAAAGCAAAGATGTCTCCTTTGTCCCCTCACATAAGCAGAAAAACCTGCAGTTCATACTTTCATTGGATTGTGGATAAACAGGAATCTGCAAAACTTCCATGTGTTTTCCTGGGATCTGGAGGGTGCTATTTAGAGGTGCTGGGTTTCACTGCATCTTCTAAACCCCTCACTCACTTGAAGATTGCAGTGATAGATGTGGACCTGGGTTACCTGGAAGTGACAGCGGCTGGACCCCTCTTGCCAGAGACGACCTCTCAGGTGCCCTTTTCTGTCCTTCTACCTCCCCCACCCTTTCATTCATTCAGTGACAATGGAGGTCTAGTTCAGAAGCAGAAAATAAAACTTGCAGGAAACCAAGGAAGTAGGTCGCTTTTTATGTGGGGAGAGCAGGTGAGCCTTGAGAGACCCTTAGAGAGTGTCTCTGCCTCCCACCCCCCTCCCTTCCACACCCAAACCCCTGCACATCCCTTCTACCCACAAAACTGTCCTGGCACCTTGGTCCCCAGAAGGTTGAAAGAGCAGCGCCAAGGCAGGAATCCAGGACGTTCACTCACTCAGCCAACCTCCAAGCAGTCATCATGGAAAAGAAAATAGGAATCTGGTCGCTCTTCCTTGTGCTGATTTTATTTTAAATCTTGACATATTTTAAAGTTATGAAAAAGCGGAAAGAATGATCTACCCAGCACCTGGAGTTTCACCACCTAAAATTTAAGCTAAGATTTTTTCCCCCTTGGCTTTCAATCATTCAAAATTTCAGGTAGAGCTGAGTGCCCTTGTGTTCATGCCTCAATCCCAGTCTTACATTTCCGTGTGTTTGTGGAGCTTTCTGTTTATTTAAGTAAAAATAATGTAATTCTAAAATTACAAACGGGGCTGGGCCCCCATGATATTTTCTGCGCTTGGGGCCCTGCTGGGGGCGGGGGGGTGGTCTCTGGGGCCGGCCGACCCCAGGTTGGTTCTCTCTGCCCCCCCTTCCCCCCCCCCCCCCCCCCCGAGCGGGCGGGAGCTACCAGCGAGGGGGGTGGGGGGCTTCCTAGAAAAGCCCGCCCAGGCTTCCGCGGCCTTGGCCTTCCCGCGGCGAGCCATTGTGCGCGCGCCTGGGGACCGCGCCGAGGGCCGGGGGGAGCCGTTTCCGGGACGCGCGGCCGGGCAGCCTGGCAGGGCGGCCCCGCCGAGGAAGCGCTCGATTCTCCGAGTGGCACGTTCGCCTCGGGCCCTGCCAAATGCCCCGCTGGGCGGAGGTGAGGGGGCGGCGCCACGCTGGGGTCCAAACCAGGCCCTGGGGTTTGCAGGGGCAGCCGGGTGCGCTCACTTCTTGGCCTGGTCCTTCCTTCCTTCCTTCTCCTGATCGGTATAGTACTTGGGACTGCCAAGCTCTGTGTTGGCTGCTGGCATTACAAAGCTTGGTTTCTGCTTCATTCATTCGCTCATGCATTCGTTCCACGAGTCCTTACCGAACTCTGCATGGGCCAGGCAGCGTTCTAGGCGCTGGGGGTACCCGCACGGGTCCTTGCCCCTGAAGCTTTCATTCTAGCAGAGAGCCAGACTACAAGCAACAGATGTAATAAGTAAATATACCAGACTGCCCGTGGTAAGTGCTGTGGAAGGAAAGAAAGAGGAGGAGGTGAGGAAACCAATAATGGGAGTGGAGGACCGATTTGCCAAACAGCTCTCTGAAGGAAGAACATTCTAGGTAGAGGAAACAAGCAGTGGAAAGCTCTGAAGTGGGAGCTTGCCTGGCAGAATGTGACTTATACAGAGATGGGTCTTCCCCTCAACCACCTGTGCCTCACCTAGACGCCCCGGAACTCAGCTGAAGGAAAAAAATCTCCCTGAGACAGGGCCCACAGTGAGTGGCCGCATCTGTCCCCAGTGGCTCCCCTTGGTCTGCAGAATCACATCTCTTCTCCTTGGGATGTGGAGGTATCCTCATTACCCAGGCTTGCTTTCTGTCTCCAGTCCCATGTCTGACCCCTCTCCACTTGCCGTGTGCCTCGCAGCTTGACAGGGGCCACCATGCTGCCTCAGGCCTTGGCACACAGCATCTTCTGGAATGCCGTACACATTCCTGAACCCGCGTCCACCTGACAAGCCCCTCTTCTTCCTTCAAGAGTCTGTTCAACATCACGTCCTCTATGAAGCGCCTTTTCACTTCCCCTTGAACGTTCCATCCCATCCTCTGCTTATGTGATGCCTGGCACAGACCTCGACGGGCAAGTGTCTGGCCACATGGCAGTTACGTGTTGACTTGTCGGTGGCCCCAATCGGCCATGGCCCTCTCTCCCTTCCCTCTATGACCTCAGCATCCGGCACCTGCCTGGCACAGAGTAGGTGCTCCGTAAAGGCAACTCGACGGAGTGAGTGAACACCACTTGGCTGTTTTGGTTCCCTGAGCACTCTGGGGCTGAAGCAACCAGTCCATGGCTTGCTCTTGGATATTTAACAGACTGTATTCACAGCTGTGGACTCCCGGGTCACGGATTTCCTGTGGGTGAGGGACTGGCTGGGGGGAAAAGGTCTTCATTTTAACCACAGAAAATGGCTGGCTCGAGGGGCATTGTTGTCCGAGAGAATAGAAGAGGCTGCCCCCCTCCCTGACCCCACCCTAGCCCTGGGTGCCAGGCTGCGCCTGGCCACACAACTCCTGGAAACCCTGGTCAGAAATGGGCTTCCTCTCCCTCCCACCAGGACTCGGAGCACTCCTAGGGCAGTGGCACTGACGAAGAGTGCAGTGGACCGGCTGGCCGGCCACCCCTCAGCCCCCCAAGGCCTGCCTGCCTTCCCTTGAAAGTCATTGTCCTTTTCTTCCCATTCGGACATCCACAGTCCTAATCCATCCGCCTGTCCTCGCACGTGGATGACCCAGAAGGTTTTCTGGCTCACCGCCTTGTCTCCATCCCCCATCAGTTCCTACCTTCTCCTGCCAATGTTAGAATCATCTTCAGACACTTCTGTTTTCCAAGTCTCCCAGCAGAGAGGTGACCCTTAGTGTCAAAAGTCAAAGTCTGGACACCCAAACCTGGTGTCCTGGGTCCTCTGAAAATTGAACCTGAACTCCCCTGTGTGCACTTTTTGTCTTCACTCTCCCCCGTCACCAGCCTCCTTGCAGCAGTCTACCTTTTAGCCTCTCGAGTACTGTCCCAGCTCTGAGCGTCACCTGTCCTGGATGCCTTCCCTGGGCCTCCCCACCTACCCAGTCCTCTCAAATGCTTCTGCATACAAATCTGTCTAGATAGCCCTGGGTCACTCGTCTCTGAGCCCTGGATCACGTGTGCTTACTACCTATGACAGTCATTTAATACCTAGAGAGTTGACCTTGAGAGCTTTTAAGGTCCCTTCAGTCCTGCAGTTCTATTCTGCCCAGGTATTTTTGCTGTCATTTTTTACAAGTTTACTTTTCCATTCACAGAGTAAGAGTCTTAAGGACCAGACCTTACCTTGGTCAGTGGGCATGTTCTATGCGAGAGCAAAGCCTGGTATGTGGTCGTAGACTCAGTGTGGCTTTGCTGATGGGAAGTTTCCAGACCCCACCCCCAGATATTCCTGTCTTCAGTAGTTCCCTGCTCAGCCCTCATATGCCGGGACTGCCACACACATGCTTCTGAAGGGGAGCTGAGAAATGCATGCATATTGAGGGATCGGAGATTTCATACATTTGTCCTCCAAAGGGAATCTGCATCACCAGAGGTGCCTGGGAAGAAAGAGCATGAGGACACCACCCTTGAGCTTTAATAGTGGAATGCCACTTATCAGCAAGGGAGGAATGGTTGGCATGGAAACCTTTCTTGGAGCGATTCACTCATACCCTGCTTAGACCCCCAGAACACCGTTCTAGACAGGGCACGGGGCTGGGGGGCTGGTGGGGAACAGGATAGAAAGAGGAGAAAGGAACTGTCCATTTACAAGGAAACTCACCTCTAGGGCCTTTACTCCATGGAAACCTTACTTCCCTAGATGTGAGAAGAAACCTTGTGGCTGGGTTGTCTGGGAGGAGGCGAGCAGGTGTCATCCCTGCCCCTCTGTCCCCGGTCAGCAAGGCTGCCCAGAGGTCCTGCCAGCACCTTGCCCTGAGGAAGAGCTATGGGAAGGAGCTGACTCAGTCCTCTTGGACCTGCGGACCCACTGGGGAGACAAACGTTACTCAACTGTAGGAGAGTGGGCCAGACTGCCAAGGGCACAGAAGATTCAGGATGGGAAAACCGGGTGTGGGGATGCAGAGGGAAGGAGGGATGAACTTGCATTTATTGAGCAGCTGAGGTGTGTCAGGCACTGTGCTAATCACATTTATGTCTGGTACCTCCTCTAATTGCCCCCCCAAATCTTGTGAGATAATTGTCATTAGCTGCATTCCCCAACACAGTTTATTTCCTCTCATACCCTTTCTCCATTGTTCTTTTTCCTGTTTTTTTTGTTTTTTTTTTCTTTTCTGGTCATAAAGTAATTAGTGTTCATCATGGACATGGTATATGAAAATAATATAAAAGTACAAGGAAGAGAAGGAAAGTCATCTCTAAACTCACAACGAACATAAAGCCATTATTAGCACTTATATGTGCGTATTCCAGTTTTTAAAATTCATCTTAAATATATGTGATATTACCTTGTACGCACAATTTTCTATTCTTTTTTTTTTTACTAACTTTTATCCCCAAACATATTTTCATGTCATTAAAAATTCTAAAACAGCATCTGTAGCGCCTTCGTGGGGCCCCGTTCTGTGGATCCACAACTGATTTTCCTGTTTCCCAACTGCTAGGCATCTGTTTTTCTATCATTTGAAATTATAAATAATGGTTCAGTAACATCTTGGTACTGACATCTTTCTATGAATTTCTGATTTTTTTTTTTAAGGATCGATTTGAAGAACAGTTAGGGGTCAAATGGTGTCATTGCGATTTTAAATAGCAGTTTTATTTTCTGACTTCAGAAGTGAGAGTTGTTTATTGTGAAAAATTTGGAACACTTAAAAAAGAAAACAACATTCCTAACTTTTCAAGTGGCTATTATTAACATTTTGGAGTGTTTATTTCTCAGTCCTTTTTCCAATAACATTCATATGTAAGTATAAATAAATGTAGCTGCAAAAAATTGGTATTACATGGGATATCCCATGCTACAGCCTGCTTATTAGCAAGCATTGTATTGTGATCATTATATTATTGATTATCTTTGACAATATTACTTTTAATAGCTGCACAATTCCACTGTAAGGATACACCACACAAATTGAAGCATTCTTTTACTCATGGCCATTTAGAGTTTTGTTTCCAAAACTTTCCTATTAGTAACTCTGTTATGAATATGTGAACATCTTGAACATCTGTGAATATTAATCTGTGACCTCATCTCTGATCATATCCCTTCGTACGCATTCCTAGAAGCAAAGTTACTAGGTCAAAGTGTACGAGTGTTGTCAGAGCTGTTGGTACATCTTGCTTAAGTGTGTTCCAAAAAGCATCCTAATAACCAGAGATCGTCTGTCTTACCATACCATTGCAAAACTGATTATTATTCATTTCTTTAATTTTCACTTTTATTATTAACTATCATGTTTTGAAATGTTTATCAGCTACCTGTACTTCATTTTTTAGGAATGTTCATGAGTCCTATTCACCTTCCTGTTTTTGTCTTTAGTGTATTTCTTGATGTTTTAGATGAGCTCTTTATATTTTAAAGATATTAACCCTATGCTTATCATATTCATTCTTGAAGAATTTTCCAAGTAAAGAAGAAAAGATCTCCATTTTCATAAATGAGTAAACCAAGACTCAGTGAAGAAGTGAATTATCCAAGGTCGCCCAACTGGCAAGTGGTATAGCTGGGATTTGAACCCACGTCTTACTGGCTGTAGAACTCTTGATCAGAAAAAAACAAGAAGAGGAGAGGAAATAATGGTAGCTGTGGAAGCCTCGGTGGTGGAACTTGGGCATGTTCTGTAGGATGAGTAGAAGTCAGCTGCTGGAAGGGTGGGGGATGTTTATGAAGGAGGAGGAGGAACACAGTGCTGGGGGCCTGGAAGCCAGGAAGGGGCCTGGCCTGGTGCCAGCTGTGCATCTTTCTGCTCATTACCTCCGAGCTTAGGGACACACTTCTGGCATCCCTGGTACATTCATGATCCTTCAGAGGACTGCCTCCAGCAATTACCCACATCCTCTCCAGATCTGTGTGCCGTCCCACAACCTTCGGTTTGTCCTCACCTGTATGTTCCTGAGGCTTTGAGAGGCCCCTTGTTACCTCTTGCACTGATATTTAGGGATGGGTGAGGCCCTGGAGGCCACATCCTCAGCAGGGTCCAGAATCAGAGGTCTTTGATCACCTTTTCTTACCCAGTTACATTTCTTCTAACCTTCATTTCTATGGATGCTTGCTAATTGCCAGGGAAAGAAAGAGGAAGAAGGCAGAATACTGGATTGTCGATTTCCTAACGATGGGTGCACACGGTCTCCCACCTAGTGTAGAAGCTCCCTGACGTTCCTGCAGCCCCTCTCCACCTCTGCCCTTCCTGCCCCTAGCACAAGGCCTGCACTGAGACTGGGCTCAGTAAATGCTTGCAAATGACTGACAGGGGATGCAGCCTACTGTGGAAAGGCTGTTGGCTCTCCCCCCTCCTCCAGGAAGGACCGGATGTAAAAACAGCAAATAAATGTAGCAGTTTGATTTTTCATTCTGGGGTCAGGCAGATGCCCTTCAGAGAGAGGGCAGAGGCGGGGAGGGGGGAGGTGGCGTTGGAAGGGGAAAGAGGGGAGGCCTCTTGTTACTTGCCCTCTTCTCTTTCATGGCTCCAGCTGGACCCATCCTCAGGGAGTTTGGAAATGCCTAACATTTTATCTTGGCAGTTAACTGCACTGTGGGAAATGGATGGAAACTTGCAGATTTTGGAGCCTTGGTGGAAGCAGGGATGGAAGGACAGAGAGGCTACAGTGTCCGTGGAGGTTGGAAGAGAATTGTGTTCCGCAGGTTGAAGGGAAATGATAGCACATGGAAGCATGATTCACAGAGAAGAATAAGGAGCATCAGAAATTATTATATGGGTGACTCTAAGAGAACAATTTCTCCATTCTTAATTTCTTTAAAAGGCGATGGTCTATAGCAATAACAACAACAATGTGTCCTGGGCTTATATTCAAGGAATAACATATGTGACAACAGAACAAAGGACGGGGGAGGGGGTGGGATGGTAAAGGGTTTAAGTTCTCATGTGCAAATTCCAGGTCAACTGTGCTAAATTGAGGATGCATATTGTAATCCTTAGAACAAAAAGTTAAAAAAATCAAACAAAGAGGCTTAGCTGCAAATCCCAGAGAGGAGGTAAAATAGAATACTAAATTATAACCCAAGACTGATCTGAAAGAGCACAAGAAAAATGAGCAAAGAACCAATGAGAAAGCAAACGGAAAATAAATGATAGCACCTATTAATTATACTATCATCCATGAAGGGAAGAAATGAGATGATCTCTAAGGCCTTTTCCAGCTTCTGGTGTCTCTGATTTTGGCCCACACCCCCGTGACAGTGCCTACTAATGGCTCGGAGGCGAGTTTATGAAGACGAGTATGGCAGAATTGGGAGGAGAATGGGTCTGCTGGTTCGGGGGGCTGTGATTGGCCCCTTGAGACTGTAATTATGGGTCTGCCATTGTGATTAGTGTAGCAAGTTGAGGTGATGATGTGGGGCAGAGTTAGAGTCAGAGAAGCTGCCCATCAGGCCCAGGGCGCAGGCCCGGATTAGAGTCCGTCTGCTTGAAGTTCGCTGCTGGATTTGGCTTCACTGGCGGGCTCCGTGGGCTGAGAGGAGCCGGGCTCAGGAAGGGGAAGTTGGGTGGGGCTGGGCTGACCCAGCAGAGCTCCTGCGGCCTCTCATAGCAGCTGCTTGAGGAAGGTAGGCCTGTGTTTCCCATCCTCAATAACCTCTCTCTCCCAGGACTTTTCTCTCTCTGCTAACAATGCAGTGCGATAGCCATTCATTCAAAACCCTTTACTGATGACCTGATATTACCTGATCACCCGCAGGTGCTACTCTAGGTACTGGGGATGCTGCAGGAGCAAGACAAAGTCGCTGAGCCCAACCCCGCTGGGGTTCTGATCGGGGGAGACGGAAGCAAATGTGATTCCGGGGAGCAAAACCAGGCCGGCGGGTGGAAATGGAGAAGACCCCGTGCCTGCGCAGTGAGCGTGGTGAAGGGCCGGAGGGGAGGAGGGGCAGCGAGCACAGGAGGCCCGGAGCCCGGCGCCTTGAGGGCAGCAGGGCGGCCTGGGAGGTGGGCAGGACCGGAGCTCGGAGAAGGAGCTGCAGCTGTGCCAGGAAGGGGACTGTCCTCCTCTCCGGAGAGAAGCCACGTGAGGCTGTAAGGAAGGGAGTGACATGGTCTCGTCTGAGATTTAAAGATGACTCCGTTGCTCTGAGGAGAATGGCCTGGAGCAGCGACCAGAGAAAACCAAACAAAGGAGAACAATGGGCAGCGAGATAGGAGTCCTGGATTCCTCAGTGTGCTGTGTGTGATCTTGGGTGCGTCACTTAGCCTCCCTCGCTCCTGTGTTATCTGTCTGTCAAATGCCAAGAGTAGGATCTAGGCTATTTACGTCATGGAGACATGGGAGCCAGCGGTGATTTAAAATAGTGCCTTTAAAGGACAAAGGGCTGTACAAAACAAAGGCGGTGGCATCTTTTTGCCCCTCAGGATATTGGGCACGCTAAATTCCGGGGATGAAATGGGGCCTGTGTAATAATAACTTGAGTTCGTTTCCTCCATGAACATCATGGCAGCATCTGAGACTTCCCTCGAATGGGGGCTGGTTAGCTCATTTGGTGAATGAGGCCAAACTCAACTCCAGTGCCAGCCAGATTCTTCCCTTCCATTCCCAGGTCACAGCTCATCAGACAGCTCTTAACTGGATGTCACTGGTCACACCGGCCCCCCCGAACCAGTGGCCGCCCCCCACCGCTGAGGCAGCCCCCCATGCACGGGAATGAGTGCACCCCCCTGCCCTGGAGTTGAAGATCAGCTTCAAACCAGCCCCACTGCTGAGCTGCTTCGCCCCGCCAAGGCAATGGCCTCTTCAGAATGGGGAGCCTCGCCCCGGCTTCTCACAGGGGCCTGTGGGATCCACAGAAACCCCTGGGGAGGGGTTGGCGTGTTAGCCATGTTGTTGCTGCTGCCAAGGGAACTACCTCTGTTGTCACTGGATTGGGAAAGAAAGCCTGTGACACATCCAGAAAGATTTCTGTGTTCCTCCAGCCCTGCAGGCTGGATTCCAGCGGAAGGCCATTTTGTGAAACACGTGCACAAGGCAAAAACCAAACAAACAAAAAACCGCAAGAAGCCAGACTCTAGGCACACATACCCTTTGGGCGACATGGAGGTGATTTTTGGGCCTCTGCACTGCATGTGCATTAAAGCTCACTTCGCCCTCACGGCATCCCTCCAAGTAGATATCATCATCCTCATTTTACAGACTGGGAAACTGGTATTCAGAGAAAGTAATGGATTTGTCCAAGGCTATCAGATGGGCTGCAGAGCTGGGAGTCAGCCCCGGTCAGCCTGATTCCAAAGCCACGTGCACCCCAGGCCTTAGGCTTACAGCCCTAGAGCATTCAGCGTACCTCTCCATTGTTCTTTTTGTGAAGGCCAGCACTCCAGATATTCTGGGAAACCCTCAGGCCAGAGATGATTGAGGACAAAGTCAGACCTCTTGGGGCTGGTTTGTCATTTACTCCATCAAAAGGCAAATACTCAATCAGCCAGCAAATATTCATTAGGGGGCCGGGCGAGAGGTCTAGCCGGCAGGCAGGCAGGAGGTGTGCAGATCCAAGAATAATTTTGAGAGCAAGATGCAGCCATGTCTATGCCCAGAGGAGAGACAGTGCTGGCCACTGAGGAAGAAGCTGACCAGGGGCTAACAGTGAGTCAGGGTCAATGAAATGCAGACAGGTGCAAAAGGCTGATGCTGTGGGCTCAGCTGCCACCATGGGAAAGCTAGAGCGCCTGACTGCTTCCCTTTCTGGCACCTGGGACTCGGGTCCTGGATCTCTGGAGTACAGCAGAAGGCCGACCCAAGGCCACTGGGAGTGCCAAGCACAGACTGCATGCCCACCTCGGGCTAGCCCAGGTGCCCCAGGCACAGACCCTGACCCCACTATCCATTTTCCCTCTCAGCACTGCCAGCAACTAGCTGATGACTGGCCGAGTGGTTGAGGCTGCCCAGAGCCTGGATGCAGGAGCTGAGCTAGGAAAAGGGATCTCTTCCTCTGTAGGGGGGAAGCCCCTGGGGAAAAGGGAAAATCAGTGGGAAAGTCTATGTGGGGCCAGGGTAGTGCCCTCTAATGTGTGCGATTGGGCCCACAGCTCCTCCGGGGTGACAAGGGGACAGGGCGTGGGCTCACCTGCTTGGCCTGCTTCAGGACCTCAGGCAGGGAGAAAGGGCAGAAAAACCTGCCCTTCCTGCCATGTGGGCCTCCCTGCCTGCCTCCCTCCCTCCCTGTCTCTCAACACTATTTTAAAAATGTAACTAGAGGCTTACCTGGTCCCCACCCATCTGCTCAGGGAGAAGGGGAGGGAGTTCAGATAGATAGCCCTACCGTAGTTGGTGCGGAGGGGGGAAAGTGGGTCCTCCCTTCCAGAATTAGGCTCATTTAGAAATGGCAAAGAACAGAAGAGAGGGGTCTTTACTAACTCTTAAAAAAAAAAAAAAAAAAAGGCCTCTTAATCTTAAATTGATTTAAAATTATATCGCATACTAAGCTTTAAATATATGAAATTTATATTAGCGTGCAAGATTTAGTTTTTTTTAGTCTATTCTGAGACTATTCCACCTTGCTAATGCTTTCCCTTTGGAAACCCATAACAGTATAAGAAACTATGACATTGATAGGACATGAATCATCACATTTGTATCATGGTTTCTAAGGTGCTTCTGGGCACAGTGTTGCACCTGACCCTGTCCCTAAGTCTGTGAAGTAGGAACCGCTAGTATCCCCATCTTGCAGATGAGGATGCTGGGTCCTTATGCCTCTATAGAGCTTTAGACTTTCCCCATTCCATGGCTCGTTAATGTCTTCACCTTTCTCTTAACTTGGAAGAAAAATGTCGGAACAAATGGGAAATGGGATGCGTTTGTTCCTCATGCCTTCTCTTGAGCTCTCTTGGCCAAACCTCCTCAGCATTTGTCGTCCCCATGCCCAGCCCAGTGCTGGGTTACTCAGCACTGGCCTGAGTGACTTCAAGCCACAGAAGCTGGCGGGACTGTCACCTCGCATGTGTCTTCCCACTGGTTCATCATAAACGGTCCAGGCAGGCCTGCGGAGAGGGGCCTCCTCACCTCTGCTCTCTCTTATGCAGATACTAGTGGAGGTGGCCTCCTTATCTCTGTGATCATCATGGCTGGGCAAAGTGTGGTCATTGAAAGCCTCAAACTCAGTAGAAACTTCTGAAGAAAAAAAAAGGAATATTTACTGGGAGAGAGGACTAGGGAGAAGGAAAGGAAGAAGAGTAGAGAAGAAGAGAAGCAATAAGCACAGGGAGCAGGTAGGGGGTGGGATTGCCCAGGGCAAGACATGCAGTAGAAACTTGCAGGGCCTGGGTCCCTCTGGGTCCACTCGTCACAGCTCCAGGCTTCCTCCATGCTGCTTACACCTAAATATCCCCTGAGCTGGACTGTGGGGAGAGTTTGAGTTGCCCTTGAACCTACTTAACACCCCCAAGATACTAAGGCCTCCACAGTCACCCATCTATACTCCCAGGGTCATGCATACAGACCAGCATCCCCTCAAACTTCAGGGCTGTAATAATTAACTCCTTGCTTAGAGCGGGTATACCCAAGGAGATTCTAGAACCCACGGAATTTTGCTCTGATGTTAATACCTATTGTGCAAAATTCTAGTATAAATTGAGCATGAAGGTTTTGTAAAAAATTGAACTGAACAAGAAAGACAAACTGTCCTTATGAAGGCTTGGGAAAAGCTATCTGGTAACCTGAGCTAAGGGCCACCCAGGTCAAGGGCATCCATGCTCCATTCCACATATGCTCCCAGAGTTTGCAGAGAAATACTCACCACTGGATATTGGTATCATTACTGCCACAATGGCCACGTAATTATTGGGAGCAAATTCATGGGGGGAAAGCTGGAATGTCATGGCTAAAAGATGAGGGTCACATTCCTTTTCTAACCAGCGCAGGTGTCATGGTCATCCTCCAAAGGCCCCACCAAGCATTATAATACAGGTGTTCTAAGTGCTCCATAGCGCCAAGACGAGCTGGTAATCTCAGATGACCATAGTAACTGAACCTCCTCGAAGGGTCTCTTGTGTTGCTTCTGTATGCCCTGCCCTTTGCTTTGAGAGTGGTAAGAGAGGATTCAGTCCCTCCTCCCAGACCAAAATGCTTTTCTGCCACTTCTCTGACTAGAAAACTCCAGGTCACCCTTGAAGACCCAGCCACAACGTCACCTTTTCTGCAGACTTTCCCTAACATCCCCACCCACAACCAGGCTGACAGAATCATTCTCCATTCTGAACTCCCAGAAAAACAGGGTTTTAAACTTACCTGTGTATTTTGTCTGTTCGAAAGTTTGTCTCCAACAGTGGACTGTGAGTTTAGAGGGTAGGGCTGTGTCTTATTCATCTTTCTAAGCTGAATTTCAACCACATTGATGAATAAGAGCAGGACATTTGATAAATGCTTAAGAAGGGAAGGATGAAGGAATAAATTTAATTAATTAAACAAAGATCGGAATACGTACAAAGGGGATGAGGCTTCAAGTGCAATGAAATTTGGAGAGAGAATTTGAAAATGTACATTTTTATTTTTATCTATTTTTTTTTAAGATTTTATTTATTTATTTATTTGACAAAGAGAGAGAGAGTACAAGTAGGCAGAGCGGCAGGCAGAGGGAGAGGGAGAAGCAGGCTCCCCGCGGAGCAGGGAGCCCAATGCAGTGCTGGATCCCAGGACCCTGGGATCATGACCCGAGCTGAAGGCAGCTGCTTAACCCACTGAGCCACCCAGGTGCCCCGGAAAGGTACATTTTTAAATGCTGTTGTTTTATTACTTTTAAAATGTGCTTTCTATTCTTTTTTAAAAAGATTTTTTATTTATTCATTTGAGAAAGAGAGAAAGAGTGAGCATGAGTCGGGGGGACGGGGCAGAGGGAAAGGGAGAAGCCGAGTCTCCGTTGAGCAGGGAGCCCGATGCAGGGCTTGATCCCAGGACCCTGAGATCATGACGTGAGCCGAAGGCAGACACTTAACCAATTGAGCCACCCAGACGCCTCTGTGCTTTCTATTCTTTTTTTTTTTTTTTTTTTTTTAAAGATTTTATTTATTTATTTGAGACAGAGAGAATGAGAAACAGAGCATGAGAGGGAGGAGGGTCAGAGGGAGAAGCAGACTCCCCGCCGAGCAGGGAGCCCGATGCGGGACTCGATCCCGGGACTCCAGGATCATGACCTGAGCCGAAGGCAGTCACTTAACCAACTGAGCCACCCAGGCGCCCTGTGCTTTCTATTCTTAACAGGTAAAATTACTGTGGAGTCGTCTATGGGTCTTTCCAGAACTCTTCTAAATATGGCCTTACTTATGAACCTTGGGCATTATGAGTTTCACTTTCATACACAGTGAACTCTGGGCTCCCTGCCTTGGCATCATCTACCTAGAACTTTGCCACTGGCATGTTTTTATGTCACAAGGCATCTCTCTACCATAAATGACTGTTTGATGAAGATCCACTTTAATTTAGCCTAAAATAGAATGATTAGGAGGGCTTATCTGCTGTAATGTAAAATTAACGATTAAGGTAAGGCATTGTCTAAAGGCTTTGAAACGTCTGTGCCTCCGCTTGCCCTGGGGTGGGTCATTGAGCACACTGGTCTCAGCCGGGCTTGTGACCCCCAGCATCCATGCACCAGAGACTGCAGTCCTCGGAGGCAGACGGAGAGAAAAGCCTCAAAGTTTAAAATCTTAAGTATTTACAGGCACATTCTCAGCATTGCATCCCTGGTTTTCTTCAAAGGGCAAAGACAGAGGTATGCACTCAGAAAAATGAAGCATTTTAAATGGGGTTTGTGCAGGAACATATTTCTGGGCTTGGCACCTGCGCTCCATGTGCATGGATGTGTGTGAAAGGTTCTGGTTATCTGGTTATGCACTTGGGGCCGTGTTAGTGTGTGCCCCTGACGCTGTCCCCTCTAACCTCAGTGCTACAAAAGGACCCAGCTGCAGTCCCAGAACAATGCAGACCGGAAAAGCCTTTACGTGGCCATGGAAATCATAAAGGGGCAAACTGTTCCCTAATTCCTTGTATATTAATAAGTTTCAAAACCAACTCCTGTAGTATCCAGACGCCCTAAATGTCATGTAACCATCCTTCTCCCTTCACATAGATCCGAAGTCTCAATTGTCTCCTGCTATCTCTGACCATTTCTTGAATCTGCAGGCACTTTGCTGGGGAGACATGACGATGAGTTGCGGGTCAAGCCATTTCTGGGGTTGTGAGGCTTTTTCCTCCCATTTTCCTTTGTGCTTCTATTAGCCTAAATCTGAAATTTAAACCTGGAGAGTGGGCCAGCCAACACTATGAACTTCTCTCTGCAGCTAAGCTCCCTCGCAGACATTGCTGGGTGCTCTGTGGTCTGCCCCAGGGTTTCAGGATGGCAGGAGAACTGTTCTAAATGAGATCAAGGGAAGGTGAGGTGAGACAGTGCTGGAAACCAGCTCCTGCCAAGTCAAACTTTAGCCAAGCACCTGCCCAGATAAGATGCCCAGAGTGATTAGTTTTCCATGTAGGAAATGGAGGCCCTACAGAAGCAGTTTATGCCCTGACCTAAGTAGTCCACAGAGGGCCTCACATCTCTGCCAGCTGAGGCTTCTGGGGCAAAGACCACCACTTAATTCAACGATGCATAGCCAATCCAAACATCAGAGCCTAAAGGCTCTAAGATCCAGCCCTCTCGCTTTAAAGAACAGGAAACTGAGGGCAGAGATAGAAAATTAGTTGTCAAGGACTTATTTTTCTTAATTTGAGAGCGAGAGAGTGGGAGAATGAGAAAGCATGAGAAGGGGGGAGGGTCAGAGGGAGAAGCAGACTCCCCGCTGAGCAGAGAGCCCGATACAGGACTTGATCCTGGGACTCTGGGATCATGACCTGAGCCAAAGGCAGTTGCTTTACCGACTTAGCCACGCAGGTGCCCCCGTCAAAGATTTCCTATCTGACTGGAAGTCCTTGAGGAATGGTGCATGTCTCGTTGATCTTGGTATCACCAGTGCCTAGTAGGATAGCTGGCCTATAGTGAACATTCACCGGATGCTGATCAAGTAAATACTGCATACAAATGAATGAGTGAATGAATGAATATATCAGCCAAGACTCTTACCTGCAAGTAACAGATTATCTCCAGCAATTTGAGAAGAAATGCTTTATTAAAAAGGTTCTGGTTATCTCACAAAATCTCTGAGAGGGGTGTAACTGGAGGGTCAGGCTCAGAGGTTGAGGCAAGCAGGAATAAAGCCCCACACTGGAACCCTGCTGCAGGTGACTGTAGTTCACATGGCCAAGCCACCAACTCACGACTCTGGATGCTGATGCTAGAACTTCTGGCACCAAGATACTGTCAGCAAGGTGACAACTGCTTTACAAGGTGCCTGCTTTCCCCAGATTCAGTGAGATTCAAAGTCTGGGTAGATGTGTCTGATTCAAAGAACCCGAGTCATATGTCCACACCACGGGTTCTAGAGAAGCTGAGATTATCTGGCATTTTTACTTTCTTTAGTGAAAGGCTTTTCTTTAGTGAAGCCTTGCTTCATAAGGTGAGTGAGGAACTCCCCAAACATAGAAAGGTGCTCAGGTTTGGATGCTAAGGAGCTAAGGAGAAAGATGTCCCTTGCCACAAATAAATTAAGACAACAGAGGTGCAAGATATAAATACATTGTGCATTTGGCTAACTCTTGCCTCTATTTGCCCCCATTTGGCTGACTCTTGCTGCAGGATGTCCCTCCCTCTTGCTCCTCAGTCTCCCCATTACTTATTTCTGGGAGTCCCTGGAGCATTTTTCACAGGTTCTGTCTGTAGCTGCCATTTTTCCCCTAGCCTTCTACAGCACTTCCTGTGATTTCCATAGTTAAGGCCCTCTCCAAAATTAGTCAGTACATTTGCCACTTGGGCCCAATTTTTTTTCTGGTCACCTCTTGAAGCCCTTTCAATGGATCACCAGCACTGTGGCTTCTGACATTAGCCACATGCAAAGCCCTGAAAGGGGCCTCAAGAACCCTGAAAGAGTTAGGTCAAACAACTGGGATCTGTATCATACAATCAGAAGGCAACATTATTATTAAACTTTCTTCCATTAAATTTTTAAGTGGTCCATTTAATGGATTATTTAGTTCCCACTTCAAATAAAATCTCAGTGAGGTCCCAAGACTTTTAAAGTCACTCTTTAGTAGTAAAAATAGAAATTCCCTTGCTCATACTAAATAAACATTGGAGTCCGGTAGGTAATGAAAATTCTCAGCTTTACCCCTACTTAAAGCTCTGTCCTCCCCAACTTAGATTTGCTTCAACCTGGAAACCTGAGCGGACAGGAGGGAAGATGCTATCTGTTGCTTGCACCCTAGGATTTTGGCTGATACATTAATTTGTTCATTTATACGTTTGTATATTTGTTTGGTCAGCTTTACTGAGTGCCCCTTTTATGCCAGATGCCTTGTTGGGCACTGAGGAGCTTAAGATATTTCCCTACCTAGCACCTCTACACCTAATCCCTCCACTGGCCTACACTGGCCCCTCTAGGGCCTAGGAGAGGGGAAAAATAGAATAGGAAATGTCGTCATCTTCTTCTTTCTCATCTTCTTCCTCTTCCCCCTCTTCTCCTTCTTCTCCTTCTTTTTACTAGCATGGGTGTAATTTCTCTTTGGTTTTCCCTGGCCATAGCAGCTATTTGCCTCTTCGGTATCTTTGTAGATTCCTTGGATAGTCTCCTCCAACAGCAACCCCTCATGGTTCCAGAAGGGCCCTCCTCCAGAGGGTCACTTGTGGTCTTCCTCAGCTTCTGCTTCCAATGGTACCTCCATCTCTTTCTGTTGAGACCTTTTTGAAGAGATGCACGTGGCAGGATCGTCTTAAAAATCCTCAGTGGGTATTCCTCCTGTGAATTCCACATCTGGTCTGGGAACATCATGCTCTGTATTGGACCTTCTAATCATTGCCCCGATACCCCTTCAGGAATGAAGGCCTTTTTCCCCCTGGGTGCTGTTGCCTAAGGCCACAGGCCTTGACTGATCAAGGCAGAGGTAGAAAGGCCTGACCCCTTTACTCCACTTTGGGACAACTCTGAAGAGCCATTCCAGCTTCAGACACCCTAGGGGTTGGATGAGACCTTTGTGGAGGCTCTACTTTGCCCTCTGCCCAGTCCTACTTCTGTCCCTTCCCTCCCACAGGTGCTGATCCCCAGGGCACTCCCTCATAAACCTGCTGAATGCTAATCTCCCTCTCTTGTTGACTTCCTGGGGAATCCAACCTGCAAACACACCACTGCCATGACTAGGTGAGTGGGAGTAAGCCTCAAACCCAGCCCTCCACATGGCTCCAACAGCCACTTTAGCCAGCCTCTCACCGGGGGGGGGGCAGTCTCCTGAGTCCCTCAAGCTGCAGGGGATGAGCATCAGGCTTTCCTGTGGTCTCCAGTAAGCCCCAGTCACTGGACTTGGAGATAGCTGAAAGGCAAAACTTTGTCCACGGTGTGCGGAGGGGAAATCCATGATGTTGACAACTCCATCCTAGAAATCCAACTTCTAGTCTTTGTCTATATTGGTCCATACACTCCCTTGAGGTCGGCTTTGACTACAGCATGCAAAACCATTTCAAAAGCTCTTTTGCTAGTTCTGTATTTCTGTATTTTGAAAGTGAGCTAGACAAAGTCCCATTTTGACACCCCTTACAGGCCAAAGCAACACTATAGGGGTGAGGAGGGTGTCTCTGACCCCCAATTTGTGCCATTCTTAGTTACCAGACTTCAGAGCAGTACTGCTTGAGGCCTAATGTCATCATCTCTCTTGATAGTAGCACCTTCATTTCTGCTCTAAGGTGGGGCTGGCACATCCTTCCTATAGGCCATTCCTCCCACAGAGACTGCACCCACCAGCCTAGCAGATGGGCCAGTCTGGGTGAGGCATCTCTTACTCCTAGCAGTGAGGATGGCTGGGACTCTAGCTTTATCTTCCTTCTTATTCACTCTCTCCACCCTCCCACCCACCACCACCAAATCCTTACAACACCTATTGTTTAGAGCATATGATTTTGTGCTCAACTTCTATATTTAGAACGTTTTAAGAATATATAAATTATATATATATTAATTTAAAAGTGGTTTGGGAGAGGAAGAAAGGAATCATTACGTATTGATGCTCACTGATTTCAAAAGCCTTAAAAAATAAGTAAATGTGTATCTCCTAATCTGGGAAATGCAGTGGGTGCACAACTGGATTGACTTCTCCTGGAGGGGAGGGAACCACTGTCTCTCTCTCCCTCCAGATTGATTCCTTCCATTCTCCTTGAATCCGCATAACACAGTGGCCGTGGACCAATGACTCCTTCGCTATATGGTGAATGACCAAATGACAAACACACAAGACCTCTCCTGGGCAAAGACATTAGTCTCTAAGTCCCTGATAATCCAGGTGTGGGGTGGGGAAACTGGTTTCTTTAAAACTGGATCCTTCTTCTTGGTAAGCACTAAGAATTTAAGTAGAAACAAATGTTCAACCCTTTCCTCAATAAGAATCCCAAATTCTTTTTGAAAGATGGCAAAATCTGGATTTGTAGGGTCAAAAGTCATGTTTAACCGTAGATATAGCATATGTTCCGGCTTTGGCCTGAAGCCAAACACAGGAGGTATGGTTTTCTGGTCATAGAGTTCATTGATGAGCGTGAGGATAGACTCCTAAAGTCACAATTTAAGAGCTGGTTTTGTTTGGAGGACTAACAGGCAAATGTGAGGGAATGGGTCCCTTCCCTTCCAACCCAATAAATGGCGGGACTAGGGCCCGATGGTTATTACATTAGATAACACATGTGCAGGGCCAGGGCTACCACCACCAGAGAGTGAATGCCCCCTGAAATTTTGCACCCCAGCCCTGACATGTGACAATACATTGAAAGTTGTAAAATACTAAAGAAATAGCCCAGACCTCCAAGATCTCCTCTCCTGTTAGATCCCCCCCATCCCAACCTAATTTCCAACCACATCCTGGGTCATACTGATACTTTAACAGGATTACCAAGGCCCTCTGTCTTCCACCTGCCCACCTCAGCCCAGGTGTCTGCTCTCTACCAAATCTGTAAGTTAACAATTTGTCTCCATCTATCCCATCCTCCTAAGGGTATGTATGCTCTACAGAGGAGAGAGGAAGCTAGAGACCCAGTCTCGTCCCGCATTAAAACAAGTCAGTATTCTCCTGGGGTCACAGACTGTGTTGCCAAGCTGTCCAGTCTAGGGTTGGGGGACAGGTAGAGAGATTTGCTGGGAAATGGGCAGCTGCTCCCATTTTAAGCAGCTTGGGAGTGATGCCCTCTGCTGCCCTCTGTGGCCAAAAGATCATTGTCTCTAGAGACACTCCTCTAAATCCTGGAATCCATCTCTTTCCGCCATCATCTTTTAAAGCTTTTCTCCTGCAGTGCTCTGTGGGCATTAAAAAGTAAAATGGGACACTCTAGCCACAGGCCTGTGTTGGGTTTACACTCTCAGCTCCTTCCTGCAGAGGTTGTTTAACTGAATCCTGGAAGAAATCTTAAGAGGTCATTGGGCTGCTCAGCTCTGCTCTAAGCAAGGCTAGTCCAATCCTTCTATATAGGGCTTTTGGTGAATCTCTCAGACACTGCCAAAATCCCAGACTCTTCAAAGTTACTCCCTGGGATTTTCATAATATCCATCCAGTTGTTTATCGGAGCTTGGGGACCTTTCACTCAGAGGGCAAAATCCCAATTAGAAAAATGGGCAGTCTGGCCATGGGGAAGGAGCAATATTAATATGGTAGATGTGTTGAGTGACCCTTTACCTTTCTTTTTTTTTAAATACCAAAATATCTAATTTCATAAACTCAGCATTGCTGAAATGTTCTGTGTAGGTTGGAGGTGTTGCTTTGTGACTTTTAAGCATAGCCCAGGACGCAGGAATTTTCTCCTTCCTCGGGCAGTGAACCATCCGAGCACCTGGAAGCCACCAAAGCCCCTGTTTCTTCTCCCACTCCAGCACCAAGTGAGATAAGTAAGCTTATTGTCGATTAAGGAAGCACTGTGTCTTACCAATCTCTTTATTAAGATAAATAAATGTGTCCACTAGGACTGGGTGGCTGGAGAAGCCCAGTATGAAATCACTCCATTTCTGAAACCTACCGGCCTCAAGAAATGGCTCCCTAGAGAGATTCGCAATCTTTGTTTGAATCCCTTGACTGTCAGGCGTGATGTTTGATTTCAAAGTCTGTGTACACAGTGCTCATGGCTCTAGGAAAATGAGAAAATGTGCCTGGTTCCCCAGTTCTCGGCAAGTTTTCTCCTCTCTCTATTCTGCTTTCCAGTGCCTTCCAAAGGCCCCTGAAAAGTAGCCCCACCCCTCCTGGCGTGCAAGGGAAAAATATGTTTACTTTGTATTTTGGTAATAACACAAACCTATACCAAAAAAAGTTCCATTTACGATTATTTTTTCTTGATATTTATTTTTGCATTGTGGTAGAAAAAAAAGCTAGCATTAAATTTACCACCCTAATCATTTTAAAGTGTACAGTGCAGTAGAGTTAAATATATTCACATTTTGTACAAGATTCTAGAATTTTTTCATCTTGCAGAAGCAAAACTGTATACCCATTACACACTAATTCCCATCCCATCCCCCCACAACCACCTTTCTACTTTGTTCCTATGAATTTCGTTACTTCAGATACATCATAATAGCTGAATCATAAAGTATTTGTCTTTTTGTGAATGGCTCTGCTCACTTTGCATAAAGTCCTGGAGTTTCATTATGTAGATTATTTAATATAAAATCTGACAAGGCTTATGGGGAAAACGTAGAGCAAGGCTCTCAGTGCGAGGGCTACCAGTCCCGTGGCCCTTGCTTTCTCTTCTCTTCCACTCACACCTATGAAACTTTTCGCAAATCTTGGAAGACTGAGCCTTCCCTGTCCCATCCTGAGATCTGGATCAACATAATGTAGGTAGTAAATGGGGTGGGATTCTTGGGAGAGCAGATCGATCGGGTCGGGGCAGAGGCACGTGGAGCATAGATGCCCGGGCCAGCATTTGTTGAAAGCAGAGTTTAAAGCGCAGCTGGAAAATCCAGGAGCTCTAATGGCCTGCCCCTTAGATCACTGATCTCTCTACACTCAACACCTGCAGACTTGATGTTCCCGGCGCTTCAATAAAACATTGGAGACACATAGGGCAGGCCTGAAATCCTGTGACTTGAGGACACGCTGTCAATTCTTATCCCCAAATCACACTAAGAAGCCAGACTGACTTGTCCAACTCTGAATTGGCCCAGGCCCACGCTTTGGTGGTCAGGTGTTGGGAGCAGGGCGCAGCAGGCCCTCGCTTGGAGCGAGGGCCCGCCTCTCCCGCATCCTCACCAAAGCCACACAGTCCAACACGACCCCGCAAGCAACAGGTCTACCAGTTGAGGGAAGGGAAGAGCAGGTAAAGCCCTAGCTCTATTTCACTGCACTGTTTTCCCCAGACCCCACAGGAGCAGGTGATCCGTCTCCCTGCCTCTTCTTTCAGATGGCAAAGTCAGCTGCGTTCTGCCGAGAAAAGCGCAACGCCTAGGCTCGGAGCGCCGCTGCTGGGCCCTCGGAATTCTCCCGAGAGGGCCCGGGAGCGAGGCAGCAGAGCGAGGGACGCGGGACCGGCACTGCGGAGCGGCTCCGCGTGGCGTGGCAGAGCGCGGGACCCTCGGGGCTCACAGTCCTGCCCCGGTCCCAAAGGTACGGCAGAGGAGAAAGGACGCCAGGGCAAAGGGGCACTCCCGGAGACCGACTTCTCGCTGCCGGCTAGCCCCACTTGGGTTGCGCTTGCCCGGTGCGGAGTCCCACCATGCCACAAGCCACCCCGCCGACCTCATAAACAACTTCTGGAACTGCAGAAGGAGGAGGCGGGGCGGGCGAGCCGCGGCGGAGCCGAGCGCGGGGGCAGGGGGCGGGCCGGGGTCAGGGCAGAGGCTGCGGCCGCGCCTCCCCATTGGCCGGGACGCAGTGGGCTGCCCGGGCGCGCGGCGCGGCGCGGCGCGGCGCGGGCGGGGTGGGCGGGGGCGGGGCCTGCCGGCGCACGCCCGCCCCCGCCCCCTGCGCCCGCGCCCCCCGCGCCCTCCCCCGCCCTCCCCCGCCCGGCCGCAGGAGTTTTTAAAGTGGGCTGGCGGCCCCGGGAGCCGGACATTTGAGAGCGGTCCACGACACAGCCCCTGTACCCAACACAGCGCTAGCCTGAGGCGGCTGTACAATCCTCGGCAGTGTCCTGAGACTGTATGGTCATCTCCGCGGTCGCGCCCGCCCGGCCTTGGACTCTTCCAACTCCAGTCGTTGCAGCCACTTCTTATTTTTATGTTTATTTTTGAAAACCCAGAAAAGTGACTCCTCTTCGTGGGAAAAAGGAACTAAGGTCCCGCTCTCGCGGCCCTCTTTTTGGGTTTGACAGCCTCCTCCCACTCCTTTCCCCGACCCCGCCTCCCCGTGTGCAGGTTCCTCCCCGGCACCTCTCTCCACCCTCCTCCCCGCACCTAGCCAGCAGCGCGCAAACTTCCACCTGACCGTGCGGGGCGCTCGGGACCTGCGAGCACCTAGGACCTTTAACACCGGCCCGGGCCACAAGGAGTAGGCGAGGGCCACAGCGAAGGCGGCGACTGCAATCCCCACCGGCCGGGGAGCTCAGGTGTCTGGCGTTTGAGAGCGCCACGGCGACAATGACAGCTGACAAGGAGAAGAAAAGGTAAGCGGGCGTCGGAGCTGGTCTAAGGGGAATGGCCACGCCGCACGGGGTCGGAGCGACCGAGAGCGGCTAGAAGAGGAGTCCGCAGGGGTCTTTGAGGCCCGAGGATCGGTGTGGAGGGCTTTGAGGGGGGGAGAGCAGGTGCCCCGTCTGTGGACGCGGCGCTTCGGCTTCGCAGTGGAGGGCTCTGTGGCCCGAAGAAGTCGCGAATCTGCGCGCGCGATGAGGCCAGGAGGCCCAGGGAGATGGCCCTGGAGGTCGGAGGGGCTGTGGCGCGCGGAACCTTCCCAGCTCGCCGCCGCTCCAGCCCCCCGCTCCAAATTCATGTGGCCAGCACGTTGAAATGTTTCTGGGTTGACTTGACCCAGGTCAACTTTGGACTTTCTCAGGTTTCGCATGTGGGGCACCATCCACTGGTCTCTTTTCCTTGGGACCCCACGGGTCCTTCCAAATGAGCTACTGTGCTCGCACTGCGCCCAATCTGGCCAGGGGCCGGAGGCGGAGCGCCGCGCTGGGACGCGCCTCCGCGGAGGGGCCAGAACGCAGCAAAGGGCCCTACTCCGGGTTTGCAGACCCCACTGAAGCTTCGAGAAGCTCCCTTCCTGATCCCGCACCTTGACTCGGGAGGAGAGTTGTGTGGTGGGCAGGGTTGCCTCGCGAGGGCAGATGCGTTGGTGTGCGGGGAGGGAATGGAGACACTGGGTGCCCCCGGCAGGTCCCAGTGTCTCTCTCTCAAGAGCACAGAGAAGGGCAGCCACGATCCGCCCGTCTGCCCTCGCGAGCCTCTCGGCACTGGGTGAGAGGCAACTCCGGCCAACTCTCACTGCCTTCCCGCCCCCGCCCGGCTTCTCCCCGCCCGGCCCTCTCCCGGCGCCGGTGTGAACGCACCGTGCGGCCACGCAGGCGTGGGTACGGCCTCGCCTCCCGCGAGCGTGCGAGGCTGGCTGCCTGGCCCCCTGCTCCTCTGGTCTCCGCTGGGGCTGCCCCGGTGCGCTGGCGTTTTAAGCCCCGCCCTCCGCGGCGGCTTGGCGGGGCTGGGTTTCGCGGGTTGCGGGGCGGGGGGGCAGAAATGGAATGAACGTGCGGCCTGAGCCCGGGCGGATCAGCCGCAGGGCTGCGGGGCGGTCGTGCGGGGATGGGGGGCCGAGACGCGAAGGGAGGGGATGACTAGCCCCGAGAGCTCAGTGCCTGGGTTGATTTGCTCTTGTTCGGACTGCCACTGTGGGACCTGCGCCAGAAACCGTGTATCTTCTGGTGGAAAGCGGCGGTTCCCACCTCGGTGCACGGAGAAGGATTTGATAAACGGCAGCGAATCGCGCGCGTTCTGGCCAGGCGCCGGGGCACTCGCTCCTGGGTCTCTGGGGGACCCGGGTCCCCCTTCCCGGCCGCAGCTCCCCCTCCCGCGTCACGGTGGCGGCCCCGGACCTGAGCTGGGTGAGGGAGCGTGGGCCCCCGGGGCCTCGCAGCTCCCTTGGGGGCCTATGTCTTTTGAGGGCGGCAAAGCAAGGAAGAGAGCTTAAGATCCCAACGCATTTTGTAAAATGTAAATTTTGTAAAATAACCTGCATCCTGATGCCAGTAATAATGACTGAACAACCAAAAAACAAAATTATAGTCAGCTCTTCTGAGCGCGCTTTGGGCTCTGGAGCCGGCGAGGGAATTTATGGTACATTATACAACTGTGATGCCTATCAGTGACTGTCGCAATCGTGGAGGTGGGGACTGATGGCAATCTTGACAGTTGTGTGAAGTGTTAGCTTCTCCCCGCGGCTCAGCGCCGGGTCCTTGTGTTATGTATATTAATCGTCGCCAGAAACTTGGGAGCAGGGGAAATAATTACTTTGACCCGCTGTAATGCCTCCTTCGTTGGAGAGGGAGGGAGCTGGAATAGGAGATGGAAAGAAATTGGGGAATCAGACTCCGAATTACTCTCCAGAGCGGCGGGTTTAAAGAACGGCCGCGGCGATCGCCTGGTGAGCCGCCTTGAAGGCCGCTGCGGGGCCGCTGCGCGGAGCTGGTGGCCGCGCCGAATGTGTCCGCCCTCGGCGACTTGCTTGGTTGTTTGGGTTGCAGACTGGCCGGACAAACAGCGTGCACCTCGCCTTCCAGAGCCCCGTGAAGGGTTGTCTAATTCCTCTCGGGCTAATTGTTTTGAAATCTGTATTTATTTTTCGCGTCTGGCTGTTTGTTCGCTGCAGGCTCCTTGCGGGACCAAGGTGAACCAATACATTCAAAGTTAGTGTGTCATCTAAGTATCTGTCCTTAGCTTTCCAGAAGTACCAAGTGCAGTGTGATGCCCGCTGAGGGGGCTCTCATGATGATGATTCTGCAACATTGGTTCTTAAGATTTGTCATTCTTCTGGTTCAGCAGAGCCGTTTTCTTTCCCAAAATTCAAGATGCACAGAACACTTGCAGTGTTCCTTCTAACAACAGCCCTCAAGAAGTGGGCGGGATTATTTTTGTTCCAAAACGTTCATGCCTGGATGGATATGTTAATGTTTAATAATAAAGAGTTTGCTTTCTAAATGTTGGCTGGCTGGCTGGCTGGCCTCCATGGTGGATATCAAAGTGCATTTTGGTGGTAGTGGGCATTCCTATTGATCTCAGAGACAGAAGCGGAAGCTTGCTAAGGGTACTGCACACACTTACCTTTCTGTATTAATGTGTCAGGTGGAAGTGGTGTGTGCGTGGGGGGGGTCTCATTAATTAAGGTTCTCTTCGGTGAAGAGCTAGAAAGTGTCTGTTGCGCCTGGTTGGCTGAGTCGGTTGAGCATCTGACTCTTGATTTCAGCTCAGGTCTTGATCTCAGGGTGCTGAGTTCAAGCTCAAGCTCAGCAGGCCATTGGGCTCCATGCTGGGTGTGGAGCCTACTTAAAAAGAGCTGGGAAGTGTCTCACTTCCTGAATAGAACAATTTCTGAGTCCTTTCCCTGAGAGAGAAGGGTTTGGATGTTCTTAGGTGTGTGGGGATTGGAGAGTGGTTCAGGTAAATGTAAATGAGATCTTTGGATAATCCAGGAGCAAAGTCCACTCCAAAGTCAGACCCAGCTCAGAGCACCTTTCTGGAATGCTTAGATCACTTAATGCAGGGCCAGCGGTGGAAGGGGAGTTGGAGACATGGACCAGAAGTTTTCAAACTACTGTCCCCCCCAACCCCACCCCCCCAGCCTCACCAGCTGGACTTAGTTGTTCCTCTGCTAAAATAAAATCAAAGCCCACCTTTTCCCAATTCTGATGGGAAAACTATTGCTAGGCAGTTTTTCTCAATGTAGGTGTATTTTCTATAAATATTCCTTTATCATTTGATTTCTCTGTCCACTGCATTACCAGAAATCACCAGAATGCAGGGATGATAAGGAGTTGGTTTAACACCTTCTAGGTTCAGGCATTTCTTATTTAATTCATTACAGCTTTCACGAAGTTCAAAAAGAATGCTGTGGTCTCAGGTGTTTTTTCCGTGTTGCTGATGGGGAGCTTAACAATCATCTTATAAGCGCTCATGGAAATCATCTAGTTTGAGGCCCAGAGAGGTTCAGTGACTTTTCTAGTCACAAGGAAAGTTAGTGCTGGTAAGAATCAGAACCCTGGTTCATTGCTTTCAATTAATTATGTATTTTCCAATTGTTGACGAAATAGTATCCCCAGCCCTGAAATGCCTCTAAACAGTGAGAATGATTTCCAAAGGATTACAGTGCCCTCTCCCCCACCCCTGCCAAATCACTGAACCTTGTAGAAAGGAGATTTGCTCTTCTAGATAATTATAAAAGACTTCAAGCTGCAGCAGCAGTGCCTCTGTTTGCTTTTTGCAAAATAGGAAGCGGAGTTGGCGCGGGTTCCATTGTCTATAAACTTCGGGAAGTTTGAATTCAATTGTCTTAGTGCTCTCCCTTTATTTCACTTAGAAAAAAAATTTACTTATCTGTGGACCTCATTAAAGAAAACCAATGCAAGGACTGTTGCACAGCAGAGCAGATTGTTTTGTGAAGTAGAGAGCCCCATGTCAGCGGAGACATTCAAGCAGCTGCTAGATTGATTCCTGTCCTGAGTTGGCATTTTCTCTAGGAGTGAGAACTGTGAGACTCAAACTATTTAATTCACTTAGAATGTAAATCAGTCAGTGTGTGTGTGTGTGTGTGTGTTTGCATGTGTGTGTAGGGTGATCCTCAACTCTCTCTAGGAATTTATGGTATAAAATGTTTACAGATAGAAGGAACCAATTAGATTAATTCTCAGTGCTCCAGGATTCCAGCCCCATACATTTGAAAATACCTGCTGTCATGTCTTATCTCAAGATTTAGGCGTTTCTCCTTTTCAAGAAATCTATCCAGTAGCATTTGCTTTTTATGTATTTTCCCCAGTTTTGTCGCATACCAACATGACTTTTCATTTTAACCTAATGAAGCTTCCCTTTTGCTTCTAGTACTGCCCATCACTGATAGTTCACCTGGTAGGGTTTTTGCCAATGGTGTCAAGTTAGCGATGTTTCCTCACGGAGCCCCCAGGCCCATGATGTCTGTTTTCATGATGAAAAGCAGCTCTGCTGTTCACACCCTGATATAAATCAGTAAGACAACAAATGTGTGTTGACTACTTGCTCCTACTCTGGATAAAATGCTAAAGAAGAGACTAAGAAATAGGAGATATGGTGCTTTCAGTCGCTTAGTTTGATTGGTGGGGGGAGGAGGACACATAAGGAAGCTTACCCAAATATATAGACAGTAGCAGCTTACATGTAGCTTTTTTGTTGGGATCAAATCTTTTGAAGCTAAAGATGAGAAGCTCTTAGTAGCACTTCAGGCTGTAACAGTTATTGAAAAGTATTGTGTGGGTTGGTGGGTGGGAGAGTTGATCCGTAGTTTTCCTTGGAATCATACAGGGCAGATGCTGACCACCAGCATGGAGACTGGCTCAGGTAGGGTCAAATGGGGGTAGTCAGGGTTGGGGGTAATGAGAGTAAAGAAAAGGCGGAGGGTTCAGGAGTGTTCCCTCTTGTGTACTTCCATATTATGGACAGAAAGGCCCCGAAGATGAATGTTTAATGTTCTTTAGCACTTTTGGGTGAGGAGCACAGGAGGAGGTGTCCAGTAGGGTTCTGGGAGTGATAGGGTAGAGGTTGTGGTCCCTCTGAGGATAACAGTGCAGACAGCTATGACTTCAAGAAGGCCAAGAAGAGAGAGGGAGCTTAACCTGGGCTTTGTGAGTAGGCTTCATTCAGGGAGTGGTCTGTGAGCCTCTGAAATTGGGTGCAAGATATTATGTATATAAGCCATTTTTTTTTTCCCTGAGGGAAGTTTGCCCAGAGCCTCAGTAGCCTTTCAGAGCTTCTGTGATCTGAAAAGGACAAGCCCTTGTTCTTCAGCATCTGATTTGGTGACTGCCTTACATTTCAGGCTCTTTCTCTTCAGGTCCCAGACAGTTCCCACATTTCACTGCCAGTGTCTCTCCCTGTCTTGGAGATGGGGGAGGGGTTTGGTGTGTGTGTATCTAGTAAAGATTTTGTGGTGCACTTTTAAGCTTACCTGTACCTGGCTGGCCTGTCTACCCACCCACACAGCTGTCTTCAGTAATGGAAGGAAGGGGAGTGAGCAGACAGCACAGGGTTAGTTCTGGTGTGATTCATTTCCTTTTTCTTGTCTTTCTTTTTTTGGGGGGGGAGGGGCGGAGAGAGAATCTTAAGCAGGCTCCACAGCCAGCATGAGCCCAATGTTGGGCTCCAGTCCCACAACCTGGAGATCATGACCCGAGCTGAAATCAAGAGTCAGCCGCTTAACCAACTGAGCCCCCCAGGCACCCCATGATGTGGTTCATTTCTTAATGCTCTTAAATCAGCCATGAAAATTTGTCCTCACATTTTCCATCATCCCCAAACAGTTATTTGGAGGCCCTTTTATGCACTAAGAATGTGTGTGTCCTTAAGAGAAATAATATATGCAGTAGGACAAAACCATAAAACCTGAACCTTTTAGTCTCCTTTGTGTAGGCTCTGTTCTCAGAACGTTACATGGATTAACTCTTTTAATCCTCCTAACAACCTTGTAGCATGAGCCCTGTTATTATCCCCATTTCACTGATGGGAAAGCTGAAGTATAGAAAGGCAACTGCCAAAGGTCAGATCGGTGGGAGTGGGATTTGAATTGGGCCAAGTGTCTCTAGATTCTATACATTTAACCAGAGGTCCATTCCCCCTTACCTTTTCTAAGCTGTCTATGAAGTATTTAATACCATGCCTGACCATGGTAAGTACTCTATAATGATAACTGCTTTTGCTGTTGTAGTTATAATTATTATAATTACTTTTTTGTGACTCATCCCTGTATTGAACTTACACACAGACAGGGATTGAAGATCTGAAGGGTGGACTTGGAAGTCCTGGAAATTCTTATTTTTCGTGGGTTTCCCTCAACTCTGACCGGAGGTGGTTCTCTACTGCCCCCAAGAAGTTCAAAGCTTTCCACCTCCCGCCCTTCACTGGTGGCAAGACTTCAATAATTACTTTAGCCTTCAGACTCCATTGTGCAGGAGAACCTGTTAGAAGTCTTCCTCTGTGGCTTCTGAAGAACCATCTCCAAATCAAGATGCACAAGACTTCCTCTGGCTCTTTTGATCTTTTGAAATTGCACGGACAGGAAGGAAAGAATGGATGGAGGAATAAAGAATAGCCAAGGCTGTTGCAATAATAATATGTTGCATTTTTATATACTCCTCTCTCTGAGAAGCCCTGAGCCTTCACAGCCATCCCAACACTGGCTTCGGCACTGTGAGCCTAGGAGGGTTTTCTGAGCTTTTCCTGTGCTGTAAAATATAAGTGCACCAACACATATCATAACCGAGAGAGAAGCAAGTCCTATGGGCAGTTGCATATCATCATATGTGTGGTAGTTATGCATGGGTATGTGCTCCTCACAGCCTCTGTGATTTCCAGGCAGAGTTTGGGTGTACTTTGTTGCCAGTTGTCTGGTCCTGTGTATTGAAAGCCACAGACTGGCGTAGGAGTATGAAGTCAAGAAGGGTGGCGGGGCCCTTTGAGATCTCTGGATCCAAGGAGACAGGTGCCGAATGGGTTAGAATGTTATCTACTTGGAAGGGGCCTTTTGTTTTCCTAGTTTCTCTAGAAATACTGGTTTGCTTGACAGCCTCAGGCTGTTTCCAGGTGCCACGTGTACATCAGCAAAAACTCTTACATGGCAAGACCACCAGAAGCTTCACATGTTCCCAGGAGGCACACACTCCCCCCCCCCCCATTTGGAAAAAGTCTTCAGTTTTAACGTTATAAGTAACTTCTGTGCAAGATAATGACTCTGGGAAGCAGTTCCTTTTCTCATGCGGGAAGATACTTCAGAAAGGGTGGTTCGTTAGTAAGGAGAATGACCCATTAAAAAAAGGGTATTTATCTGTCACACACCCACCTGGCATTTCCCCAATTCTCCAAAGCCTTGGAAGTGGATTGTTAGAACTCTCTTCTTATATGCCTCCAGTGACTTCCTGCATCCCCTTTTCATGGCACCCTCCAATAAAAAAAAAAAAAAAAAAACAACTAAGAGGTTAGTTCAAGGAATCTTAGCAGATTAGTGGTTTTACTGAGTTAGGCTGTGTAATAAAACACATGAGCAAGGAAAATGACTCCATTATGCTGTATTCGTGATGGTGCTGCTGGAGGGTAGCCCCCATCACTGTGTCGGCTTCCTGCAAATGCTGGGGGTACAGCCAATATTATAGTTTTTGTAGAAGTTAATCAACTCTGTGACTTTAGTTGGTTGGTTGTGACTTTAGTTGACTCTCTCAGTCTCATTTTCAGTCTGAGACTCCCTGCTTTTGTGGGGAGTCAGTGGTTTGCTATGAATAAGAGACACGTGGGCTCAATCTGAGACCATTCAGAAGCCTTTCATAAATCGTTTAAAATACATCAGTTAAGGCATATGGTTATTGGTGGCAGTAATCCTTTAAGTCACTGTGCTGTGTGTCTAGCCATACAGTGTTTTTGTCCTCTGTGTCTTGATGTTGTATTAACAGATAAATGTATTGTACTTTGATACAAAATTTTCAAAAAAGTTTTTTTCATATCGTCACCACTGTGTATAATATTTGTCCTGACTGCCCCTGGGTTGGGGGCAGGGGGAAGGAAGGGCAAAACATTATCCTAATTTTATACTTAGGAAATTGAGCTGCTAACAGAAGCAAACCACACTGTCTGCAGTGAAACCTACCACTGGACCCAGGTGTCCTCGGTGAGGTTAGGCCCCTAGGCATCCCCTGGGGCTCCTGTTACAAGGTAATAAAGAACCAAGAGCACAAAAGGGGTGACTCAAACTTCAGTAGTAACTATTCTCATTACTAATGAGTAATTACAGCAAATATTTACAGGCCTCCTTCCTACCTTTACAACTTCCTGTTGCTGAAGCACTTTGGAGTATTGAGAAAGATTGTCCTGGAAAAAGACGTCATACATAGTTGCAGGAAAGAGTGGCTTTAAGCACACACCAAAAAAATTGGTTGCTTTGCTCTGTTTATGAATTCCACAGGGAAACAACAAAGAATTATGCTCCTGAGGGGCTGTTTGAGGATCCATTTCTAGGAGCTTTAAAACAAATTTTTAAAAAATCAATTCTGGATGATCGAATATCTGGGAAAATGGGACCCAATAGGTTTTTACAGATTGTTCTAGAAATAAAAAGACTGCAAAGTAAAATTTTTGAGTTCAAGCACAGGTCATTTGGTCAACAGTCTTTTGTGGACATAATCTCTGCAATATTTTTCTGAATGAAGACAGTTGTGCATGATGGAGTCAACCAGGATATATAAAATACACCATGTGGGTACCACAGGGAGCTAGAAGACTACCATTCACTTAATAAAGATTCCAGAGTAAATCCTGATAATGCTCATTTCCTATACACTTGGTTTAAAGAGCAGTCCAGTGAAATTGCTTTCTTCAGTATCTAAGCCACTGTACCCTTCTATTTCTCTCCTGTGTTTCCAAGAGTCCTCAGATGCTATTTTCGAATGGCAATATTCACTCCAGTACTGGCTAACGTTGATGAAGCTAATTTTGGTGCCCGGGGTTAAGGGAGAGAGAAGTCCTCTACAGAGCCAAAAGGGCTTTCTGGTGCCTGGGGTTGGAACAGCGTGGTGTTAGTAGACACACCACGGTTCACCTTTAGAACCTTTATTTGTGCGCTTGCACAACAAATGTTTACCCAGATATTAAGATAAGAAAAGTATGAAGGTCACATTTCGCTGGTAAGAGGGGAGCTTCTATAAATGTAATCATATCACTATGCAGCAGGAGGCTGTCTTTTATTCTATACCAGGGACTTAGGGGAATTAATGGTGGGTGGGGCATGGGAACCAGGCCCTTCTCTGTCTTTTGGCTTCCTTGCCTGCACCCTGCAGGTCCTGGCTCAGCTGATGTGCCTGTCCCATTAGGCGAGGCCCTTTGGGTTAGTCGAGAAGTCAGAGGAAATTGTAGTCCACTGTGTGGCCCCACTCTCTGGAGTCTTGTGGTGCTCCATGGAAATTGGTGCCCCGTGCATTTCCCTGCTATCTGACTGGCTGGGAAGCAGGCTGGCTACTAAAATAGCTTTCCTAGCCTCTCAGGAGAGGTTTGCATGGTGCTGATATTGCCCCTATTTTAGGCAGGGCTGTCATGTCCTGGGAGCACAGAGAGTCTTCAGGGTGGCAAAGGGGTTTCTTTTGTTGTGGATTTGAGTGTTTCTCCTAAAGATCTCTAAGGGTTAGCTTTGCTCAGAGCCTGAATGAAGACATGGATCCCTGGCCCAATTTCCTTCCCAAGGGCAGCCTGCATGGCAGTGCAAGTTCATCTCACTGACAGTAAGGGACCCCACCCCAGCTCTCCCCTCATCTACCATCCCTGGACATGCCTTCTGAACTCCAGCTATGCAGGCCCCCTCCCTCTGGCCTAAGAGCTTTCTCCCCCCAGGTCACAGGACTCCCTTCCATCCGGATCCCCTCAACCTCCTCCTTCCATCTTGGACTCTCCTCTCCTCTCCTTCTACTCAAATATCCCCCCACTTTCCTAGGGTGAGCCCAAGGGCTCCCACTCCAGCAAAGCCTTCCTAGTAATTCGCATGCTGGCACCTCCCCTCCACCCCTGCGTGGCTCTTCCTTAGGTTTGCCAAAGAGCCTGCCTGATTCTGTTTCCTTGTTGTCTGACGTCATTGTACATGTTGTTGTCTTTCCAACTAGACTGCGTGCTGCTTAAGGGCTAGGATGTCTCATTTTCTGCTGTGCTCTGTCATACTTTCCACATTTTGAGTCCCTAAAATCATACTCATTTTTAAAAATCATAGAATTGCCTTTTTTTTTTTTTTTTTGCCATCCCTTGGGTTACTTGGAAAGCCTGCCTCCTGGGTTCTGCTTTTCTCATTCATGTAGATTTGAGCCCTTTACTCATTTTCCTTTGAAAAGAAAGAAAAACTTGGGGGAACCATGGGCAGGTCTTGTTGATACAGGATTTTACATAAAATGCAAACATCAGGCTAGTATTATGTTAATGTTCCACACACCAAGGCAAGTGTCAGCCAAACAACAAAGTACTCCAGCTTTAGTCTCAAAGTTTAAAAGGCCGCATGGGAAAGTGTATGCAGGCAGAGTACACAGCTCTCAGCTCAGAAATCATCTTCCCTGGGGAGCCTTCCCTGAGCAGCCGCACCTTGGTTACCCCTTATTTATGTAGTCTTCGGTCTGTACTTTATTATTTGTATAATGCTTTTATAACTTGCTTTTGAATGTGTATGTGTCTGTCCCTGAAAACATTTAGGTGGTAAGCCCTTCATGAGCAGGGACCAGTCATCTTTTTCCTTTCTTTTTTCATATTAAACGTGTAGTTTTATTCAGGTTTGATTTTAACGAATGTTTAACGAAAGAAAGCCCACAGGAAAGGGTGGAGCTCACTGATGCCCGCGGAGAAGGCAGGTCCCCTCCCCTCCCCTCTCCTCGTCTTCCCTCCCCAGCTAAGGGGATTTGAGAAGAGACAAAGGCAGGGGAGGGGGCTGGTCCCCAGTCTGTGGGGTGGGGCTTGGGGTAAAGGGCCATGGGGAACAAGGGGCGGTCCTCTTTTTCTGTTCTTTCTTCCCATATATGGCACCCAGAACACAGGCCCACATTTGGGCCTCAGGAATTGTGTGTCCAGAATTTGGGATGCTTAGTACAGAGGGTTAGAGGGACAGGAAGAAAGCTTTGCTCAGATCAACTTACTCATTTTCCTTGATCACCCAACAGGCATGTAGTGAGGTCTGTGTGTAAACGTTTATAGGTTACCTGCCACATTCAGGTGTCATGCCATGCAATGAAGTTACAAAGAATCATTAGATGGACCCTGCCCTCAGGGATTATAGTCTAGTTTTGAGTTAAAGAGTCCCTAAAATTGTTTAAAACATTGCAAGATGGTTATGTTGTTGGGGACCCTAGACCCCTCTTTAAGATGTCACTATCTTCTTGGGTAGTTGAAACTAGCTCAGATAAATGATGGAGCAAACAGAGGAATATTAGTAATTAAGTGAATGTGAATAAGGAGAAATAGATCTAGTGTGTTGCGAATAATTAGAGAGGAGGTCAGCATTGATTAGAGGGCCATTTAACAGAGGAGCATTAAGATCTAGGTCTTCAACATTGGGTAGAACTTAAACAAGCATATGGGTATGGGGCATTCCAGTTGGGGTGAACAGCTTAAGTCAAATGAAGAGGCAGTAATAAACAGGTTGGGCATGCCAGGACTGGTGAGCTGGCTCCTTCCACAGCTGAGTCCAGAGCACTGTTAACGGACAGGAGGTGAGGACCAGGCCTGGGCTGGTATGGGGGAAGTAGGAATAGTCCTTCCTGAGTCATATTGTGATGGACTCTTTGGGCTGTCTTGGGGCCATGAGAGCATGCCTGCCTCTCTTGAGAATAAGTGAGACATGGGAGAGCTGCTCAGGGCACCTCTGTTACCTGCCAACCAGGAGCCTGGCTCTCGTGTGAACACCACAGGGTACCTGGAGGGGGCTGTGATTATTCTCCATAAGAATGACCTCAAAGACTAGAAATGTCCCCCCGTATTGCTTAGGAAATCAGTCATTGCCAATGTGCCTGAATCACTCTGGAATATATATATTTGGACTGTACCATCCCTCAGGCAATAAATACCTCCCAGTGTACAAAACCAGAGCTGGAAGAGGACAGCTTACCCTATGCTAAAATAACTTCCTTCAGGCTCTGAGGAGGGGTGCAACCACCCTTATCCTGCATTCTCATTTTGATGATAAAGTCTCTGTCCCCTTAATACTTTGGTAAACCCGTCATTCTATCCCTGCTTGCTCTTTCTCATTCCAGATTCTAGGGCTTTGAATCTGATCATTGTAGAAAGATAGGGAAGTCCCTTCAACACAGCACTATTTACAGGGAGGGAGACAGCCACATCCAAGTCAGGTCACCCCTTTTGTCAGTCTCAACCGATAACTGTTAAGGGCATCGCTCGAACAGAGCACTGCAACCAGGCTGTTCCTGGCCCCATCTCCTTCCTGTTACGTGGCTACCCCATTCCCTAAAGCCTGAGCTCTGCTGGTCTTGGGCAGATGCTGCCAGAAGAGAAAGAAAAGGAGTTGTCTTTGTGGAGTCACCAGGGTAGGGCCTTTTCCCTCCCCCAGCAGGTATAACCTTTCCCCCAGAGGTATTCAGAAGCACTTGAGGTCATGGTTGGACACTTGTGAGCAGGGCCCTGGCCAGAAATCCCGAGAAGCTCTGGAGAGGCTCTTACACCGGGGACCAGCAGAGTCCCTTCAGTGCATGCTGTCCAATGGTACTTTGAGGGAGGCTGTACCCCCCGAATGTGGTTGGCTTGGGATTTAATCTTATCGTGACATCGGTATGCCTCCATCTCTTAATCCTTCTCTGTCCCCTCAGTAATCAATCAGTAACTGGTCGTTGAAGTGGGAAACTGCCACCTAGTGCTGGCATGCTGGCTTTATTCCGTGGTATATGCTCAGTCATCAAAATACCTGCTCTGTGCAGGCCGCTGAACATTGGGGCTGAACCCAGAGAAGGGTCTCCGGAGGCAGGCGGAGGGAGCCTTCCTCATCGGGGATTGCAGGTGACCGAGAGCTGCAGAACCCAGTGCAGCCCGGACATAGGGCTGTCTGTGCCTTGAGCAATCCCCAGGAAGCTGCCTTGGGGACATCCTAAGAAACCCCATTGGCCAGACAGTGGTGTTTACTCCAGTCTGGCCAGAGCTAGAAGTTTGAGTTTAGCATCTACCTAACCACAGCTCCAGGTAGGCCTCAGGAAGGAGAAGACAGGTGTCCTGACCAAACTCATCTGTGACTACACCACTGGGGGCTGGAGTCTGTGAATATACCATATCTATTCCTTTGTGGTTTTTTCCGCTTCCCTTCCAAAGTAAAAATTCCTTTTGAAAAAATTTCGACGTTGCCTGTGCTGAACTCCTAGCAAACTGTTCTCCCCACTTAAACCAGAGTGGGGAGGGGACCCTGGGCACATTTGGTGGTGGTGTGGTCACCAGAGCCTCTGGCCAGTTCCGGGCCTTGGGATATCCTGGTGACCAGAGCATGCAGGCGGAAAGGAGCTCTGAGCTGACTGTGAATGTTGATCCCTTCTCTCCGGAGCCGTTCATTTGAGCACACTTGAAACGATTTTCCATATTCAGATGAACATAAGCCTTGTGATTCTGCAGCACCTGTAACCCCTTATATGGACTCCACTCTTACAGGATTAATGACCACAGCCGTAACTCTCCTTGACTTAGGTCTTCTGGGCCTCAGCAGGGCACATGTTGATATTGGAAAGGGACAAACTTTCACCCACCTGAATTTCTTTGCCTCCAAAATCAGTGTCAAGGGATGACCACAAGAGTTCCATATTTCTTAGCCTTTGTTTTGCCAACCAGATTGTAAATGCTCCAGGGTTTTTACAATCTGTTTGGCAAAACAGATTGTAAATCTTCACTTGTTTTGTGTCCCTGGTAAAGCTTGCCTCCACATGAAGGTCACAGGAGCTCTCAAAAGTCCCTAGGAGTCGGAAAGACTGTTCTAGATCCCTTTCTGACTTGTGTGACCTAAAACAGGTAATTTAACCTCTCTGCGTGTTTCACATTCCAAAAGGGGGATTAGACACACTGACTGCTTTCTAAGAGTACTGTCAGGAGGTTGAAATGAGCTAGAGTTTCAGTAAAACCAGGCATTTAAAAAGCATATTACACTTCAAAAATCATTTTTGCAACCATTATCTCACTACAAAGACCTTTGAAAGGATAAAGTGCAGTCTGTTAAGGCATCATCATTAACAAGCACAGCGGTCTAATCATTCGGCACATCGTTACCTGTTGGAGTGATTTGACTGTAGTTGGAAGGGAGTCTCAGGAGAATCTGAAGGGAGATGCTTTTCAGGATTATGGGCTCTTACCAACAGTGATTTCGGGTTATGAGTTATATTTTTCCCATACTCTGAGATGAGAGGAAATCTGATAACACCAAGAGACCAAGGAAACTTCCAAGACTCTTGAAAAATGGTCTGACTTGGGACGTGTCCCTTTCCATGCCTGGCCTGCTCTCCCCTCACCTGGGGAGAGAGAGGGTCCATACCAGCTGCCATCTTGTGAAAAGTGGGAATTTCCCTTTGACTTTGCACTCCCAGGTCTCTTGACCTAAAGGGCTGTACGCACACCCCATCTGCTCAGGTCCCACCTGCTGCTTTGCATCTTATGAGTAAGATCTCATTGTGGACTCCCGAAGGGACAGAGTCTTTAAAATAAAGGTCAGGCAACTTATTGCAAGATCCAGAAATGGGGGGCATACGAGTGCCATGACGATAACCTGGGCCTCCCGGTGTTACTGGAAGTGGGAAGAGGCTTTGGGTGTGAGGACCCTGGCTCTGCCACACTGGGACCATGATACTTGGCCTCAGATCTGCAGCATTCCTGCTACCTCTTGTGCCTGAACGTGCCCTTCCTGCATCCCCACGCGCATCCAGCCAGAGACTTGAGCCTGAGGTCTCAGCTTCAGTATTACCTCCTTGGGAAGCCTTTCCCAACCTTCCTCGGTTAACTTCCTTCCCTCCATTCCTGTTCTCCTGTTTATTTTTTGTAACAAGACTTCCCACATGCTGTTGTTGTTGTTGTTATTATTATTATTTCGGTCTACTTATTATCTTTTGCTCCCCTCTAGTTTTAAGATTCTAGAGGGCAGGGACTGTGATGATTTGCTCACCACTGTATCCATAGTGTTCGGGGAGTGCCAGGCACATATTAGATGCTCCTGAAAATAATTGCTAAGTGAAATAATTTATCTAGGATTGCTGGGTCTTTGTCCTCAACTCTACACTTCTGTTTCTTACATGTGTTTGGTGCTTAATTTTTTTTTTTTCCAAAGCTGATGATGTAGATTAAAGTAGTTGTCATTCTCATCATGTAGATGAAACCATTGTGACATAAAAATGTGATCACAAAGCCAGAAAGTGGTGGAGCCCATGTTAACAAACCCCCAGGCCTAGCCTCTTTCTACTGTCTCTCTGGGCACCCGATTTTTGTGCTGTGGTGGTATTGTTTGTCCTGTTTGGCAATGTTTACACCGGAGGAGTAGGGGCCATTGTGTGTTGGTGGCGTCTGGAAATACACAAGAGAGTCCCAGGAGAACACCACTGGTTAGCAATTTGTCAGGCCAGGGGCAGTGACTGGGTGGGTGTCCCTCCCTATGTGGCTGGTCCTGCCTGCTCCTGACAGAGGCAAAGGGGAGTGGGAATCCTTGGACCCCAGCCCCATTTCTGTCTGGTCCCGTCTGTCCCACCTCTCACATCTAGTCCCTTTTTGCTTGGGGAGTGTCCTGTTTGGGTATCTAGTGGAATTTCTGTGGTCTGGTGGAGAGGAAAGAGGAGTGCTTACTGGCTCAGTGACCTCTGAGCATCAGTTTCTCCACCTTTAAAATGGGCCAGTAGGTGGGAACCAGACACCAAGATCCCTTTTAGGGTTCTAATTCCATTGTGAAGTGAAGTCCAAGGGGAGCCTGGTTTCCAGTGCTTCCTTAGGGAAGGAGGATGAGCTGTTAGAGGTGATCAGCGGGAGCCTGGAGGAAGCCTCTCCAATTTCCTTGAGCCCTCCCCCCCCTCCCCCCCACTCCAAGAGGAGGTTCTGTTAAAGTGGACAGGGGTCGAGACGTGGCAGTCACTATTGGGCATGGAGTGATGCTCCAGAAGAGGGCTGGGTCCACTTCCACAATAGCAGCAGGACCGCCCTTGAGAAGGAAGGGGGGTGAGGTGTGACAGAATGCACACTGCGCAGTGGTTTCTACCTAGGGAACAGCTATGTTATCAGGAGGAGCAGTGGCTCATCTCCTAATGCCTGAGGAGAGGGAGGCGGGCTGCTAAGAGAACTGGCTCCCACCTGCTGCAACCACACCGCAGTCTGTCGCGGACCCCCTCTGAGCCTCTGTTTTCCACACTGTTAGAAGTCTGCTCTGGTCTCTGCCTGCCGATTGGATTGGGCTGGGAAAACAGAAATTGCTGCTGGGGGTTGGGGTTGTTACTGCCACGACTCCTATATGCAGGAATAGTTATTTATAGATGTGTGTGTATAAATGAACAAATCTGGAGTGCTCAGGCTTGATAGGGACATGGGACAATGGACACACGCCCCCTGATCTGAGGCAGTGAGCAGCAAGCCTGAGTTAGGAAACCGGGGGCCTGGAGAGGAGCAGGCTCAAACATTACCGAATGGAGTCGGGCTGTACCGGGGGGAGGGGAGCGCACTGTGGGACAGAGGTGAGTCACCGTGCATGAGTGTTGGGGAGTCACCTTGAACTTGGGCCAAAAAAGTAGAAATATTGGGATTTGGGTTTATCTGCCTTTAATCAGGTACATCAAGTTCTGGATGGCCGCCCACTGGCCAGAGACCTGGGGTGGACGGCTCTGCCTTGCCGCCCTGGGAAGGCTTTCTGCTGGCTTCAGCCCTGCTGAGCAAAGTCCGCTTGTTCACTGGAGTTCACACAGACTCCTTGCCAGGCCTGCCCAGAATCCTGTCTCCTCTGACTTCCTGTGCTCTTGCATAATATTTCCTTGCTTCTTGAATGGCTGCCCCCACCACGGGGGCAGCTCACTGACTGACGCTGCTGGCTGGAGAGCAGGATATGGAAGGAGGGTGGGTGCGCATAGACATCACCCAAGGGTGCTCTGGGCCCTGTGGGTCGAGGGTAGGAGGCACGGTGCTCCCCATAGTGCTTGGTGGAAGATTTTAGCATAAGGGTAGTTAGGGAGACTGTTCAGGTATGTACACACACACACACACACACACCAGTCCCCACACATCTCTCCTGTAAAATTATTTTTAAAGTAGCTAAGTTTTTTTTTAATTATAAAAACTATACATGTTCCCTGTAAAAAGACCTAGTATAGGAGGGTATCAAGATTAAAAATCAGCAAAATTTTACCACCCAGAGGTAACCACTGTTAACATTTTCTTGAACCTACTTCTACATAATAAATATGGATGTGTAATCCAGAATGCTATTATATTATGTCTTGTGAAAAATGCATTTTCTATACAGCAATATATCAGAATTATCTCGTAGCTATCATGGTACATAGATTTACTAAGTAGCTGTATTAAGTTCCACTTACAGATGTATCATAATGCAACCCCTATTCACTGACGTGTCTAGGCTCAGAAAACAAGCTATAACCAGCCCAAAGATTATTCTCAAACCTGAAAAGCAGCATCTCTCCCATATTCCTGACCAGTGTGTTAGCTCTGGTATCCCAGAAATAACTACAAATTAAAAGGTGTTTTTTTTTTTTAAACCCATATAGGGTTTTCTCTAGGCTTAGAATAATTCACATGGTTGCATAGATGAGACTGGGACGATAGGGCTGTCAGGGCTGGGCTGGGTCTCACTTTGGATAAGATGATCTCCCAGTGTGGCCCATATATCTGCTTTGAGCAAGGAGCCACTAGCTGGGAGAACAAGTTTTTCTTCAGTGGTGTCCCTGTGCCCAAGACTTCAAATAAGCTCCATTTAAAATTTTAATTGGTTTTGCCCTTCTGAAATTTTGTGACACAATCCATATCTTGTAAAAGGCACGCTTTCTTCTTTACACAGTAGTGTATTTGTGATATTAAAAACGTTAATGTGTATACAGTATCATTCAGATTTGTTACAGTTAGAAGATTTTTAAAACTCGGCTAAAATAAAGGGTATCAATGCAGTGTTTCTATCCCAACCCTGAAAGCTGAATATTTTCAAGGGTTGTGTCGAGCTACTTCTCTTCCACTGCTGATGGCTGTTGGAAGTGTGGTGTAGATTTTAGTTCACTTCAACGTAAAGATGATGCCTGTTCTTTTGAGGGCCAGGTGTCTACAGCATTTGCTTAATTTTCTTTGAATCATTTTTAAACTGGATTGAATATTTCTTTGATTTAATCAGGAGTTTTAGTTTGAGGCTGGGGTTCATTGCTTGTGGTTGGTAATTGCTTGTTAGGTTTACTCTTGAGTCAAGACAAATTGTTTCCTAGTGCTTTCTGTTTCAGACTTTTCTTCTAAATCTAAACCTTTGAAAGCACGATAATGCTAGTCAATTTAAACACATTTATTTAAAACCTCTCAGGCATCATTTAAAAAAAAAAAAACTTGCAATCAAAATTAGCACCGATAGAATCCAAGTATCTTACCCCATTTTGTTTATAGTTGTCTGCTGTCTGGGCAAATAATCTATTACAACAAATTTGCGTAATTATAGTCTCTCCTTCAATTTCTTCATCCTGGACTCTTTTTTCTAGAATTACTGGTGAGACTGTTATTACATCAAATTCCCTGACTGTACTCCTGAAGAATTAGGAGGGGGGTAAGAGTGAGAGAAAACAGTATGTTGCCTGCTTTATAGCGTTTGCAGTATGTAGACATGTAGCAAGTTAATTTTGTCATTGCTTCCTTTCCTCATCCTTACCTGATTTTGGTGGGGTCTTTGCCATGTGGGCACATTTGGGAAATGGGGAGGGACGAGAAGACTGAATCGGTCCTCAGAACTATGCAGCAGGACTTTGCTGAAATTGATACTTCTGTACAGTGAACATGGAGCAGCTGTTGGCCTGGCAACCCCTACGTGGAAAAGTGCACGCTGCTTGCAGATGACTTTTGCAGTACTCAGTGTTAATCTGATAAATGGCTTTTTTAATAGTAGTTTCTGGGCTAATGGAAAGGTCGAAGCAAACCTTCATGAACGGGAAGAAGGATGGGGATTTTGAAGCCACCGAGTGAACACGCTGCAGAGCCCCAGCCAAATCTCCAGTTTCAGCTGAGTGTCGCTTTTTCACATCAGATATGCTTAGAGCTTGGCAAACTGAAGAAAACTGGGAGTGCTGTTTGTCTTGAAAAGGTGTAGCTGTCATTATCATTTCAGATTTCGAACATGGAGATGTTTTGGAGTCCTTTTTATTCAAGACGTTTACTTTGAGACTTAAGGACTACTATAGAAAGTTGACATTGTGGTGTCTTTTTCCTTTGCTGATGGTGGTAGAGTGAAGGTGGTTAATGACTCTTTTTTTTTTTTTTCTTTTTTTACTGTGGTAAAAAAAATATATAACAAAATTTATCATTTACGCCATTTTTAAGTGTACGCTTCATTTGGCATTAAGTACATTCACACTGTTGTGCGGCCATCGGCACCATCCCTCTCAAGAACTTTTTCATCTTCCCACACTGAAAAGTCCACTAAACACTAACTTCCCATTCCTCCCTCCTCCAAGCCCCCAGTAACCACTGTTCTACCTTCTCTGTGAATGTGACTACTCTAGGAGCCTCAGGCAAGTGGAATCATATGATATTCGTCCTTTTGTGTCTGGCCGATTTCACTTAGCAGAACGTGTTCAAGTTTCATTCATGTTGTAGCACATGTCAGAATCTCATTCCTTTTAAGGCTGAATAATATTCCATTGTTGCTTATACTGCATTCTGCTTATTCTTCCCTAAATGGGCATTTGGGTTGTGTCTACCTTTGGCTATTATGAATAATGCTGCTAGGAACATGGGTGTACAAATATCTGTGTGAGTCCCTGCTTTCAGTTCTTTGGGGTATAGACCTAGGAGTGGAGCTGGATCTATGTTTAAATTTCCCAGTGCGGGACTTGAACTCACAACCCTGAGATCAAGACCTGAGCGGAGACCAAGGGTCGGATGCTCAACCAGCTGAGCCACCCAGGCGCCCCCTATGTTTTTTTTGTTTGTTTAGACTTTATTTATTTATTTGAGAGAGAGAGAGAGATAGCAAGAGAAAGCACAGGTGGGGAGGAGAGGGAGAAGCAGACTCCCCACTGAGCAGGGAGCCTGACGTGGAACTCGATCCCACCTGGGATCGTGACCTGAGTGGAAGGCAGACGCTTAACGGACTGAGCCACCCAGGCGCCCCGGGCGCCACCTATGTTTAAATTTTCGAGGAACCACCAAGTGTTTTCCGTAACCGCTGCACCACTGCACCTTCCCACCAACAGCGCACAAGGGTTCCAATTTCCCCACATCTTCACCAACACTTGTTGTTTCCTGTTTTTTTTGTTTTTGTTTTTAAAAGCCATCCTAGGGGATGGGAAGTAGTATTTCATTGTGCTTCTAATTTGCATTTCCCTAACAATTAGTTTATTTGTCCTAATGAATGTATTGGCCCATGCACGATGGCCTGCACGGGAGTGGAAATCGCACGCGTGGGTTATCCCTGGGAGGCAACTGGGACTCTCCTTGCAGTGATGCTTGTTGGCCTAAGAGGTGAAAGGGAGGGAGGTGCAGGCGTGTCAGCAGCCCACCTGTTCTCAAAGTTCGTACCATGGAGCAAGTGAAACTAGGTGAAACCGGAGAGACCTTTGGGACTGAAATAACAGCAGATCTTTGGATGTGGTTTAACAAAGGCAAGCCCTCTGTGGGCTGGACCTATACTCTGTAATCCTTCCTGCTTTAGCAGGATGTGTAGGCGTAAGTATCTCTCTTCCCTGAGAATAAGCAACTGGCTACAGAAGCCTGAGCCCAGCTTCTTCCCTCTCCTCGGGGAGGAAATCCCCCAGACATCTTGCCAGGGGGTTGTGGAGGTCTTTGAACTGCCCTGCTAATTTCTCCACCTGGAACCGTATACACACCCCCTCCTCGTATCCACCCCCTAAGTTCTCGCGTGGGCAGCTTGTGTTTTGGCAGGAAAGGAAAAGAAGTTGGAATTAAAGCACCCAGGGTAAGCTTGGCACTTTGCTGGTCACTTTGTAGCAGATGGAAAACATGACTTCTATAAGACTTACAACTTAATGTACGACTCTTTACGACAGGGGTTCCAAACTTTAGCATGCCTCAGAACCAGAATTCACAGTCCTGGGCCTCATCCCCAGAGTTTCTAATTCAGGAGGTCCGGGGTGGGGCCCGAGAATTTATCTAACAACTTCCCAGGTAGATGCTGCTGCTGCTGGTCTAGGGACCACGCTTTGAGAACCACTACTTTGTATCAACCCTGTGAAATAGGTCTTATTTCCATTTATAGATGAGGAGCTGAGTTGTAGAGAGGCAAAATGACTTGCCCCAGGTCATCCAGTCAGAGTGCCCAAGCCCCGATTTGAAGGCGGGGCCCTCACTCCAAAGCCCCTGTTGTTTCCATTGTATCTGGAGGGGTATAGATGCACAGCCCTTGAGCATCCCTCGTACATTCCACCCCCAGGACAGGCAGTATCAGCCAAGCATAGCACCTCTGAGCACACAGGTGGCCTTAGAATCCTTCACACGCTGCTCCCAACAACCATAGCTACCCAGCAGTGGGGGCTGGAATTAGTTATACCTGTACCAATGAATTTAGCCTCCCTAAAATAGAGACATTACCAAAGAGCAATTTGTTAACATCTGAAAAGAGCCCTAGCCTGAGCTGCAGTCTCCACTGCTTAGGAGGAAAGTGGTTGGTGGATTTGAAGCTGTGAGAAGCACAGCCCCCGCAGACTGTGCTGGGACCTGATGGGTCACCAACGAGAATCTTCATTTAGCACCCAGGCAAAGGCAAGATCTTGGCTAGGGGCTTGGACCCTTAAAAAGTTTTAAACTTAGACGACATTAATAAGGAGATTTTTTAAAAAGCCACCATAATTTATTTAATTCATCTCTGCTATATTTTACTGGAAAATTAGTTATTCCATTATCTCGCACTAAGTTCAGTGATGGCTAGAAAATAGTGCTTGATAAACAGTAAGACTGGTAAAGGTAGAGTAGTGCCAGAGGCAATTGTGTCCACACTTGATGAGGTCTTTCAACAGATGGGCAGAAGGAATACATATACTTAAACAGTGATGACACCTTGAATTTACATAGCATCTCTGAATCCCAAAGTCATCCACAGATTTCTCTCTTGTGTTCTTGTGAAATGAGAGATTGATAGAAAATTGATCTCGCTGATAGATCGGGAAGAATAATTCATTTTTTTCTCTAAAAATTGTGAATTGTATCAGGCATTGCCGCTGTTACATTCCTTGGACACTCGCTTATATGTTTTCCAAAGGGAGTAAATGGAAATAAAAGCAGAGTTTTACAGAGGTCAAGAGTGTTCTGAACTATATTTGTAAATCGCCAAAGTGAACTGATTGTATCAGGTGTGATTATCCTGTCTTCTGAAATAACCCACCACCACCTCTTGCATGTTTCCGCCAGCCCACACAACGTGTGGCCCTCACCGCCACCACCACCAAGTATTTAATCTGGTGCTATTATGTGTATAGGGAGCTCTCTTGTTTCATTGGCTATTTATACTCAGCCTAAAAGGAAGGGCAGGATGAATTATGATTTTATGCATCTCGGGTGCCCCATAATATTTAGCAAGGCTTTTGTAGTAGACACTCGATAAAAATTCATTATCTGAAAATACAGATCTTTTTTAAATTTGGAAAAAAGCAATGTAATGTCTGTAAGCATACGTGTAAGATAGGTGGATATGTATACATCTACCTTGTATGTCTGACACAAGAGTATGTATAGGTATCTGCGGATGTGTTTGCGTGGACGTATTCTTTTTAAGTGATGGATGACTTTGCATTTCAGATCCGAATTGGACATATGATGGGGTTGAGGGGAAGATTGGAGCTGAGGTCACATGTACAGCGTTGAAAAGAACACCAGTAGGGAAGGTGTATGTATGTTGGAAGTGGAGAAAATAACCCTGAGAACAGACTGGTGCAGGGCTGTCTCTGGCCAAACCAGGAAGCAGTTACAGGGAGCATTTATGTTTATTACCTTGAAGGGCCTTCCTGGGTTCTTCCTTCTGGGTTGTTTTGAGAGGAAAGACTTTGTGGTCCTTGACCATCTCCACCTTGGAGATCTCCTTTATAGAGGAAAAATTTCTCTGCACATTCCTAATGCCCATGTTTCTATATGAACATGCTTGTAGTCATGCTATCTTTTTTTTTTTTTTTTTCTTTTTAAATAAGACCTCCTGTGTAGCCTACCTGGCAAAAGGAGGAAGAAAACTTCATCCAACAATATGTCTGGAGACAAGAAAGCTTTCCAAGATGCTGAATGGGTCTTCAATGAAACCATATGGGATTGGAAGTCAGTTTCATGCAAATACACAGCAGTGACTCAGTTGGCCATTGAAAGCCACTGGCCATGGCCATGCAGGTCAAACGAAATAGATCAGCAAGAACAGGTCATTTAATGGTTAAAAATTTGAACATCGGACCCCTAAAAAAAAGGGCGGGGGTTCCTTCATAATGTCGCTTGTCCTGGCTAATAGTATATGTGCTTTGAGCAGTCCATCTTGGTTTGGGAGTAGCATGTAGATGGAAAAGGAATGATATCATCTCTGCCCGTTTTGGCTGTGATGACGCTCCATGGTGGGCAAGACTGGGGCTGGTTAGAATGAAAACTGGTCATCTTTGGGCAACTCCTGGATGCCAAGGTTTTTCCACAGTAAGTTTTAAAGCCACGTATTAAAAGCAGCTACGTAAGTGGGAAGCTGACTGCACCTTAAAAAAGGCTTAACAGGAGAGGCCGAGTCCTCTGTTTGGAGCCTGTTTCATTAAATGTCAAGGGTAGGGAAATTCAAAACCAGTGAATGTTCCTGCTCTGCACTGAAAATGGATTTGGCTGGAGCCAGTCTCATAGTCGGCACGAGCCGTACTTCTGTCCTGCTCAGTGTGGGAACAGACTTCAGCTACGGTACTGGGTTGGGAAGTTCCCAATCGACAGAGATTGTTTAATATTTAGGTATGGTCTGTAGCTCGTTTAACATTGAAAGAGAAGAAAACAGATCCAGTTTATCTTTTGTGTGGACCCGAACTTCCCAGGTGGAGCAGAAAGGTCCCCTGAGGACAGGCTCCTGGGAAGAGCCCCCCCCTCCCTACTCAAGTGCCGAGGTCTGATGGCCCATCGCTCTCCGGTGGGCAGTGGTTTGGGATGTGCAAGGTCGGAGTCTTGGATGAGAAAAGGTTTTAAAAGTCATTATTGTGTTATATAAGAATATTTGTGTCTTTTGAAATTTTTCACGTAGTTATTTTTTGGAGGGAAAGCAATTTTGCCCCATGCACTGGGGATGGGAGAGGAGTGTGAAGAACTCTGTTAATGGGAGTGTTTCCTTGGGGCTGAGAGACTGGGGGAGACACCAGGGGTGCGGGTCCTTCATGGTAAAATCCCTAATAGTCTCAGTGTAAGAATGACCAGGAACCAGTCTGTGGTGGCCTCCTGGCAGTTCAGCTGAGAATCGAGGCGCATCAGGTCGGTAGAGGTTACTTGTATGGTAGCTGCTGAGCTTTCACGTTGTTCGGCAAGAGGATGTTGGCCAGCCGGCCAGTGCTATCAGGCAGGTGGGAGAGGATGCATTCATCCCCATTTTCTCTGTGCCTGCCATTGGATACAGGAAAACTCCACTGGGATGTGCACCTTCACGTCCAGTAGGTTTTAGGTACATTTATCCATGGCTTCTGTATGGATGAGAAATTTGGTGAAAAACTTAAAATTCCATTACCATGATGGTTTGCAGAATTCGTGTTAGGGCTTTTTGCTTTTGAAACAAGGATACAAAATATAGAAGCAATAGAGAGCTGTAGATACAAGGGTAGTGAACACCCCTCACTCCTACCCCATTTACGTCCTGAGCAGAGAAAATAGCGCTGAGCTGTAGTGCTTACTTCCTGCAAAGAAAACTGTAATTATGGGGCCCGGTTAGTCTTCCTAAGGGGCAGCCTTGGGTGTAGCATGGACGCTGCTTTGAGTATTTGAGAAAAGAGTGGCATTCACTGTGAAAGGGAATGACCCTGTGCTGCTGGGATTGGGGCAATTCCTTCCAGCCTCAGTTGCCTCAGGGATAGCCTGGTTCCCTCCCCTGTGTGGGTTGCAGGGGACCAACTTACGCTCCTGGAAAACACTTCCATATAAGCCTCCAACCCCAGCTGCCTACTTAAGGGAAATAAGACATCTTAGAGTAACAAGTAGCTTAAGGATATGGGCCAGCATGAAGTCTTTGCACAGAGTGAAAGAATAAGGGAATGAAAACCACGAATAAGCTGCGGAAAGGAGTGGCTGGATCACCTGCCTGGAGGACGAACCTCCCATAGGACTTCATAGTTGTGCAAGACTTGTGCAACGTTTGGCCAGGGTGGAGAGGCCTCGGCAAAGGCATTTGCACTCCTAATAGATGCCTAGATCCTCCATGGGGAGGACAGGTGTGAGAAGTTCTGCACAGCATTCTAGGAGTGAGAAATCGATCACGTTATCTAGCCTAATACACTTTATCTGTACTTTCTTGGAGGTTTTTTTAAATTTTTTTACGCCGCCCCTCCCCCCAACACCCTCTGTAGGGTAGGCAGTGGCCTGGAGAGCCTGGAGGATTAGGGGAGAAGGAGACACCTTTGTTCCTGCCCACTTGAGCTCGCTCCAGTCTAGTACACGCGGTCACAGTCAAGGCAGGAGATGGTAAATGCCTTGCTGGGAAGGTGGGGGGAGTGGCTCTAGGGCTTCTGGAGGGCTCTGGAGTGACAGTAACAGTGTAGGGCCCAGAGCCAGATAGGCTGCTCTCTGGTCCTGACTCTGCCGCTTATTAGCGGAGGCATCTTGGCTAGCTTGCTGAAGTACTCCCTACCTCTGTTTCCTCATCGGCAAGATGGGGGGCCTTTTAGTAGTGCCTGTGTCAGAGGGTATGTCTTAGCGGCTCATGAAGTTGGTCTTAGCTCCAACAGGGGTTGTGCCGCTTGAGTCAGTGAATGATGCCCTCTAGGCCTCAGTTTCCCCATCTGTACATCGAAGGGACCAACTCAGATGGGATTAATGCTGACATTGTGTGTACTCTAAAATGGTATTGTTCTGTGACTGGTGCCTGCTATGTGCTATTCCCAGGACTGTGCTGAGCATGGTGGCAAAGAGCAAAGGTAGAATCTTTGGCCCCAGCCCTCAAGGAGCTACAGTCCAAGTGAGGAGAGGACACTAAGATTCAGGAGAATATTAGAGAGTGAGAGAACATTAAAGATTTAAATCTTGGGGCGCCTGGGTGGCTCAGTTGGTTAAGCGACTGCCTTCGGCTTCGGCTCAGGTCATGATCCTGGAGTCCCGGGGTCGAGTCCCATGTCGGGCTCCTTGCTTAGCAGGGGGTCTGCTTCTCCCTCTGACCCTTCCCCCTCTCGTGTGCTCTCTCTCTCTCATTCTCTCTCTCAAATAAATAAATAAAATCTTAAAAAAAAAAAAGATTTAAATCTTGGTGCTATGGGTGGAAAGAAAATAGGAGCAGAGAGTATAGAGGGGACCAGAGTCGTCAGGAGATTTGTAGCAGCCATAAATCCAACAGAGGGGACCACAGAAGCTGTAGACAGGAGCTCCGGCTTGTGTACCGAACCCCAGGATTCTCCAACTTGGAACATGGCATTCATATTTAAAGCAGAACTGCAGCAAAACCACAGTTACATATTTAGGATGGAGCCGGGACAAAGTCTATAAAACTCCTTGCGCGAAACACCAGTAGGGACGGAAACTATAAGGAGGCTCACCCTGGTTTTCCAGATCTTCTTGGATGATCATTCCAGTAGAACGTAGCGCCTGGCCCAAAGCAGGCACAAAACAATCACGTGGCAGAGCCCAGTGCTCTGCCCTCCGTAGCTCTGGGCAGAGCGGCCCCGTGCGTCCCGGTGGTGTTCTCAGCCCCTCCTCTAGAGGGCGGCACACAGAGGCGGCGCTGCAGAGCCCTCCAGCCACCGCTCTGCCAGAGCTCCGTGTTGCCTCGGGCCTCATGAGCCATCGGAGATGAGTTCCCCATCCTCTCTCCCCAGCGGCGTTGGAACTGAGGTTTTGAGGAAACTCGGCAGCAGCCTCAAATTTCTCCTGCAGCCTATCCCACAGTTGCTCAAGGTAGACATGCACATTGGGCCATGAACGACCCTGGCCTCCGCAGGTCACAAGAGACTTAACAGTACTTGGCAGAGACTGCCACGGGAGCAGTGTAGACAGTAAGCGAGGTCACCTCGGCCAGGGAATGGGGGACACCTCCTGGAAGGGGTGAGCTGGGAGTTTGATTGGGCCTTGAAGGATGTGTGGAGGCCAGGCCAGCAGACAAGATGGGTAGAGGCATCAAGTAGTTATATTCCCCCCTACTTGTACCCGCACACTTCCTCCTCACTAACCAAACCTGGGAGGAGGCAGGGCCGGTTAGATCTGGCGCTTTGTCCTCGGGGAGGGATATGAGTGGAAATGACAGATGAGCCGTAAGAAGGAACTCCCTGGCCTCAACCGGTCACGGAGAATTCCTGCTTATCCACCAAGCAGTCAGTGATGGCGCGGCTTGATAGGCCAGTTCGTGACATCCTGGCTTCAGATGAACAGACCACAAACCCTCACACAGCTTTCTGCCGAATTTCCTTCCCAGTAAAAACCCAGTAATCTTGGTAATAACTGTCAGTACATTTTATTTACGGAGCATCCTCTGTAAAGGCACAAGCATGGGTCATATTTGCCGTCAGAACACATGTCCACACAAGCACCCGCAAAGGTAGGGAGGACAGATGGGGTCACGGGGGTTCATAAGAGGGAAAGGTACAGTGACCTGGCCTTACAACCTTTCAGAGAAAATCAGAGATGACAAATGTTCAGAACTTGAGCCTGCCCTCCAGGCCAGTATGCTAAGCACCTTTCTTCCCTCCCAAATTTTACCCTTGGCTCATCCGCCCCCCTCCTTCCTTTCATTAAAAAAAGTTCTCTTTTCCCAAATAAGCAAGATGGAGTCAAACTTTGCAACCCCAAATGTACGAAATAAACATTATTCCTAATGAGCCTCTGGGAAAGTGCTCACCTTTGAACTTGGCCAAGGATTATAGAGGAAAGAAAAAGTCTTAAGAGCTTGATAGAGTGTTAGAGCTTCCTGGATTTTTGAAGTCAAGTCACATATTACAGTTCTTTTCCTTAATAAGGGCAGCTCCAGAAATCCTTCCTGGATGATTAGACCATGTCCAGAAGTGGAGACCTCTGGTTGGTCCCTGATGCTGGTTTGGAGATCGTCATCTGGGTGCTAGGCAACAACAGGACAGGAGGTGCTGTTTCTAGAATGCTCCTCCTCTCTGACTCAGCCCCTACTCTCTGGACCCTTGCAAGGCAGGAGAGGAATATGTAGGCTAGCCTGCAGAACAGGAAGATGCTCAAGGGAAGCTGGAAACTAAAAGGCAATAGGACTGAGGAGCCCTCTCTCTATGGCAAGATCCCCCCCCCCCCAGAGATTTGCGTGTTCATTGGCCTGTGCTCATCTCTATTTCTGTCTCTAAGAAATAGAATAGTAAGATTTTCATTAAAAAATTTTTTTCCTAAAGATAAAAGCACCACTGGCTATCTGTATAGCCTCCGCCTGCCTCCTACAGAATACTACACATTTTAATTTCTCCAACCATCCCCCCAGAGCCAAGAAGTTTACTTAGAGGCATCAAGATGAATCCTACACAGAATGACTTAAATCCAACTAAGAATGTGTAACCGCTGACCATATCTTGGTTGAGGGCCCAGAACACTTGTGCTGTCCTATGTTTGTTGTAACACATAGAAACAGCAGGACTATGTTCCTTGTTTCCGTTTTCTTGAACCTGTTTGTTCAAGTTTGCATCTTAATGCTTTTGCTCATGAGAGCATCAGACAAGCTCTGTGCTCCCCACTCCTTTGATGTGAATTGCACCGGGCCCTCCCGTTCCCACAGAAATCTGGGGTGAGATGTTTCATGGAATCCAGAAGTATGGATGACCATTTCTGAGCGGTTACTGCCTCAAATCCCTGCACACAAAGCGAGGCACACAGAGATGTTTAGTGGGCCGCCCTAAACCGACACGGTCCCACGCGCAGGCTGTCTCCTCTCTAATACCTGTGTAGGGCAGCTTGTCTTTTCAAATAAGCCATCCTGCAAAGAGCAGATTCCCTGGTGGCCGTGGGGTTTGTCGGAGGTTCTCTGGAATTGGCAACTTAGCTGTGACCTCAGAAGTCTTGGCTCCGGCAAGGCAAAATCTTTGCGCTAAAACAGGCTCAGTGCCCATGGAGATAATCACCTCTTGTAATATCCACACAATCATCTCATTGTCAAAGCACAAGGAATGCAAAAATAGAAGAAATGCCACAACAGGGTTGCCCCATGGTCCAGCTAACCCAGGGTTCTGCTTCTGGCTGAGGGCACCTTGGGACACCTTGGGAGGGACGGTCCCAGCCATTGTTCTGGACGCCAGCCCCGATTGGTAAGGCCCGTGCTCCTAAAACCTGAGCCAAGTGCCTCTTTATTAGACCTCACAGTGCCTAATTCTGCTCCATCTTCTCGGGGCCCCTTCACCGCTTCTTTGTTGCGGCCAACTCCTATTTGTCCTTACAGTCTCCCTGAGGAAGCCCTCCATACGGCTCCCTTTCTCCCTGCAGAGCGGGTCATGGCAACCTTTGTGCTTCCAGAGCACTCGCTACCGATTTCTGCAGCGATAGCTTCAGGACCGCTGAGCGCACGTGTGTGTCTGACACACACATGGTTCTGAGCTACATGGTTGTGTTAGTCTGCACGAGAGCTCAAGGAGGCTGGGACTTTTAGAGTCACTGTTGTGAGGGACGTGAGGTTTAGAACAACCTGAGGAGCTCTCGCCGGCTCACAGAGGACATGTCTGAGCCCCACAGCCCAGGCAGTCCTTCTGGCCCCATGCCCTGGTTTGCTTGTCTGTCTACCTCACTAGGCTATCCAGCTTGTTGAGAGAGAGACAGACCTGTTTTTCCTTCCACATCCCCAGTGCCTGACACAGGGTGGACACTCAGTAAATGTTCAACTAATGAAAGCTAAAGCTCGCCAGACATGAACACCAGCTGGGATTTAAATTCCAAAGAGCCACACTTCTTTCAAAAATGCTAAAATGCAAAGGAGTACTTGCCTTTTAGCTAAGTCCTCTGGTTGCTTTAGAACTTTCTTCTAGGTGCTACCGGGTTGTGGGGGGTGACCGACTGCGGTGGGTATAGGAGCAATGGGTTTGTCACAATCTCTAAGGCAATCAGAAGTCACTGCAAGAAAGCAAAGCTGCGTCTGACATTTAAAAAAAATAATTAGGGGAAACAAGGAAGCAGGAGGACAGAAAAGAGCATCTCTCAGTTGATTCTGGAGAAAGGGGCCTTTTCCTTCCAGACACTGGCAGCCCTGTTGGGAGTGTCCCAGGCGTGGCCGAGAGACACTCGTGAGAGCCACTGAGGTCACACAGCCACCCTCCTCTCTGGTCTCCCCGTTCTAGGGCTAATCTTCTAAAGCATTTAATCGAACACTACGGCCTCTGAGGTTTCAGGGACTCTGGGGCTGTTTTTTTCCCTGGGCTTAAAGTCTCTCTCTGCTGCTGACTCATATGTTAATTATCGCTTTCCACAAAGTAGAATTAACAGTGCTACAAGCACTCGCCCGCCTGGGTGTTATACAACCGTTTTATCTGCCACGGTGGAACGGAGTCTGCGGGACAAGCTGCTCTGTAGCCAATGGGCCCTTCTTGCGCATTCAGGGCCACGGGCATCAGAAACACAGAACCGCGCCTGGGGTTTTTAGAGTCGCTGCGGAAGAGGCTGCTGGGGGGCCTCTGTTCCACCCAGGAAACAGAGGGTTAACTGCCCAGTCTTTTGCCCAAAAGTGTGGCCAAGAGTTTCAGTTCGCTGTCACCTGTCAGCGTTAATGGACAGAACTGGTGTTTCACAGAAAAAAAATATCAAATTGTTTTCTCTTTGACTGCTGGGCTGGATAATGAAGTAAAAATGACATTATCTCTAATAAAAGTGATCTGCAGAAATCGCTGATAAAATATCAGTAACAGAGATTTGCCATTAGCAGGTTAGCCAGATAAGGGGAAGCAGCTGGGTTCTATTAACCCCCTCCTGGTCTGGTGTGTGTGTTGAGGGGGTGGGATTGAGGTTTGGAGACTAGATTTTTAAACATTGAAATTTGGGCTAATGGAGAGTGTTTATTCCAAAGTGTGGGTCTTTCTCAAACCCTACTTGCTGACTTTTAGGGTTGTCACTGGGTTTTTAATTTGTTTGGTGTTTGTCTCTTACGATTTTTGCCTTTAGAAACTTTTTTGGGGGGGGGGTGCTTGGCCCATTTTCTCACTTCCCTGTTACATCACTAAAGGGGTGGAACCGTGGCCAAGCCCTGGCATCTTCCTTGTTAGAAATCTGACTCCAAGAAGGGCATCTCTCCATGTGACATGAAGGCTTTGGGTGATGGGTGGTGTTGGGCAGCAGATTGTTGTGTCAAGGAACTGGGATCAGAGGTAGAAACCCCGCCAAGTCTCACTCATCTGGTGGAGAGAAGAGGGGGCCACCCCTGTCTAGGCTTGTACACCGTAAGTGAAAGCCGGGTGGCATCTGGCTCACTGAACACCCCCTGTGATGTGGACAGCAGGCTCAGCCAGCACCTTCTGTATGAAAACATCCCTAGGGTATGGGAACCTGTTTCCTGGGATGGTGAGGAGTCATCATTGTTAAGTAACCTAGTGAGGAAGACAGCCACCGTCACTCCTCTTTATTAACCCACTTTCTACTCAGAAAGCACCAAAGCATTCTAACTGCAGTCCTAATCCTATAGCTGGAGGAATCCCAGCTGCTTTGGCCTTCACTCCAGCTCGCCATGCTGTATCTGAAAGAGATGAAACTGTTATTTTGGGGGTAAGGTCCAGTGCCAGGCTGTGTGTACATAAGAACTTGGACATTTGCCTCTGCCCTCAGAGAAGACCCGTACGATAAGGAACAATAAGGTGATGCTACCTTACAGGTAAGTGGTATCGATCAGTTCTCCAGGTGTTCAGGGCAGGAGTGGGGGATCAGTGTGGGCTGTGTAGAGTGATCAGAAAAACCTCTATGGAAGTGGTGGTTCTGAATATAGGATTTGGAGTATAGGAGAGGAAAGATCACATTTCGGGTGGAAAAAGATAACCGGGTGGCAGACAGGGGTGCTGAGTTATGAGGTCGGTGTGAAGTGTGGTCTGGCTGGAGCAGGGAGGGCGCTGCTGGCTTTCGGGAACGAAGAGACCTTGAGGGGCATCTAGAGCTTGGGCTTCACCGTGAGGGCAGTAGGGAGCCACTCCCGCTTCTAAATAGGGCGGTGACATGCTGAAATGGTCCAGAGGTGAGAGGGGTGGATTGGTGAGCTGTTCCTTTCCCTGAGGTCTGATTGGAATTGTATGCTTCTTGATCAGGGAGCAAGGGGAAACAGCCAGAAGATGGGGGCTAGAGTCTTTGAAAATAAACAAAACACCACTGGAGCCAGAGGAGGTGTGCGCCCTCGGGGAAGTTTGCTTTTTGTCCCATGGGGTAGTGTTTATGAGTTACTGTTCAGCGGGAATGCCAAGGCTCCAGCCTGTGGTGGCCCACGAGTTGCTGCCATATTTAGAGCACAAAGGGACTCATTTCCCCTGGTGTAACTACCGAGAAAGACGGGTTCTCATGCTTGCTGTCCAGGACGGCAAAACTACAGGCAGCAGAAGAGGGATCCAGGTTGCGTTCTGCACTGTCCATCACCTGGCACCTTGGACGCTACCAGTGGGGTAGGCAGTTATCCGATCATCTGACTTTATTTACCAGTCCTTTTATTGCTGAAAGCCCTCCTCTGTGCTTGGCCCCTGGTGGATACTCGACGGTGTTTGTGGAATGAATGCATCCCCACCACTCTGACTTTGCCAGCCTCGTACCCTGCTCCAGCCTGTCTCCTGACCCCTGGCCACCACCCCCCATTTCCCCAGCAGTATCTTTGTCCTTGTCATTCCTCCTGCCCTCCATTTGCTCCCTCCACCCCATCCCATACCTGAGCCTCCTTCACACCCCGCCTCCAGCACCCAGCTCTCCCTGGATTATTCAGCCTTGTAGACTTTCTCCTGGCACACTGACATCCACAGCGGCTGACTGCCAGGCCAGCCCTGCAGCACTTGACTCTGCCCTTCACTGCAAGCTCCCCGAGGCCAGGAGTCGTCATTCCAGGCTTCCTGCTACTGCTCCTAGCCTGAGCACACCAAGAGGGGTTCATGAATACTTGCTGAATGAGTGGAGAGGAAAGGCTGTTGCTGGGGAGAAGAACAACCCCATTTCCCAAATTGCTCAAGATCATCATTTGAAAGCATGATAGTAACTTGGGGAAGACTTTGGCATTTCCTGTGGCTTTTGATGACTTCTCTACAAAGGAATGGAATGTAGCTTCCGCAATGTGCATGAACATCTCCCTTCTCGTGGTAGTATGACTAGGACAGGCAGAATGGGAAGAAAGCAAAGCCTGGCACTTGGCCATGAATCAGATCCCACAGCTCTGGACAGGCGACCATGTAACCGACTGACAATTGGAGGAAACCCAGGACAGAAAGGGTCTCTGAGATTTTCTTTGAGTTCCCCTTTCTTTCCTTTTCTTTTTCCGTTGTCTTTTCTTGCTTGCTTCTTTCTTTAGGGAGGAGAGTAGGGGTTATGGGATGGGGGGGATGGGTAGAAAGGGAGAGATTCTGTCCCCCCACCCCCTTTGCTGTTTTGAAATACTTTAAATACCAGGCACCAGAAGTCCTGGCGTCAAATTGGGATTAGTAAGGCAGATCCTGGGGTACTTCACTATTAGCATATGATCAAGCATCAGTCCCGATTCAAACACTAAGCAAACGTTCTTTGCTTTGAAATTAAGGTGTCTGAAATGAAAAGGAGAGAACGGACCCTTAAAATCATATTCTGTACAAGGAAAGAGTTCTCGATGACAACCATCTACTCCAGTTAGGGCTTTTTAAATGCTTTCACCCAGTATGTGTGATGACACCGCCAAGGGAAATTCTGCCCCCTCCTTCCTGAAGCTACCCAGCGCTGGCCCCGGAGGCGGCCCCGGTCTGTGTTCTCATGACACAGGGATTATTTTTGGCATCGCACATATTTTCTCTAACGTTCTTGCCCGCCCCCTCCCCTTGGTTGCCTTTTGAGGAGTGGTTGTTTGGGCCACGAGGTGCCAATCGGGGGTTAACTCGGTTCAGCACGGTGAAGAGGGAGTGGGAGAGAGGGCAGTCGCCTTTGCCTCCTCTGCGGTCCCCAGCCCCTCTCCCCGGATCATGAAAGAGCCTGCTTTGACTAGGCTCTGTGCTCACCATTCATCCCCTTTGCCGGCGAGCTGAGGGGATATCTAGAGGTGCTGCTGGGGGCTGCACTTCAGGGATGGCATCTTAATGACTCGACTTGGCGGGCGTTAGAACAGCCCCATTCAGAGTGAGTTCACTCCCTGTGCAGTTGGCTCTCTCAGCCCCTGTCCATAGATGTTCTCTTGTTCACGCTGCATGAGGAAATGGAGGTTTCCAAGTGGGAAGCAGCCTTCCTGGTGCCTTAACTCTTCACTGAAGGGAAGAGGAGCTGCCGAGCACTAACTAGAATCTCAGAAGGCCCAGCTGCAGCTCCTGGGAGATGCAAGGCCCCTGGGCTGGGGCTGGAGGCCAGGGCAGCTGGGATCGCTTTTGCTTTTGCCCCGAGAGGGAAAGGAGAGAGGAGTAAAGGGCACGCTTGAACTGTCCTTACAATCAGTTAGCAAATATTTACCCAGTTTGTCTGCCGTGGGCCAAGGTCCCGTGAAGGATGCACAGAAGTCAATGTTGTGTCTGCGCCCCCTCTCCCCGCAAAAGCACCAAGGTACTCACAGACCAGTTATAGCAGCGGGACGTTGGCTTAGAAAAGCCAGCAAGACAGGGAGGCCTTTAATGAGAGCCGGTGAGTAATGTGGGCAGGAAGCGCCCGTGGAGAAGGGAGCGAGGGTGGCTGTGGGAAGCAGGGCTTGGACTGGCCCTGAGGGAAGGAGTTTTACGAAATAAAAGGGGATGAGATGATGCAGGTAGGGCGGGCGGGAAGAAGGACAGGGACATCCAAGTGGGGCTAAGTGAAATAATCCCATAAGGAGATATAAAAAGAGAGGAAGATTCTCCCTGGCGGAAGAGACGTTCTGGCTTGTTAGACTTTAGGTGGCTTTGGCTAAGGATGGCATCAGGGTAGCACTGACCCCGTCAGTGATGACATCTCCATCGTGTCCCTGGGTGTGGTCACAGACCAGTGGAATCAGCATCATCTGGGAAGTTATTGGAAATGCAGATTCTCAGGCCCCAGCCCACCCCTGCTGAGTCAGAAACTGTAATCAGATCCGGGGGTGATTTGTGTGCAAAGTCAAGTTTGAGAAGTGCTGGTCTGTGCCGCTCTAGTTCAGAGCCCAGATTTCATTCAAAGAGCTGGAAACACACACCCACACACACACACACATCTTTGAGTGTCTCTCTGCGCTAAGGCTCTTCCTTGATGGAAACCTTTTATTCTGATTGAGAATTGGATTAGAATTCTTATGAAAGACCTAGAACGGTGAGAGACTTTGAGGAATTCACAGAGCAGAAATCATTTAAGTGGTTTTCTTTCCCTCGGGAATGTGTGGTCTAGCTGGAGAGACAAACTGCTCCGGAAGTGAAATAAGTAGAGAATAAATAATGGCTGGCTCATGCAGTGTGGCATCGCTAAAGCCGGATATGCAGAAATCTGCAGAAGTGAGGCCTTCCTGGAGAAGAGGGGCTGTGGGAGGCCCTGAAGGATGGGGATCCCTTATCCAGGCCGGGTGGATGAAGGGCACGTAGGATGCGGAAGACAGGGGCTTTAGAGGCTAGGGGGGACTGGGGCAGGTTGCTCCCACCTCCCTCCAGAGAAAGTGCATGCTTCATGCTGGCGAATCTGTTCTACATCTCCTCTCAGGCACTTTTTTCTTGGTCTTTCTGCTCTGCGGTTTCTTCCGTTTTCTTAGCTGAACACAGTGGTGTAGGATCGGGGCGGCTGCACATGCAGAATGGCTTGAGCCACACCACAGATCGTGCTGTTGGAAGCCTGTGGAACCCCGGGGGAAGGAGGCTGCAGATGGATAGGAGCTTTGGAGAAAAGCCCTCAAGGGGGGGAAAGAGTCCCAGACCCAGAGAAGTGGCGGCAAGGAAAACAGCATTGGAACTAGACGTGTTGTGGTGATTGCTTTGCAGTGTATGCAAATAATCATTGTGTTGTGTACCCGAAAGATATAATTTATATGTCAATTATACCTCAATAAAAATTTTTTTAATTAAAAAAGTTGGCCTAGTGAGAATGAAACTCTCTGCAGACTCTCCCGACAAAGGAAGAACTTTTTTTTTTTTTTTTTTTTTTTTTAAAGACAGACCTCTCCAATTGGAGAATGTATATCCCACTGGGCCTGGTTTGTCGATGGAGGGACTGACCTAGGGCAAGAGGGTGACCAGGATATCCCCTTTGCTGCTTCCCAGAGCAAGAATTCATCCAATTCAGTATCCTTAGAGGGCTTCACCCCCAGTACACCCAGTCAGCTAAACTTCTTGAACCTACAAGAGGAATCTGCTCAGGACATTTCTCAGAAGGCTGCAATGCAATCAAGGGGATAGGACTTACAGTCAAATGACAGGTTTGAGTGCTGGCTCCATCCCTGGGTGATACTGGGCGTGTCACTTAACGTCCTCGGGATCTGTTTCCTTCTGTGCAGAATACCTACTTTATAGGATTGTTTCAGGATGAAATCAGAGGCAGGATGATGAGAGCCCTATACCACGGCAGGTACCACGTGTGGCCCCTTCCTCACTGTGGTAACAGGATGTCAGCTTGCTGAGGTCAGTTAGGCTCTTGGCTGGAGTCTGCACGGCGGAGGGGTCCGGCAGGAGCAGGCCTCAGAGGACAGAGAGAGCAGTGGAGGGCCCGGCAGGGGCTCCCTGCAGCTGCTTGCTTTGCTCCCCTTTTCACGGGTGTAGATGCCACTGAGCCTGCTCTGTGCATGCACTGGACGTGGTAAGATCGGGGGAGATGGACAGACACTTTACTTTCACAGTGGGGGAAGAGTCCTGCTTACCAACAAGAGCGGCCGTCTTTGCAGACCTGCAATTTCCAATTCCACCATCTCTCTTCGGGTGTGTTAACATGGATATGGCACGAGGGAAAGAGGAAGCCTAGGAGAGCCTAGGTGACTGGGCAGGGAAAGAGGGAAGGTTGTTGAGAAGGTGTGCACATCCTGCTTTCCTTCCCCACCCCAACCCCGACCCCCATACCTCCCTCTGCAGCCCCGCTCCGTAGTGGTTGTCATCGGCCATGGTCCTGGAAACGCTGATGTTGTTCAATCCCCAGCTTTCAAGGGGCAGTCACTGGGAGGCAGCTGTGGGGAGTGGGCAGCCAGCAGCATGCGTGTCCTCTTTAATCATAAAAAATAAATTAGAGAGCAACACCTGGTACACAGTGACCATAGTGTTGTTTATAACACCTAGGAACTAGAAACCATGACCGAGCAAGAGTATGGTACATTGTGATATGCCCACAAAATAGGATGTGGCTGGCTCTCATGAAAACTTTTAAAGAATTCTTTAAAATGTGATAAAATATTAAGAAGCCATAAATCTAATGAAATCTCAATTTGTTTTATTTATACCTTTCTGTATTTTTAAAATTGCCTACACTAAACGCGTATTACCCTTATCTTCACCAAAGCATTTTTTTTAAAAGGAAACGATTTAAGATAAGCAGAGTTATAGGAGGGTAATGAATAACGAAGTTCTATTTGCCACTGTCTGACATGTCTGGTGTTGGTTGGCAGTGGGCTCCCCGATCATGTGTCCTTGAAAAAGTCAGAACTCGGGGCTTTTGTCCCAGCTCCACGCATTCCCATTGCCTTTCTGAGCTTCACTTTTCCTCATCTCCAAAACGGGGATGATGGTACTTGCTCTTTTCTGTCCTGCTGGGTGAGATTTACAGATTAGCTCATAAAGTGCTTTATAAACTGTAGTGATTGGTACAGTTCCAAAGTGGTATTACTCCTAACACGTCGAATAAAGAAAACCCTGCTAAGGCTTGGGCTCCGTGAGGCTAAGCGTGGCCCCAGTTCACCACGGTCACTCCTTTATACTCGCCTGGCTTTTCCCAGCTGGGCTGGGGACTGCACCTGTCCTCAGATTATATAAGGAGCTGGGTCATCTGGAGCCCCACATGGGCTGTAGCTATGGGGCTGCTTGGTAATTGGGTGTGCGCTCTTCTCGGAGGCTGCCTGGAGCCCAGAAGCCCACTAGATAAGCATCTCCAGTGAGCCCCAAGCAGAATTGACCATTAGAGGGCCATGTTGGGTGGGCCCCAGACATTACTGTCAGCTCTGAATGCAGTCCAGGCCCGCTCTCTGGGGATACAGACCGTCTGAGTGGGTCAGGGAGGCAGGAGCTCGGCCCCAGCAGAGGCGAGGTTGGGAGGCTGAGGTATGAGACACTTTCTGGGATTCCTCCTTCAGGGAAGGGATGAGTGGAGACATCCACTCCTGTCGTAGCCGCCCGACCCCTCACCCCCTCTTTGTATCCCCTCTTTTAGGACTGCTGATGTACTAGTCTGTAGTATGTCTTATCTCCCAGTGGGGCTTGGTCTCCTTCAGAGCAGAGCCCATGCCCCTCACCAGAGGTGTGCATGTAGAAGCAGATGGATGCTTTTTTTTCCCCTCGTGGAGGTCTGTCTGATCTGCCCAATTCCTCCTGAATTTCTTCTATTTTGACTGGTTAACACTGATGCCTTTACTCCCCTCTATAATAGATTCATATGCTAATCACCACTGCCTTTGGATAAACGTCAGAATTCACCCAGAGAGTTGGCCCCAGAGTACCACCCGGTTCTACGCACTTTTGCCACTCCTTTGGAATTGCCTGTAGAACCAAAGACCATTCTTTGGAGTACCTTCAGTTGTGGCAAGGCCTTATCTCTGAGGGCACATTTCATTCTTTCAAACAACCAACATCCATCCACAGCCAAGTCTGGTGACTAAAGGAGGTGGGCGAACACGATAATATTGTTTGGGGTTGAAAATGAAGTGTGTTCTATGAAGTGTGATGACTGATTTTCTTGTGTGGCTCTGAAATTCATTCTAAAAGGCCTCCCAAAATACTCAGAGCAACGGTTAGTTCCAGAAAGAGACCCGGATGTCAGGCCTCTGAAGACACGTGATCACAGGCATAGGAGCCCTCCAGGTGATTCCGCTGGAGATTGAAGTTGAGAATCCCTGCCCTACCAAAACAGGACCAGTGCTGCCACAGAATTTAGCTGAGGATCAGATGAGATGGTCCATGAAAATGCACCTTGCCCCAGTGCCCATAAATACCAGTTTCCTTTTCCTTCCACCAAAACCAAAGAACAGAAAACAAACCTTTTCATTTTGAGCTGACTGCTTTGCAATACTGGTTCCCAGCCCTGGGTGCGCATGGGAATCACATGGCAAGCTTGGAGACCCCCGATGCCCCGGCTGCACCCCAGCCCTATTAAATCAGACTCTAGGGGTAGGGGTATGAGCAGCCAGGATTGAGAAGCACCCGCGTTGGCTCTGCTCTGATATTATCCAGCCAGCTATCAACCCCTGGGTGTGGGGGCCCAGCCATTCCTCCTGATCTCTGGGACCCGAAGCTCCTCCCTTCGGGCAGCCCTTGTGCACACAGCCTCACGGAAGAGTCACGAGACCCCTCCCCATGGCATTTGACCTTCATTTCCTCCACTCACACCCTCCTGCGAATTGGCACCAGCTTAGAATTTCACCACCAACCCATAGACTGGTTCAGGCTGGCTTAATTAGCTTCAGTCTCTCTCCCTCCCGGCTGAAATCCATTCTGCTTCTAGGCCAGCTAACCTTATAGGGTTAACAGGCCTAGTGTTATGGTACCCTGGTGGCCCACAGGCATTAGGCACGGAGTCGTGCTCCTGCTGAAGGTCAGGAGAGAATAGCTAATTAAGGAATCAGCCCCATTGGTGCAGCTGGAGACATCCTGGGAGCCCCCACACCAGGCTGTGTTCACCTGGAAGTCGGCAGCCAGGATCATCTTGATCAAGAGCTGATAATGGTTCGATTATTGACTTTAGCCAAGCCTGGAGCCAAGACCCAGAAGTGAAGAAGACATTTATAAGATAACAGAGCTCTGGACACAGGTCTCTCCTGGCTGAGATGTAGCATATACCCACGGGAGCTTGAGGTCAGTTTTGCTTTCTCTTCTGACCAGCTGCCTGGTCCTTAAGTGGTTGCTTCCCTTAGGATCAAATGTTTCAGAGTGTGAGTTTCCACTTTGGGAAGGGTAAGCATAAACTTGTAGGTATTATCATGTCAAAGAAAAGGACAGAAATGTGTTCCCCACCTGCAGTGTGGAGAGGAACATTCCTACAGTCTGGACCTGCAGCCTTCAGGGAGTCACCTCGAACATACCCCCCTCTCCACACCCCAGCCCCGCAGTGATGTAGGGTGCATCCCTCTCAGGCCCACAACACTGACCCCTCCTTCCTCCCCCACCCCATGCAAACTCAGTGCCTCTTAATCTTACTGCTGAGTCTCCAGGTCTTTTTCCAAGCTGAGTGGGTGCTCCCTTAAGGACAGAGAATCTTTATGTCACTGTGTCCTTTTCAAATCTTAACCCTCCCCTTCTCCCCATGGTGTCTGTGAGCATCCAATTTGTGGGCAAGTGTCTAAGACGGCATGTAGCAAGTTAGAGGTGTGCGATCGGCAGCAGTTTCCTTGCTGCCTGTGGGAAAATCTTTGATCTTGGACCCGGAAGAATTCAGTTGGAGACAATGTCTTTTATCAAGTTACTGAATCTCTCTAAATCTCCGCCTCTTCATCTATTAAGTGGGGATACTAGTTCCTCTCCCTCGGGGTTATGAGAAACAAATGAGCTAGCACATACAGGGGGAGAAAGTGGATTCTGACCCTCAAGCGATGTAAGGGTGGTGTTCCGTGTCCTTCTGGGGTCAGCTGAAATCCTGCCTCTCTGGGTAGGTTTCCGTGACCTTGCTCAGCCTGACTCTCGTTTCTTATCTTAACCGTGTACGCTGTTTATTGCCCGTACATATTTCCGTGGTTAAAGGAGGTGTTTCAGGTTGTTGGCTCCCTAACAAGACCACATGCTCCTCACAAGCAGGGTGCACCTTATCTGCAGTGCAGTTGCACGAGGCCCAGCACGGAGTTCAGTAAATGCCTCTGGGTCTGCAGGAGGATACCGTTAGCCAGGGCCACATTTATGTTGTGTGTCCCGTACACCAAGTATTGTACACCCAGGACCACCCTGTGGTTGCAGGAGAGCCACCAAGAAAGACAGGAGCAAGCACTTCGTAGAAAGAGCAATTTGGAATAAGAAATAAATTTGAGTCTTTTCTGATGATTTCGAAAACTTAAGATAAAGCACTGTTTTACGAGAAACCAGAGAATTCTAAAGTGCCATGTTTAGAATTGTCAAAAAAAAAAAAAATGCTGGTCTGTTGCAGGTGGTTCTAGGACCTATCTAGAGAGAGAAAATAAAGTGCAAGTATTTTAGGAAAGGAAGCCTCATTGACCTGAGAAGGTTCAGCAATCTAACACAAACTCGTCAAGATCAGCCTGACCCCCAGTTACACCTCCAGCCCTGGGACCGCGTTGATTTGGCAATGAAGAAGAGCTGTTATGGCCAAACTCTGAATGTGACACTCAGATTTGCCAGGTGTCATGATAGTTTTCATCTGTGGAGAGCTTTCTAGTACTTCCAACCCTTGTACACTCCTCTCCTTTGATCCTGACAAATAAGATGTGAGTCTCTCCCATTTTACATACAAGGATATAAGGGCACTGAGAATATATTCTCTAGCCCAGATAACATGGTTAGGTAGTCTTGTGGCCAGTATATTAAAAATACCAGTCCTCCTGACTTTCAGCCTCCTTTTCTACTTGCTAAGAGGCCCAATCCGAGGTAAACTGCGTGAGGAAGTAGGCTGTGTATGCATCAATTAGGAACGTCTTACCTTCACACTTGGCGTTAATTATGCTTGTTCTTCAGTGTTGCTAATTAAATGAGAGCAGTGTTACACATTTTTGTTCTTCCAGGAGTCAACATTAGACAGATATCTCTGGGCTGTGTCAAGGTTAAATAATCTAATTAAAGTCATGCTAGCCCCAGAGTGCAACTGTAAAAACAAGGTAGCTAAAATGGAGCTCATGGCTTTTAAAACAAGAGGCTGCATGCGATTCTCAATCTTTCTAAATGTTAAGATGTTGCGGTTTCTTTATTTCTAACACCGCTATCTCCTGGAGTTAAGCAGTGGAAAGAGTATTAGCCTAGGAAGTGATGGGTTCTAGCCCTCGCTCTGCCACTGATTAGCTGGATTGCCCTAGGTGAGTAACTTAGCCTGGTCTGGCCTGTTTCCAGATCTGTGGAATGGGGGCAAGAGCAATGCGTGTCTTGCCCATCTCACATGCAGGTTGTGAAGATGGAATTAGACACGGAGCACCCGTGTGTCTCAGAACTTCAAAGTGTCTGCTCACTGACTGCATGCTCTCCAAGGCAAGCAGGCATTGACTTTGTGACCTTGGGCAAGTTACACTTCACGTCTGAGCCTCTGTTTCCACATGTGGACTCAGCACCTGCCATATTGTCATTAGGATTATAATATCATATATGTAGGGTCCTTGGTGCGGTGTTGAAGCACAAAAGTAGGTATGAATAAACTGTGTGGTCGAGGGAACATGGTAGGACCCAAGTCTCGAATGCCATTGCCAGACAGAGCATCAACTCCAGGCTGCATTTTTCCCCTCCTGGCTCTTCCTCTCTGCCTTGTCTGTTCTTGCACTCCAAGGAAGGGGCAGTAGCAAAGGGAAACTGTGTGCCTGCAGACATTGGTATTCATGTCGCAGCCTGTGCTGGGGATCCCTTCTGCCTGGGATCGCTTCTCTAGATGCCCTAATGACTGGTCATGTGTTGATGATGCTTTTGTCTGGGAGCACAGGTTGGTGCTAGAGAATGGAATCCAGCGTCTTGAAGACGCTGGCTCTCCCTTACCTGCTCTCATGACAGACAGGTGTGAAGTGTACAGTTTTGGTGTCCTGTCCCCTCCCAGCCTCCTTCCCTGTGCCAGGACATCTGCAAGCCTTGAACAGTTGCTTTTGCTCCAAGGTCAGGTGTCAAGATTCACATGCAAATGGGAGGGACTCCTATACAAACTACTGTTCAAGCTGGGGTGTAGGAGCAAGCCGGTCCTGAGGGCTGGCTCTGAGAGAGTGCAGATGGTGGGGTACGGGTAGGGGGCGAGGGTTCAGAGAATGGACGTGGGGGCAGCGGAGGAAACAGGAGTTCGGGAAAGGAAACAGCAAAGGGAGAGGGGACAGGAAAAAACAATTTCACCCATTTCACTATTTTTCTGAAGGTTCTCCCTGCCCATCCACAGCCGCTGGGTATTCTTCCCACAGTCTGAATATATGATGCGTAATCCATCCAGGGAGCTGGGTGCTCTGTTTTGTTTTTTTTTAATGCAGCATGTTGTAAAGTGAAACAGTGCCTCTGCCCAAATCTTGAGGGGTTTGAGAGGCATGTCAACATTCCGTGAATCCCAAAATACCGATCTCTGGCCAGATAATAGGCTGCAAAACCAAACAGAAGGAGAAGCCTCGGCTGGCTTTGGAAATCTCAAAAGGGAGGACAGAGGGAGCGAGCTGGAGCTGGTTGGAGGAGGTCTTGAGAACCACGAACTGCATTGGACAGTTTATTGAAAAATACTTTTTTAAAAAAAAAAACTTGTTTATTAAATAAGAAATGCAGGTTATTTATAGAAACATAAGAAAATACAGACAAGTACTAAAAAAATTAAAAAATCCCCCCTAGCCTCACTAATGGATAAAAGCCTAGATTCTGGGACCCACCTGCCTGGTGTAAAGCCACTTTCCCACGTACCTGCCCAAGGGTGCAGGTGAATTACCTCACCTCTGTGCATCTGTTTTCCTCATCTGTAAATTAGAGATAACAATAATACTACTTCCAAGGGCAGTTGTGAGAATTCAGGAACCTAATGTAGTAGTACTTAAAAGAGCTCCTGGAATACAGTAAACACTATATATGTATAGCTATAAGAATAATATTTTAATTCTACTCTATTTCTAGACTTTTTCCTATGTAATCTATAAGAAGTATTATGCAGAATACCTATATTTCTATGAAAATAGTTATACTATACTCTGGTAACATTTTTACTCCGACGATCATTTTTTTCAGGGACAGATTTGTTACTAGTATTAGCTAACATGGACCGCTTACAGTTGGGATAAACCTGTGCTAAAGATTTTACATAAATTATCATATCCAATCCTCACAATAACTCTGTGGGATGATTACTTTATTACCTTTATACAGATGAGAAAAGAGAGTCTGAGCGGTTTAAACAGTCGATGTGTACAGAGCTGGCAAGCGGAGAAGTTAGAATTTCAATCCAGGCAGGCTGGCTTTTGAACTTGCCTGTGTTAGGACTTAATCTTATGAGAAGATTTAGGATTTCTTTAAGATTTCCTGCAAGAGGCAGGTTTGGGTGTGTGTCCTCGTTCCTTGTGTCCTGCGAAGAACAGGAAAGTGAGCGTGAGACAGGCTGCTAACCTATGCTGACAGGATGAGAGAGAAAACGTGTTCGCGCTCACTCCTTTTTAACCCTTCCCAGCTGTGTGCTCTGGGACACCAGGCTGACAGATGTCTGGCTGGCTGTTTCTGCTTGGGCTCTAATGGCATTTCCAGTTTTTACCGTGGAGATCACTCTCTGATACAAAATGGGATCTGAGGTCCAGTTGTGGGCTTCATGTTTTCTAAGTGCGTTTTATCCAGAAAGAGGGCCTCGAAGCCGTTTTTCAGCGTGTTCTCCAGGGCCTTTGACACAGCCACCTGCGCCCGTGGCCCCAGCCTCCTCACGCTTCCCTCGCCATCCCGGGGTCCTCATCCCAGTCCTCAGATAACCCAGGACCAAGTCGCAGGTATTGCCAGGTGATGAGTCGGCAAGTCTGTGCTCAAAGCCCTGGTGTGGGCAACACAGGTGTGTGAGAGGAGGGAGGCAGTTAGAAGCACGAACACACGCGAACGCAGGGCTGCCCATGTATGGCAGAGGCCTCGTGTGCTTGGACGACAGGTGTGAGCCGCATCCACTCAGCGGGAGGCTCTAGCTGCACCACAGTTTGGGGCCCTGGGGATGTCCTGACCAGGGGCATGAGAGGATGGCAGTGACATTTCAGGAACTAACCCCTCCTCTCTGAATTCAGGAGTAGCTCGGAGAGGAGGAAGGAGAAGTCCCGGGATGCCGCCAGGTGCCGGCGGAGCAAAGAGACGGAGGTCTTCTACGAGCTGGCCCATGAGCTGCCCCTGCCGCACAGCGTGAGCTCCCACCTGGACAAAGCCTCCATCATGAGGCTGGCCATCAGCTTCCTGCGCACACACAAGCTCCTGTCCTCAGGTGAGCCTGGCAGCCTCCCCGGGGCTGGTGCCGACGGAAGCTCCCCCGTGGTGCGGGAGCGGGGAGGCCCCTGGGAAGGCCTCTGCTGAACCTCCGCCCACATGGAGGCCACCACTGGGGCTCCGTTCCTTCGTTCTGAACCCCTCCTTTCCGGCAGTGACCCTTACAATGAATACGGCCATGGGGCGCCGAGCAGGAATGGGACCAAGGGAGCGCATGGGCACCCAGAAGCTGAGGAGGGCGGCAAGGGCCTGGAGAGCAGGAGACGCTTTTGCCAGCTTCCCACTGGGCCGGCCAGCCGCCAGACCCACACTCCACTCCAGAGCGCATCTTTAGGAAGCACTTTCGTGCTTATCTTGCAGCTACCTTCTCCAGAAGGGCAGCCGTGTGCCCGTGCGCTCTTTTCCCTCTCACTAGCCAGCATGCCAGACAAATCATGTGGTGTCTCTCGCCTGTAAAAAGGGGTTAAAAGCACTTACCGCACAGGGCATCTGTGAGAACGAGAGGAGGTGAAGTCTGCACCGCACCTGACCCGGCCATACTCCTTCACGCTGCAGAGTCCTTGGCGGATAACAGCCTCCCCACAGAACCAGCTAATTCTCACCCTCCCTGGTATCACGGCGACTCTCAAGTTCACAAAACTTTTTTTTTTCCCCCTCCAAGTTCACAGTCTTCAAAACACCATTTCCTGTTCGTCCTGACCAGAAAGAGGCAGCCTGGGGAGCTTTCCAGTTTCAGACCCTATGTGACAGTCCCGTCTGGTCTGGTGGTTTCATGAGGAAACTGGGCGGCAGGTAGTGCCTCTCCCATGTAGCAGAGATGCTGCAGGTGTGGTGCCCCAGCCGGGGAGCCCGAGGGAGGCGGGCAGGCAGGGGGAAGGTTCTTTTGTGGTTGGTTTTCAGTTTTCCTGAGTGAGCCTGGTGCCTTGGAGCTGGTTGACTCTGCCATCCTGTTATGAATGGCTATTCTGGGAAAGAAACCCGGAGCAGAGGGAATCCAGTGCGAAGCGGGGAGGCCGGACCAGCGTGTGCTATTCTGGGCCCTGGAACACAGGAAGGATATGGGGACAGAAAGACTTTCAGAAAATAGGATGACCACTCAGTGGGTCCAAGGGTCAGAGGGCTAACCCTGTACTGCAAATCTAGAGTCTCAGAACTGAGCAGGCAGGAGGGGGAGAACCAAGGGCAAAGACACACTCTATAAATACTTTCAAAGAAACAATGCCAAGGAATGGCAGCTTTGTCATAGATGCGACTGAAGGAGGGAACAGTGACCTGGAGACACCATCAGAGGGCACATGTGTACCTCTTTCTTTAAAGAGGCTTCTCTTTCTGGACAGGTGAGGGCAGTGTCTGGTAGTGTTGGAATCATCTTTACATATACAGAGTCTGCAGTGGAGGATAGACGGAGACCCTTTCCCCACACTGAGAAGCATCTCTTCAACTTCCCTGTTACGGTACTTGAAATTCTACTCTTAGACATGAATGCCTTTGGGTGAATCATTGCTTCCTTCCAGCACAAGGCCCATTCCTCCACCAACATAGACCCCAAAAGGAGTAATTTATGCATCCCGGGACATCTCTCTGATTGAATTTGGACTTGTAGAACATTGGAGAACGATGAGAAGTGAGGTACAAAAATGTTAAGGTGGCTCAAAGCCTCACACTTAGCACGTGGTGAATCTGCACCTGGAATGCAAGTCCTCTCAAATCTGCGTTTGTGAGAAAGACAGGCATGGGAGGGCAGGAGCATTCCACAGACCTGGTCAGGCAAAGACGTTGACGAGGGCTCAGTGTGGGGGACAGAGAAGGGTTCTTCCTTGGCAAGAGAATCAAAGTTAAACAGAGGCACCTGGGGGCCAGCCCAGAGCAGCAGGGTGCAGAGATGGTCCTCACACATTCTATGAGTTGTCTCTATCCTTTCTCTTGGTGTGCGGTGTTGATTTCCGTGCTCTCCCCCACATAATTATCCTTCTCAGTGGTGCAGAGGTTGGCTTGGAGAGGGCCATGAATCAGAGGCTGGGTCCCCTGAGCACGTCTGCCTTTCCTGTGTGCCGGCGTGAGCCCGCCGCATGCCAGCCCCACCCCGGGAGATAGGACCACAGCGAGACAGCACGCACCCCCGCTTGGGAGCTGTTGCAAGTTGTGGGCACCAACTGCCTGCCCTCTGGCGGGGCTTGGCCCCAGACTGACCAGAGCCTCAGCTTGTCCGCTCTGGTCCTCTCTGTCCAGGAGCGAAATGACAGAAAAGGATAAGAAGTGTCTACATTTGGCCATCTGGTCCTGGTGTCCTTGACGGAGCCGTTCTCATAAAACAAGCATCATCCAGGGGAGGAGGAGGAGGTGGATGGCTTTTCAAGGCCCCCTTTCTCTGCCTTCTCTTCCAGTCCTGCCGCACATTCTTTAGACCAATTGTGGAAATCATTTTCAGGAATTGCGTGTGAGATGGGGTCATTTTGTTTCTTTCTTAAATCACATTTTGCTTTTTCAAAACGTGGATTCCCGTGGAAAGGAGTACAGGACTTGTGGGCGGAGCGACCCACACTGGAACCTCAGTTGTACGGTCTTCTTTACAAGTTTGTGAGCATCTCTTCACCACCTTTGAGCTTTACTTTCTCGTCTGCACAAGGGCAGTCCCAGTACTTGCCTTGCTGTTCTATTTGAGGATGGGGAGAAGTGGCTAGAAAAGACCTTCTCTTCTTGTCTGCCACATCTGAGGCTCTCCGTAAGTGATAGCTTAGAAATAAAAGTTATGATGAACAAGCAAATTGATTTATACTAAGTATAGGCTTCTGGAGAAATGATGTCAGCGGGAACCCAGTGGAAATCCACACTCATACGGTCTTTTTACCCACCGGTCAGCAGTGCCTATCAAAATGCAGAGTAGCCAAGTTTTTCCAAGTCAAAACAAACCACAGATTCATCACTGAAGCATTTCTAACAAAGGTGAGCACCAGGGTTGGCTCACTTTAAAATAGGAAATAGCTGGTTGCATACCTCAGAGTTCAAAAGGCTAAAAAAGACCAGGTTATGCTTTAGAAAAGTTTCTTCTTTACTTAGTAACATGCTTCCCTTTGATTTTCACAGTAGGCTGTTCTGTGTGGGAATGTTGGAGAGGAAATCTCAGCACTGAGAAATTCAGGCTGGGAGTCGGGGCAGCCGATTGAGATTCGTATCACAGGAAGCAAACTGAAACAATAGCTTTATGATATTAGCTTCCACGCTGGGCAGAGAACAGAACACACTCTGACGGGAACATCAGTGAAAATACCGCTTGATTGTCTTAAATCCTCTTTCAAGATGAGCACCGCAAACCATGACCAAATGAGGCTCACTTCTGCATTCAGAGGGCATTAGACAGCAGTAAATATGCAAAATTTGCCTTTCACTGCAAAATTGATTTTTGGCTTCCCCACACTCAGATGTGGTGAAATCAAATTGATTTTACACGATTGCTAGAGGTCATTGTGTAGCAAGGTTTCGAAAGAGAAATGTCAGGTTTATTATTGATGCATTGGCAATGAATGAATCAATTCATTCATGCTTTGCCCCACTCACCTCCCAAATCAACGCCTTTTTCGGTCCTTTTTGGAGAGGAGCTGAGAAGCCAATTCATGCCAGGATGTTAACGACTGAAAGCAGCTAATGTACAGTCTCTTCCAGAGATAATGACCTTGTTCAGATCACTCCCTTAACTTAAAAAAGTCTGGTCAATCAGCAGGTGTTTGCTGACCCCAGCCCTGTGCAGAGTAGCCAGGTTTTATAAAGGGTATACAAGAGGTAAGATAGGATAATAAGTTACGTAAAGAACAAAGGAATGAGTCTCTAATGGTGGACTTTCCAGGCCCTTTGGGAGGCCAGCAAGATCAGGTAAAACACAGTGCCTTCTGCCAAAGATGGGAGGGTCGCCCAAGCCTACTACCAGGTAATGGTAGTGGAGGGTCTACGGGCCTGGGAAAGCTGGAGTGAGGAATCGGTTTTAAAAAGAAAGCCTCTGTAATGATACCTAAGTGGTGTCTGAACCAGGAAGATCATATCAGCATGGTTTTAAGAATCGTCAAAGAACTTGTCAGAGGGGGAAACAAAGGGATGATGACCCTCTGCTGGAATAAAGACCAATCCTGACCAGCAGGGCCTTCTCACAGTCTGGTCTCAGAGACCTGGTCCGGAGCGTCTCCCCTGCCACCCTGCCACCCTGCCTGCTCACCCCAGACGCCCGGCTCCTGCTGCCCACGGGGTCCCGCCCCACATGGGTGGTGCTGCCTGAAGGAAATGAGCGGTGCTCCGGAAAAAGTGCTCCGAAACCTCAGCCCGCGCATATCCTGGCTGTGGGGAGTCGTCATCAAAGCCTGTTTACTGGGGCTATTTTTAGCATTAAAGAATCTTGTTGTGCTCCCCAGGCTGAGCATGCTTGGTCTTAGCACAGCACCTCTGATTCCGATCCCTCTTCAGGGGGGTCAGACCCTGAAGGGTCCTGGGAAGCAAGTAACTGAGACCTAGAGCCCACGGTGATTTAGAGACCCCATGGGGGGCTTCTCAAGCACCTACTGTGGGCTCCTCTTTATTTAGCACCAAAGGTTTCTTCTGGATTGTCGTGTAACCTTATGGTCTTATGGTGGTCTATCTTCGTCTTCCCCACCAGTCTGTAGATTCCTTGAGTGAAAAGATGGTTCTTACACCCTTCAGTATCCCTGATTCTCCCTAGGACGGGACTGAGCACACAGGGACCCTTGTTGACAGATGGCCTGACTGATTTCCTGCCTTGTGCCCAGCGTAGGGCAGACACATAGTAGGAGTATAGTAACAGCATAGTGACTAGGTGACTCTTCTATGTGCCTGACACTGAGTCGGAGATCATTGATGCCGTAGGGAAGATCTGATGCTCCCAAGAAAGAGCAGGAGAGGACGCAGAGCAGTCTTCAGCAGAGGGTGACAGGCATGCGCCCCTGGCCCCTAGGGTGAGGGTCTGCCTCCGGCCCTGCCGTCTTCACCCTCAGCCCCAAGCTGACAGTGAGCCGGCCGGGTTCCTACAGAATCCCCCAGGAGGAAAAGCAGGTGCTGCAGGAGCGAATAGTTCCACAGAGGAAAGAGGCCAGGTTGTCCCAGGGGTCCCTTGGGGCTGGCCCGCTGGCTTCCTGGTCCTCCAGCCATTGTGACTTCAGTTCCAAGATGTTCTGTTTCCATTCGTGGTCCCTGAGCGCCCCTCTCCCTTCCTCCCAGAGGCCGGCTGGCCGGCTGCTCTTGCCAATTCACCACCTCCTGGAATCAAGTGTACTGGGCACGGATGGAAACCAGTTTGGCTGGGTTGGAACTGTTAAAAACAGGAAATTTTAAGCAGAACTATTTCCTCTGGGCCTAGTTAACCCAAATAGGGTTGTCTTGGGATTACACCAGATTTTGATGTCAGTGTTGCCACTGAGATCAAAGAAGTTGAAGAGAAAAAAAAATCTTCTCACTAGGCCAGAACTCACAGGGCTGGCCTTTGCTGTCTAGAGAAGGTGGTCACCTATCTGGTGTGATTTAATGGTGCTGGAAACCTCTCCTCACCCATCCGCAAAATAGGTCACCACCTGCCAAAACAGTTGGATTTTCCCAGCATTAAGGGTCACTCCTAGGACCTTGAGTTATGGCAGCGATCCTCAACCTGTGGTCCTAGCAGTGTCCACGTCACCTGGGAACTTGTTAGAGAAGCAGATTCTCGGCCCCCACCTGAGACCTACCGAATCAGGGACTCTGGGGACTCTGGGGCTCATCCAAGGCCAGCTTCATGAGTGTGTGACCTATGCAGTCCCACAGGGCTCCATGCTCAGAGGGGCCTGGACTTGGTTAAATTTTTCAGCAAGAGGCCCCACATTTCCCCACTGGGGCCCACAAGTTATGTAGCAGCCCCAGGCCCTGAAATCCTTGCTTTAGCAAGCCCTGCAGGGGATGCTGGTACACGCTCAACTGTGAAAGCACTGAGTTCCATCACCATCTCTCCTAAAGCCCCTATTCAGATATGGCCGTTAGCTGGAGCATCAGCATTGGCAGTGGCCACACCCCCACCTAGAACTTGGGCTCGTCATCATCTGTTCAGCTGACTAGTTAGTTGGCAGAAACCCTAAGCGGGGATCACATGTGGGTATGTGTGTGGTATAAGGCCATCCCTAGATGGTCGCCCTTCCCAGAAGCTAGCTAGGGTGTGAAGAGGAAAGAATTTCCCTCCTTTGTTCCACCATTTTAGCAAAACAGAGGGAAGTCACCAGGATACTGCCCTCCGTAGCCCAGCTCTTGGCTCTGAAGGCGAGCCCATCCCTGGATGGGCCTGCTCTGTTCCTCTGTTCTCTGGCACATCTGCTGATCTTGTGTCCGGAAGGTGGCTTGTCCCCAGTGCTGCCACTGAAGCCCCTTGGTAGAAACCTCTCCTAATTTGGATTTGTTCTTCTCGAGGAGTAACAGCATATAGCCCAGAGCTTAAATTTAGGGGCTCAAGGGAAAAGAGAACCAAATAAACCCAGTGCCCTCGCAGAGAGGCCTTTGGACCTCATTTCATAGTATCCCTGCCTTCCTTGCCAAGTGGCCCAGAAATCGAATTGCATTTTACATTCCCTAGAACAGTCTCAAGTTGGAAGGTGCCTTTTAGTTAAGTAAATACTAACTTTTATAAAGGACAAATTACTCTCTGATCCCCTCGTTCTATAAATTAAATGAGGTCTACTTGGCGTGATGTTTGTCCTGGATGAATTCAAATTTTTGTTAAGTAAAGGTATATTTGGAGTTAAATAATATGGTAGGAAAAGCAGGACCGAAATAAAATCTGTACCTGGGGACAACAGCCAAGGGCCTGGGGCCTGAGAACTTTGTTTGGGACAAGAGCGGAGCCTACATTTTGTCTGCTATGTTGCAGCTAGCAGAAGTGTTCTTGAAAGGCTAGGGCTACTCACAGTGGTTGGCTGGGGAGTGGGTGCCTCCCCAGGTTGCCCCTAGCAACTGCTTCTCCAGCCTGCCGTGAGTGCAATGGCCTCCTCATGCGGTTCTTGCCCCTCTGGTCTTCACTGTCTCTCTGCAAACCGTCAGCATGCCTTTGCCAGGTGATTCTCCCCAAAGCAGTGCTCTAAGATGCCGCTGCTCCAGGATGCCGCACCCACCTCAGCAGCCCAGTTACTAAGTCTGGGAAATGGAGCCTCCTCTTTGGCCAGATGGGTATCTTCTTAGTCCCCAGGGAGGGAGCTTGCTCCAGGCTCTACCACCTCCATGTTTGCCCGGTGTCTGCCCAACCCAACCTGGCCCACAAAGTTCTTTGGCTTTTCAGAGTGAGTGCCTGTTTTTCATGAGCCTCTTCAAATGCCCTTTTGTGGAACAGTTGTCTCTGACCACCTCAAAGTGATCCCATGAGCACTTGCTGTCTACACTCTTCTTTGGTCGCCCAGCTCTGTCGCCCCTGAGTTTTTACTTAGATTTGCGTCTCTGTGTGCTGCACATCCCCTGTCTAGGCTTTGAGCAACTTTAGGGCAGCAACAGGATCCTAGAGGGAACAGAAGGGAAGAAAAATCACAGTGATTGGTGGTGTTTTGGGCATTGTAAATACTTATTTAATCCTTACGACTCAAAAAGATAGAAATTATTATTTCCATTGGGCTGATGAGGGAACGGATGTTCAAAGAGGTCATTAGCCAAAGTCATAGCCTAATAAGAGGAATAGAACCTGTGTCTCTTTGACTCCATAGTCCATAAATGGTTAGGAGTGTATCTGCTGGATTCAGCTGCCTGAGCCTGCTAACCAGTCTTTACAGCCTCTGGCAAATGAGCAACTGCCTCTCTCTAAGCCTCGTCTATAAGACGAGACAAAGAATAGTACCTACCCCACAGGCATTGTAGAGATTATGTAGTATGTTCAGTGTAGTACCTGATGTGCAGTCGTTGGTCAGTGTACATTAGCGGGGAAGGTCATGGTTCCTAGTATCACTGTGACTTCTGTCACAGTCATGACACCTGCTGCCACCATTACCCCTAAGCCCCAGTATGCTGCCACAACAGCCTCACCACCTGCAAAGCCCCGTCAGGGTGTCCTCTGTATCATGGTGCTCATCAAATACCCGCTGCTTGGGCATGTGCTAGACTCTTAGATTGTTGGCAGTGTGCACTTCTGGAAAAGTCCACATAATGCCTTTGAGGCATCCCTGGCAGATGTTTGTCCGTGCCAGTCACATCTGTCTTAGTACCACATTCATGTAAGCCGTCCGACCCCCCTCTCTTTCCAGTTTGCTCTGAAAATGAGTCTGAAGCTGAGGCTAACCAACAGATGGACAACTTGTACCTAAAAGCGTTGGAGGGTTTCATTGCCGTGGTGACCCAAGATGGCGACATGATCTTTCTGTCAGAGAACATCAGCAAGTTCATGGGACTCACACAGGTGACATCCTCCTCTGGCTCTTTCAGAAAGGGAAAATGTTTCCATTTGGGGGTAGGAATGAGTGGAGGGTACTGATCGCATTCCTCCTGACCTCTCCCTGCCTGTGCCCACCCCGCTGCTCTCTGACCTCAGGTTACAAGCCTCAGGAACACAGTCCCAGCCCCTGGTGTTGGGGTAGGCATTGCTGGTGGACAACTCTGCTGACTAGATTAACAGACGAACCCTTGGAAATCAAGTCTCTGTCATCAGTGGCAGTCCTTTGTTATGTCTGCATGTCTGTGGACAGCACTGGATTGGGATAAAAAGACCTACTTCAGTCTGCTCCCTGTCTCCCAACCTGCAAGGTGGCTCAGGGGCCTCTTGGAGACTTCTTCAACAGTACGAATAATGAAGCCCAACCTTGTTTTTGAAACAGGTGGAGCTAACAGGACACAGTATCTTTGACTTCACTCACCCCTGTGACCATGAGGAGATTCGTGAGAACCTGAGTCTCAAAAGTGGTAAAGTATTCTTCGCTGTGTGTTTCCTTCCTTCTTACACCACCTGGGAGGGGATCGGCATCCCCTTTGTCTGCAAATGTAGGGTCGATGGATCAGGGTCATCATGATCCAGAAAAAAAAAAAAAAAATGGCATCCATAAAAGATCCAGCAGAGCTTGTGGCATAGCTGGAGGGCACTGGAGGGACTTGGTCCTCAGAACTGTCTCCTGCTGGCCCTTCATGGTGCCTGATGCCACACTAGGAGGGCGGTCCTCTGGGTTAGGACACTGTCTCCAGCAGATCTCACTGCCTGAGAGGCCAGGTCTCTGCCAGACGGCACCACCCAAATCAGTACACTCCTCTGTCCCCAGATGTTCACGAAACCTATTGCTCTTGTCTGTCATTGTGTAACATACCACCCAAAGCATGGTGGCTTAAATGATCATTTTATTACCCGTCATGATTCTGTGGGTTCTGTGGGCTATTCTTTTGCTCCGTGTGGTATCAGCTGGGCTGCCGTTGTCTGGGGGCCGTACTAAGTGGAATGACCAGGACAGCTCCCCCACACCTCTGGGACCTTGCGGCCAGTAGCTGGAGGCTGGGACTCAGCTGCTGGCAGGGCTGGATCTCTCTCTCATGCCATGGAGTCCCAGAGCCCCTCCCTCTCCAGACCTCTGACATGTCCACTCAGGGCTCCCAAAGTGCAAAAGTAGAAGCTGCCAGACTTTCTGAAGGCTGAGTCCTGAGACTGGCCCAGCATCACTCTGCCCCTTTCTGATGTTAGAGGGAGTTATAAGCAAGCCCCTGCTCAGGGTGGGAGGGAAGTACACAAGGCCACGAGTATCAGGAGGCACGCGTGACTCATTGGGGCCACCTTTGGAGCCTAGATACCCTGGGAGCCAAAGAATGAATCTGGTCCCCTGGTAATAAGACCCACAACAGGTAGTTTTTGATGGAGAAGAGATTGAGAAGATCTCATATACTATACCCTACCTGTGGGGGTATCCAGCAGATGCCCGTGGATGGGAGGGCCCACATAGGCAGAAAGCACTTTGCAATGACTGTTGGAGCTTCTGCTTCCATCTCTTGTCACTGGGGACCTTCAGGCAAAGGCACGGATGAGGATATTGTCAAGAGGACTGAAGCTTTGAGCAAGCGGGAGTGGGGCTCAGTGACTTTCACGGTCCCTTCTGAACCAGAAATTCCAGCACTGTTCTGGGCAGATTGTGCCCATGTCTGTCCATCTCCTTTAACATCTCTCACCTGTCACTACCATGGGGTGCGTGCTTGTCCGGCCTGACTGACCGAGGCTGCGGCACCAAGCCTGCGAGGCTGGGCTTTTGTTAGCGCACACGCTGCAGAAACAGGTGCTCCGCAGGCTGCTTCCACCCCTGTGACTGGCTGAGCCCACGAAGAGCAGCAGTACAACCCCCTCCCCGCCTGGAGCTCTCACGCAGCCCCTCTGCTCTCCCACCTCGAGGCCTCAGGCCACCTGGCCCTAGAGTACACAGGCTGGAGAGCACTCCACGGGGCTGTTCAGTGTCTTCTCTGTGCTGCTAAGAAATCTCGCCTGCTTCTATGAGGCAGGGGCTGTCAGACTTTCTGAATCTCTTTCTAAAGCACGTGCTCAAAGCCTACGAAAATCAAAAAGTCTCTTCTTGTCTACTCCAGAAACTCTTCGGCCCTTCGGTTCTCAGTCTGAGTTCAGCCTCTGACCTAGTTTCAGTCCAACCGTGAGACCTGAACCAGGTCACTGCATTGCCCTGTTCCTCAGAAGCTCTCCTTTTAGATGAATGGTATTGGACCAGGCAAAGTCTAGGACCTTCCAGCTCTCAAGTACCATGATTCATAGCATGATTCTATTCCACTTATCTGAGTAGAACGTTAGGTCTCTTGGTCCATGTGTCAAGGACTCGGGATCAAACTCTGTGAATCAGCCAATCCTCATTGAAGGCGCCGGCCTGAGTGGACTCATGATCTGGAAGCAAAGGGTTAGTGTGAACACTGAGAGGAAGATAAGACCGTGAGGCAGATTGTGGAAGGCTTTGAAGGCTGGGTGGAGGGCCTCGAACTTTATCCTGTAGACAGAGGGGAGCTTTTGAAAAGTTTTTGAGCAGGGGTGGGGTAATCTGACTGGAGCTATGTTTAGAAAGACTAATCAAATGGCAGAATGGGGAGAATCCAGAGGTTAGCAAGTTAGGCCACAATAGTAACCCATGACATAGCCACAAACAAGTCTCTCCAGCCCACTTACTCCCAGCACCTGAACTAGTCCTCAGGGTAGGTCCAGACCCTAGGATATAAGAATACCTCATGATTTGTAACCCCCACCTGTGAAAATTAAAATTGGAAGGAACATCATTAAGTTTTGGAGAGATGGTTTTATAAATAATCATGATGGAGGAATGTTCTTTCTTAAAAAAAAGATTCACTTTCTCACTTTCATGTTTAAGATAGATTCAGAAATGTCAAAATTCATTTGACACAGCTTTCTGGGGATACATCCATCAAATAAATCATGGCCCTCTAGAGGTTTATGGAGGGGTGTGACTATTTGAAAACAAGGCTCTGGTTTGTTCTGTGATGCTGGCCAGGGGGCCGGAGTGTCCCTGGGAAGGTCTGGGCTGGAGATGGTGGTGGTGGAGGCAGAATTTCGGCTTGGACACAGGGGGCTCAGCCGGCACTTACTGCATTCATCGCTCTGTTTTATGGAAAGTGGGAAAAGCTCTGAGTCAGCAGGCATTTGGAGACCACCAGGAAGGAGGCTGTGTCATTTGTCTTGGTGATTTATTTAATTCTGGCTGAGAAAGGATCTGATCCATGTTGAGTTCATCCTCAAAATGAACTTGCTCACCAAACCCAGGAGGCTTGGGCCAGCTGTCTCTCTTGAGCCTTGACACACGTCACTTTAGGGAGAAAGCTGATGGCGCAGTGTCCCGAATACATCTGTGGTGGGTTGAAAATAGGGCACCGGAGGGTTCACGTTCATGAGGGACAGGGCTGAAGACAAAACAGGGGTGTCTGAGAGACCTTTCTAGTCTGAGAGGTTTATCCCCTTCAGGAGACGGTGGTCTCACCCAGACTCTCCCTTGGACTTCCTGCTAGGGAACGTGGGCCTGCCCTAGGAGAGACGTGCCCAGATTACAGCTTCCATTCCCTTGTTGCCTCGCTGCTGTGAAGTGAGCACTGACGATATGCTAGGTGCAGGGGGAAACAAAACAGCATAACAACCCTCAGAAGCTTAGACCCCAGTTGGGGAGACAAGCTGGAGATGAGAAAACATTAGTCCCCAGGCCAAGATGAGACTCCGCATTCATGGCAGGCGACTGGTGCTAAGGGAGCAGATCAGTGGGAAGTATCAACAAGGCATTACCCAGAAAAATAGCACCAGGGCGCCTCTTCTGAATATAAACATAAAACCACAGTCAACCGGCGCCCTCTGTTCTTCCCCATCCAGGCTCTGGTTTCGGGAAGAAAAGCAAAGACATGTCCACAGAGCGGGACTTCTTCATGAGGATGAAGTGCACAGTCACCAACAGAGGCCGGACTGTCAACCTCAAGTCAGCCACCTGGAAGGTAGGATGACATCAGGCCTGGGTTGGAGTTCCCTCTCCCCCCCGCCCACATCCCACAAGCCCCTTCCCCAAGACCATGCTCTTTGGCCCTGCGTCTGACCCTCCATGGCTGGTCTCCAGGTCTTGCACTGCACCGGCCAGGTGAAGGTGTACAGCAACTGCCCCCCTCACAGTGGTCTCTGCAGCTACAAGGAGCCCCTGCTCTCCTGCCTCATCATCATGTGCGAACCCATCCAGCACCCATCACACATGGACATCCCCCTGGACAGCAAGACCTTCCTCAGCCGCCACAGCATGGACATGAAGTTCACCTACTGTGACGACAGGTGGGGGTCCGGGAGCGTGTGTGCCGTGGCCGGACTGTCTTACCTGCCTCTGTGTGTGTGTGTGTGTGTGTGTGTGTGTGTGTGCGCGTGCGCGCACGCGTGGGAAAAGTATGGGTCTCGGGCATTGCTGGGTACAAGTTTGTGGACGTGTGTCTCTGTGTCATCCCATCAGTGCAGCTCAGGGGCTCCTGGTCCCATATATGGTGGTGCCCCATTGAGGCAGCTTCAGGGGCTGACGCCAGAGCGGTTCTGCTGTGTAGCTCATTGTTGATTGTTGTGGTGTGTACACAGTTCTCCACATATGTGTCAGACTCCTGAGGAAACTTCCAGGCCAGTCTCCATGCCCAGGAGACTGGAGTCTGGCGATCTCCCTCAGCACTCGCACTTCAGAGGCAGGCTGGGAGCTTCGGGGTCTGGCCTGGAAACTGCCCCACGGTTGCACGACTTCCACTGTTCTCTTCCACTAATGAGCTCTTCTCTCAGCCTTTGCTGCTTCTCTGTCACCTCCATTCCAGCCACTGCTAGCCTAATTTTGAACGCTTTTTGATAAAGGAAGCTAAGTTAGATTCTAACCCCCAAAACCAGGCCCCACTGGAATTCTCCTGTGGGACAGTGATGTGGTTCAGAGTATCAACTCTGGCGAGATGACCTAGGTTCAAATTCAATAGGAGATGTTTGGCATGAGCAGTTATTCTTACTGCAAGTTGTTCTTTATTATAAAGTTGTAGAAAGAGTACCTAAGATTGCACGTGCCCCTTCTTAGAACTGGCTTCCACTCGAGGCAAAGTCGAAGGACTTTTAGGATCCTTGAGTCATTCCTGTCCCCTCGTTTTGACCACCATGGTGCCAGGACCCAGGACCCAGGCAGCAGGTCAGTCTCTAAGTAGAAAGAAGTGCTCTAACCTCATAGGGAGAAGAATTGTCACATATGAAGACTTTTGTCCTGGAACTCTGACACAGCATTGATTACAGTGCTTAATAGTGTTGTTATTGGGATCAGGATGAAGACTGGAGATAAAGATTGTCCCAAAGGCAGGCACTAGAGAAATCCATTCTGTGTGTAAGGTCATTCCTCAGATGGAGACTTTGCATTCAAATGAACATTGTGGGTGGCAGACACACTTCTGTAATGTGCACCCCTCTCTAGGCTCTCGAGATGCCACGGGAAATCCCACTGTGTAGCCCACAGGTCTGGCTGGAGGATGGGGCGGCGCTGTAGACACCTTCATCCAGCCCGGAGCAGTGGCTGTGGTGCTGGGGATGGAGCGAGCACCTCTGAGTGAAGCTCAGCCCTCATGTGGCCCCACAGCCCTGGGGAGACCCTGCAGTCTGAGAAAATGACTTACCATCTCTAGCTAATAGAAGACAGGCATTTTTTTTTTAAGCTTAAGACTTTGATTCTTGTTAAAAAGCAGAAAAAAAAATCTGGAAAGCATAATCTGAGGTTGTCCTCCATTCATTACCTTGTTTTGAGTGAATTTCAGGTCATTTCCTGAAAGCAGTGCTGCTTGGGATAGAAGAGGGGACAAAGACAGGAGGAACTGTCCCAACAGTGGGCGAAGAGGAAGCGGCCGCGGAACGGGGAGACCCCCGCGCGGACTGCTTGCCTCGTCTGGCTCAGGGCTTGCCGGCAGTCGGCAGTCGGTACTGGCTTGGACGAACCTGTGATTTAGGACTTTGTGACTCAGGGTGTGGAGGGCGATACTGCGTCTCAGTGCTGCTGGACACACTGCATTTTCAGCAAAATCCTGCCTTTCAAGAAACCTAATTACACGGCCCCAACTCGGAGTTCGGTGGTGCTGGAGGGATGAAGGCAGAGGCGCTTAAATACACAGAATGCTGTGCCTCACGGAAGCTGTGTTTAACCGATTAGCAGATTAGTTAACAAGGGCACAGACAGGGCTTAGACAGTTTATAAAGTGACTATTTTAAGTCCTTAATCCCTAAGTGCTATTTCTCTATTGCTTTGATGAAGACTGGGACTTTTTTGGTTTTGGTAGCTTGTTTTGTTTTCGCTTTCATTAGAATGGGGTAAGGTGTGCACACATGCGCCCACTCTCTCTCTCCCTCCCTCCCTCCCTCCCTCCCTCTCTCTCTCTCTCTCTCTCTCTCTCTCTCCCTCCCTCCCTGCCTCTCTCACTCTCCCTCCCTCCCTCTCTCTCTCTTTTCCTCTCTCTCTCTTTCTGTCTCTCTCTGTCTCCTTAATACCCTTCTAAGATCAATGCTTCAAAAACCAACACTTACATACGATAGCTAATCGGGGGGAGTGCTTTCCATTTTCGTTAAATCTAGGAATTCACTAGATTTGATGACATCTAACACACACTGAAGGGTGATGATTTCTTACAAGGGGATTACTCTCCCATAAGGAAAATTGAAAGAATTTGATGAAAATATAAGGCAACTGGAATCCACAAAATCACTTTTAAAGCCAGTTTAGCACTTTTTCTTTAATGTATGAAGACCACAGACATAATTAAAAAAAGAAAAGGGTCATGGAGAAAAGGGAAGGGAGAATGGAGAGAGGAGGGAAATAAAACAGAAGAGAGAAAAGCAGGCTGTGGTCTTGCATTGAACTCTCAGGTTCCCAGAGTCGCTGGAAGCTGAAACAACCAGCTCTGGAGCATCTGGAGTTGAGTAAAGGCATGCAGGTGACTCAGAATGCATTTGTCCCGCTCCTCTTTTTTTTTTTTTTTTTTAAGATTTTATTTATTTATTTGACAGAGAGAGACACAGCGAGAGAGGGAACACAAGCAGGGGGAGTGGGAGAGGGAGAAGCAGGCTCCCCGCCGAGCAGGGAGCCCGATGCGGGGCTGGATCCCAGGACCCTGGGATCATGACCTGAGCCGAAGGCAGACGCTTAACGACTGAGCCACCCAGGCGCCCCCCGCTCCTCTTAATCAAGGGTCAGAGGACCGTATTAGGTCTCCTAATAATTATCTAAAACATAGTAAACATTTTAAAAAGTAAATTCTGTGACACTTCACGTCTGTCACATTTACGTGTATGTGGTTGACTGCTCTTGACCAGGGGAGCAATGTGGTGGCAAGGCTAAAGGAGGATGTCCTGATTATCACTGTGATCGATGATGAACTGTCTCCATTTATGATTCACAGAGCCGTTCTACTCCCTTTCCTAAAGTACTGAGCAACCAGTGAACAACCTGGTATTTACTGAGCACGTGCTCTGTGCCTAGTTAATCCTGTGCCAGAGACCATTATATCAAAGAAGTAAAAGAGCTTTTTCCTGATTTCCAAGAGTTTAGATATTGAGACACCAGCCACCTAATGAACCACAGTGAATGGTACAAAATAGAGCATTCCCTTCCCTGAAAAGGGGGAGAGAGGTTATTCCCAATAGTTTAACTCTAAAATGGGGGTGGTTCTTAAATTCATGTGGAGGTGCCACCTAGTGGCGAAAGAGAGTTACTGTGAAGGCAGCCGGGTATCAGGGAGGATGGGGCTCGCTGCGTGATTCATATAACCCCACTGTGATTTTATCAGTTGTAGGAGTCTTCCTGTTTCTGAGAAATAAAATATCCATGCAGATTGTGTAGAGAGGATCGGTATCAATAGGGAGAAAACGGTATCACGGTTAACAGTGAAAATTTCAGATTAACAAAGCGGATCATGTAATCTTTACAGTTAGAGAAGCTGAAGGCAACCCTGTTTTGCCGTTGGATTGAGGCCACATAGGGCATACTAATACCAGAAGTTTACTAAATCGGATAAGTTAAGATGCCTGCGTTTCAAATTCTGTGGCTCAAATTTATGATGAATTGTTATTCAAAGAAGTCGGGAAGAGTACAGATAATAGTGAGAGAAGAGTTGGGGATCATAAAGAGAAGTCCAGTGAAGAAAATTATAAGGAGCCATGAGTTGTACGATAAATACACATCAAAACACCTGGAAGGCAAGAGTTTTGAAATCTGAGAAGAAGATAGGCTAACTTCAGGCAAATTCATAGTAAAAGATTATACACTTTCATTGCATAAGGAGATACATTTAATAAATTATTTTTATTTTACCTTTTTGTAGAGGATGGGTGTCATTTTAAAATCCAGACTGGTATTTCAGATTAATACGTTACATGTACTTTTTTAGTTTCCTATATAGTATATTCTGAATACTTTTGCAGATCTACACATTATTAGCCTTTCTGCACACGTCTTATATGAGAAGGTATAGTGAATTTCTCTAGATCCTTGAGTTAGAAGAAACTTTAAGTGCTCTCCTTGGGCATCTGTGTCTCCTCCAAATGGCAGTGTTCTGAAATCAACCCAGAGTTTGAGCACATATATAAGAAATGCTTACCTATTATCCTGTCTAGTCTGCTCCAAATACTCCTGGAAGAGGCAGCTCTACAAATTCTCTTTGCAGTTTATTTCAAGGTTTAATCGACCTCATAATTCAAAAATTATTCCTTCTACATGATCTGCTCCACTCTTGCTACAGTTCAAGGCAACCTTCTGCTTCCTGCATGTGCGGGCAGCTGTGGCATTAGGTGGCACTCAGAGCAGGGTCGGTCCCGGCTTGAGCCAGGGCAGTCTTCCTGGGTATAAAGGACCTGTGACATCTGTAACACATCACCCCAACAAGGTGAGAATGGATTGCCCCTGAACCACAGAGCTGGTTTTATAGACTTCATGTACCCACATGACATGTGAAGAAAACGCAGGGCTTATAGCAGAAAGCCTTGAAATCTGAGTGAGTGACTAGTCTGGATAAGATTAAGGAGATGCTGTGCCAAGGCTCATAAGCACCTATAGAAACCCAAATGAGGTGCATCAGGTTGTTGCCCGGGAGAGACCATCACCAGAAGGGTCGAAGGAAAGAAAGCAGACTTTCACATAAGCACAGTATATTAGCAAATGCATTCTTTGGAAAACAGGTGGTTACAAAGTCCTTAAAGCTTGTATCCTCTTAAAGAGTTTAAAGTACTCTTCTAGCCATCTTGTTGACATGATGAACTGACGTAGCAAATCCTCCACGGGTGTAGGGAGCAGGGGTAAAAGCCTCGGCCAGACGGGTGTAGGGAGCAGGGGTAAAAGCCTCGGCCAGACGGGTGTAGGGAGCAGGGGTAAAAGCCTCGGCCAGACCTTGCTTGACTGTAGGCAGTGGTAGCAGCAGTCCGTGCACCTGGCGGCCAGGGCCCGCGTGCACCTGCGCCTTGGTGCTCTCCCGGGAAGAGCGGCGAGCCGTCTTAGCGAGGCCGTTGCTGGACTCCCGCTGCCCGTTGAGGCAAGGGCATGGACACTGTAGCCAAGAGAACCGTTGCCTTGCTGGCATTCGGGCACAGGGAATCCATGCTGAAAAGAGCCTCTGCGCACCTAACGGTAAAGGACAGTTGCAGGACGATAAGTGACTATCATTTTACGTTAGGAGGACATCTCGAGTTCTCAAGTCCGAAGCCCGGTGGTCTGACCCGCATATTTACTCGGCGTAACACTTCAGAATATAATGACCCTTTTCCTCCGTATCTTCTGTTCTCTTCCTCTTTCGTCTCTCTCGACCTCCTACAGCTGCCCGTCGGTGTCTACATCTCTCTCCTCACCTCGTCCTTGATCTCTTTCTTCTTCCACTTCACTGTTCAAGAGTGACCTCTATTCTTGCTTCTGAAATCTGGTAAATGAAGCCCTTTTACATTTCCCACTTCTCGAAAACAGAACAGCCTTACTGAGTTGACTTTAAATTTATGGGTGACCCCAGACTGATTTTTTTTTTTCCAGTGACTCAGGGCTCTTAATTAGAAAGAAAGAAAGAAAAATTCCCTGCCTCTGATGGAAAGAGCAGATGAAACTGTTATCACAGCCCAGCTCCGCAGGCTTCTCTGGGACCCGGGGAAATTAGCAGGGAAGGCCCTTGTGTGCTGTAGGAGCTGACCCTATAAACAAGCCGGGTTCATTAGCCTCCCAACTGGCGTCTGCATGCCTGCAGATGGAGGCGAATGACCATTAGCTTCAAGTTGGGGTTTCCTGGCTTTGTGAAGTTTGACAACTCGAACGTTCTTCAATTGTGTTTGGGGTATGTGTATTTCCCAGTTTTTATAGTAGTCTGTTTAAAGGAATGAAGAAGGAGACATTAAATATTTATTTTAGTTGACAAGATAAATGAAGGCCACTCCTGGGAAGCGAGCTGGCGATTCTGAAATCTAGGTTTGTTTGTGCACTTCCAAAACATGCCCATTGTGTGCCTTTGAATGCTTGGTACAGTAATTAGATTTTAAAAATGTTTTATTATGAGGCTGATTATAATAAACATTTACTTTGAACATTTTAAAGATTCTAATCTTGAAAGAAAAGTTCATTGCTTCGGGGAGTGGTACCATATCTTTTCCAGAATAGCCTCACTCTGGAGGGTCTCTAGAAAATTCTAGCCCTGCCCGGGAACAGAAGCAATGTATCTGGCAAATCATCAAGCCTGTTAATGGCCAGCTCACTGTCAGCAGGCCCCGCTGGTACAATTCCTCTTCCCAGGCTTAAGCTCAAAAGGCACTGGACCGGACAGGAAAGCTGTTTGGTTTCAGAGAAGGAAGGGCCAGCACTGTTCTACCGTCTCCTTACTCTGCCCCAGTCTCCACCTCGCTAAGGTGCCGCTGGGCACCAGCCCCAGGATCAGGCTGCCAAGGAACATGAGTTCAGAGACCTCTCTGCTCCGGGCCAGGTGAGGGGACAGATCCTCCTGGTCTGAGACCAGCCTGCTGGAGCAAGCAAACTACTGGAATCTCGCTGGAAGTCTCCACCAGGCTGAATCAGCTGAGGTCTAAGCAGCTCAGCCCGTTTGGGCTGCCCCTTGTCTGACAAAGTCTTTCACCCCTAAGTTTCACTGAGGCAGAGAATTTTTCTCTTCTCTGACCACGCCAACGCCAGGCATAACTTCCAGGATGAAGAAAGGATGGATTGAATATCGCGAGGGGTCCCACTGAGAGCTGTGTGCATGAGTGTGTGTGTGTGTGTGTGTGTGTATGTGTATGCGTGTGTGTACACGTGCGCACTGACGTTCTAGGAGAGAAAGTAAAGTTTTATTGCCCAGATTCCTTAGCAGTGCTGGGGGAGGCAGGGCTCTGGTTGTACCTTGGGTCCTAAGAGAGACTAGATCTACCAGTCAGCCACTCAGATATTTACTGAGTACCCCTTGTAGGGAAGGCCAAAGAAGGAAGTGGTCCCTGAGTTCAGGGGTTGGCAGCTGAGGATGTGGGTAATTCTCTGTGATGTGGGTTTGCCTATTAGGGCTTCATGAGAAGGAGACGTCGCTGAGGGCTGGCGGAATGAGAGGGCTCCGTGGAGAGGGTCAGGCCATGAGCTAGCCTTGCAGTCATTGGGGCTTGGAGAAGAGGGGTGATGAGACAATGTCAATGCTCTGCAGCAAGAATGGGTTTGCCAGGTGTGGGGAACTTCGAGGGGAGCGGTCTGCCAGGGCACAGGATGTAAGACACGCTGCAGGTTAGCCAAAATCACATTGCGTGGAAATTGGAGACCAGATTCCAGAGGGTCCTGGAAGCTAGGTGGACTGTATTTACTCTGGATCATGGTGACGACAGTGGTCGATAGCAGTTGGTAATAGGAAAAGCTGTAGATGCTTAAATGGGGTGGGGCAATAGGGAAATAGGATTTCCATCCTATTTTAGGATGATTTATTCTGGCAGACATGCAGAGGTCCTTTGGAGCGGAGAGAAAATAGGGACAGGAAACCAAGGAGACCCTGCTTCTGCTCTCTGCTTTTGCTTTCCCTTCTGTGTTGTTAATTTCCATCGTGGATAAATGACAGGGCTGGACTCAGAAGTCATACATTCTGAAATAGAGCTCATAATCATAAGAGTATAGCAACACTTGTGACTTGTGGTAGGCCAAGTAAACAAGACAATGAGCCCATTAGAAAAACTGCAGGAGACAGCAAAGCTTTTAAGACATTTAGGTGTGATGTGGGAAAGTGGCTAATCTGGTGGTTCTTGGGTGGGGCTTCTTTATTTTAATGATTCTGATACAGAGCAAAGAGTCCTAAGTGTGAAGTGATCCTTCATGGTTCTCCACATTTGTCTGTTTTCTGTACGCTTCCTATGAAACCTAGACACGTTATAGGAAGAAGAAAGGGACATTTGGGACGGCCGGGCCCTATCGTTTCAGAGCTGCCCATTTATCGGAGTGTAATGAGGAAGCACATTTCTAATACCTTGATTTTATATTTCTTCCTCTCAGCACTTCCTCCCCACCCCCCTTTCCTTGAAATGGGGAGGGGCAGGTAAAATACCATGGAAGGCAAGCCCAATGTGCAAGAAGTACCTGAGGTCACCAGGCAGGACCTGAGGAAAAGTACTCAGAGGAGTGAAGATCAAACAGACAGGGCGGGCTCTCCTGCCCGGGGCTCCTCCTCACTTGCTGCTTATCACACAAAGGTCGTCTCGACACTCCTCCCCACAGAGACGACACCATTTTCACTTTTCATTTGTATCCCCCAGTAGTACCATAAGCTTGATCTGGTGATCTAGAACTCTGTTTTTCATTCTTGTTCCGTCCCGGGACACTTGTGTGGACATCAAGCGGATTGTCTGCTCTCCCTGGATCTCCCTCTTCGGCAAAAACCAGGGGGTGGAGGGTGTGAGAGACCCTTCCAGGGGTTGGTGGGTGTATGTGTATATTGGAGGTGGGGGATAGGGAATCCCCTGACTCTCCAAACACGATTTCAGGAAGTGCAGGAAGAGTAGGGGTTGGGTGGAGCCACAGTTGCAGCTTGACCACCATGTTTTTTTAACCTGGATGAATGGGATGACCAGGAAGCCTGGAGTGTTTTCATCTGAATGTATGCCTTTTCCTGCACAAGAGGACACCTTCTGGATTTAGCTCCTTGAGTCCCTGCCCACATTCATATAGTCTCTCTTTCCACATGCTTGGGTTTTTTTGTTGTTGTTTATTTGTTGTTTTTTTGTGATTTGTTGTTTTTTTAATTCAGAATCACAGAACTAGTTGGTTACCACCCTGAGGAGCTGCTTGGCCGCTCAGCCTATGAGTTTTACCATGCTTTGGACTCAGAGAACATGACCAAAAGTCACCAGAACCGTAAGTTCCTGGAGCACCCTGTATCTGTGGCTCCCTTGTATCTGTGGAATATGGCCTTGAGTGAGGTGTGACCAGTGAGACCAGAGAAGACCTGCTTCCCTCCTTCACAGAGCCACCATCTTGTGTGGCAGACAAGACCTGTGCCCTCAGGATGGTTAGAGATCCGAGGCAGCCACCAGCCCAGATGGCAACTTCACGCAAATTAGGAAAAGGGCCCCTTCCTCTGAGGGGACACACCCATACCACGGCCCGCAGCTTAGACAGTGGAAGGTGGGCTGAATCTCAGTCCCCACAACCCTGTAGGACAGCCCTGTAGAGAGCAACACAAGAGGACACATAGTCAACTGGGTTGTGGGCTATAGAAGCAGGTACAGCCGAGAAGAGGAGACCTGGGAGAGTTCAGGAAAGGAAAGCACAGAGCCCTTGAGCTGGACCTTGAAGGATGGGGGAGGATGGGGCTCAACAGGTGAAAGTAGAAGGGCAGCAGCTTCACAGATGTGTTGAGGTAGGCCCCGGTTCTCCAGCGGCTCACTTGCTGGGTCAGAGAATCAGTCCGAGGCTGTCCAGGCAAACCAGCGGTGGCACATGGACACTGTGCTTTGCAACTTCTGAAAGAAAACCTGAGTTATGAAAGGATCCTGGAACAGCACTGTCCAATAGAACTTTCTGCAAGGGAGATGTTCTACATCTGCATAGTCCACATGAAATGTCCAGTGCACCTGAGGAACTGAATTTTTAAAAATTTAATTTTACTTTAAATTGCCACACTTGGCTAGCGGCTACCCCACAGGACAGGGCAATTCTAGTGCCTTCACTTGGCCATATTCCCAATGCAGCCTTCCTGTTTGCAGGCGATCCAAGACATCCTTGAGTCCATGCCGCCCGTCAACATGCAAGGACTCTGGGTCGATAGCCCTATACTTGGCCCACTGGGGGACGTAGAAATTTATAGGATTGCTCCCCAGCGGAAGGAGAAGGAGGGTTGTGAACTCTGTGGGAGCAGGTGGCTCATCTCTTTAGCCTCAGTATCTAGCATAGCGTTTGATAAAATGTGGGCACTAAGTCCGCAGTAAACCCAAGGGCAACACACATATCTGGGAAAGAATGCTTCAAAATAAGTGCTGACAGTGGTGGAGACAGAGGTGCCGAGAAGATTGTAGGAGGATTAAAAATGGGTAAGGTAAGTCTAACAAGCTTGCCGGTGGCCCTGCTGGTCTTGGGCCCCCAGGATTAGCTGTGGCTTGGGGTGGCAGTGGAGAAAATGGAGATGCTGCTATCTGTCCACCATTTCTAAATCCATCGTCTATCCTAAGGTTAGGACAGCTGAGTTCAGAGCAGCCAACAGATTAGCAACCCCGTAAACTGTATGTGAGCGCAGTTCATATCCTCTGATGGAGTGAGAATCTTCTCTAATTTCTCTGCTTTTTCCTCGCGGCTTTGGGGTTTGAGCTAACAGTACAAGAGGGCCCCTTATGATATCTCAGAGAAGTGTTGGCAAAAAACCAGCCAACCAACCAGCCTAGATTCAGCCCCATTCGGGGACCCAGAGAATGCGGGAGGGAGGTGAAGTGCCTTCGTGTGCCCGTGGATGTGACCCAGCCCTAGCCTGCCCCAGCTTTGAAACTGTGGGATGTGGTGCCAGCTTTCATGCTGGGATTCCCCATGCTTTTCTGTTACTCGGTAGTTCTTGCTCCCAAAGTCATCCCAACACTGTGACTCTGGGACCTGGGCTCTGGCTCAGCTGACCCACGGATTTCCCAGGGCCTGGCTTTCTGGGCCTTTCCTCCTTTACATGTAAAATTGGGGAAAAGTCCAGCTTTTCTCCTCAGCCAAGGGTGAAGTCAAAGCAGGGGACAATAGTAAAAGTTTCTGGGAATTCCTGGAGGACAGTATTATACTCTGTCTTCTGGGGTAGAAGGGCTGAGGAAACTGCTATCAAAAGGAACAAAAATGATGACTTCTCACTGGGCATAGAAAAAGGATTTTCTCCTACTCCTTAAAAATCTTTGACCCCTAAAACAGAGCTGGGATAAAAATTTGTCATATCAGTTTCCTGCTGACTCCAGGGGGAAATACGGTGCTTTTTATTGAATCCATATATTGAAACATTAGGCACACTTAAAGGTAATTCACACCCAAAGAGAAATCACAGGCTCTCTTCTTCCCCTGATGGAGCCAAGTAAAGCTGCCCTGAGCTCAGCGGCCTCATACCCAGCCTGCAAACCCAAATCCAGCAAAGGGAAGTCTGTGTGGGTTGGAAATTGGGTTAATGCCAGCTAAAACAGAAGCATCTATTTCTGTCTCTCCACCTGTGTGTGTGTGTGTGTGTGTGTGTGTGTGTTGTTGGGTTTGTGCAAATAAAGTTGTACCACAGACTCACACTAATGCGGCGGGATAATTGGAGGTCCAACTTGGAGGCTAGTTCAGGTTTATACACCAGCATCCTGAGTTTCCACACGAATGTGTGTTTTAGCCTGTGAACGTTTACTGTCGAAATGAGTGGGGAAGCTCTGTCCTCCAACCAGATTTAGATAATTGAAAGCCATCATTTCCAAATGGATTAGTAATTTATACATCGTTACTGTCGGGGGTAGGGGCTGGGGAGAGTTGGGGGGGCGGTTTCTCTTTGTTGTGTGAGGACATTATGTGCTCTTAGGAAAACAAGATTAAAGGCCATAAACGGCCTATCTGCCAAGGAGCAGGCCCCTCACCAAGGCTGGCATTAATGAACAGATGGTTAGAAAGCAGACGTAATTATATTGTACTGTCAGAGCAGGCCCTCGCCTGCAATCACTAGAAATGCAGTTAAGACCTTTGCTCGCTGTACTGCTTAATCAAAAAGAATAGGAGCCCTGAACTTTGTCTGCATTAAGATCCGTCTAAATAAGTTAACTCCAGGCACTTGAAATTGTGCAAGAATTGTTTCTCTGCAGCAAGGGGGCCTCAGTGGGGCACCTCCCCCCAGGGAGGACAGCAGTGATTTCTTTGGCCGAGGGGCCCATGACAATGCAGGACCACAGACACAGCAAATCGAGGCTTCCCAGTGAATGGCGGCCTGGGAGTCGTAGCCAGAGAGTGCGGGGCTGGGAGTGCCATTGTCCCACTCAGAGCGCGTCGCTCCTGTCCTGCGTTGTGTTAAGCAGGTCACAGTCCCCCTGGCCTTAGTTCCTTCATGTCCAAAGCAGGTGACATCTATCCTCTCTGCGGCCCAGTATTGTGTTCAGAAAGACTAGACTAGGGTGATACGCCACTTTGGAAAAGAACGTGGCAGCTTCTTACAAAGGAAGCATGTACTGAGCCGGTGATCTGGCCACCGCCCCCCTAGCTACACCCACAATATGTGTCCATACAAAGATGCGTACACCAATGTTTATAGCAGCGTTATTCGTAATAACCGAAAAAACTGAAAACAACTTAAACATCCATCTACAGGTGAATGGATAAACCAATTATGGTACCTCCATACAATGGAATACAACTCAGCAATAAAAAGGAACAAACCCCGAATACCTGCATCACCCTGAGGAATCTGGAAAACATGCTGAGTGAAAAGAAGCCAGACACAAAAGAGTACATGCTCTTGTATGAGTCCACTTATATGCAGATGGAGAGAAGAGCAACATATAGTGACAGAAACCAGATCAGGGGTAGCCTGGGACCAGGGGTGGCGATGGGGATGACCTGGCAGGAGGCCTAAGGAATTCGGAGGTGGCGGACTGATGGGAAAGTTGTTTACCTTTGTGGTGACAGTCGCATATACATTTGTCAAAACTCGTTGGACTGTGTCCTTAAAGTAGTTGCATTTTTAAATTGAAGGTAAACTAAACCTCACTGAAGTTGATTTTAAAAATGAAAACCAAACCACGAAAGCTTAGATTGGGAGTCTCACATTTAGACTGTGATCCTGTCTACTGTTTCCACTGAGGGGCCCTTTCAGCAAATTACCCGGGAGTTCTCAGCCTCAGTGTCTTCAGATGTAAAACATGGAATCGTGATAGACATCTCATGGTGTCATAGCGAATTACACGAGCTGATGGTAACACTGATCCTTACGGACGACTTATGTGCCAGGCAGTTCTAATTGCTTTGCAGCAATGAGTTCATCTTGAGGCAGTTTTGAACCCTGCAAAGCACTGCACACAAGTAAGTTACTACTTCCTGCACCTTGGAGGTAGGTGCTTGTTCCATTTTTGAAGTGGGTAAAATGTGCCCAGAAGAACATAAAGGTAAAGGACCACAAGCGGCCTTAGTAGGAACCAAGCTGCCCTCCTCAGCCTCGCAAGCCTGGTGAATGGGGAGGTGGCCCCCGAGCCTACCGGGAGAACGGAGTGCAATTCTCTGTGTTTACTGAGAATCTGGATATTCTCCCGTGGGGCCCCTCGCAACGTTCTCTACAGTCCCGGGTAAGAGGTGGCTTTTCCTATACAGCATTTGTCCAGGACGTTCAGTTCGCATTTCTGCACCTGATCAGCGAGCCGGGCAGATGTGGTCCTCAGTGTGAACAGCTGTCGTATGCCGGCTAGCTAATAAGGAGCATTATCATCATTACTATTATTTTTATCCGCACCTCGTTTTGCAGAGGAGGAAACCAAAACTAAGAGGGACTGTGCTTTTCCCAGAGTCCCCAGGCTAGCAAGATTTCCTAATGCTTCCATCATGCCTCTTCCAGTTCTCTGTGATTTGAGGAGTTCGGAGGTAGGATTCTGAAGAACTAATTCCCAAGGAATGAAAGTAGATGGACAGTTCGGAAAACTACCAGAAATTCTAACATTAGTAGACTTTAATTTAAAGAGATTTATTGATTCCTTTTTAATGGGAGCAGATGAAGCCTTCTGGACTGGGCAATGTGGGACACCTTCCCAGTGCTTTCTTACAGTAAAAGAAATGTTAAATGAGCATTTAGAATAATCTGGAAGAGGAAAGAAGTCATGAGGAGGTCCTTGTGTCCTGGTGCCCGGTCTTGTCTGTTTCCCCGTAGACCGCCCTCCCAGTGAGGTCTCGCTCCCCAGCCTCCCTGACCTCAGGCTCCGTTTCTCCTCCCCTAGTGTGCACCAAAGGGCAGGTGGTGAGCGGCCAGTACCGGATGCTTGCGAAGCACGGGGGCTACGTATGGCTGGAGACCCAGGGGACAGTCATCTACAACCCTCGCAACCTGCAGCCCCAGTGCATCATGTGCGTGAACTACGTCCTGAGGTAAGCATGTGAGGGCCGCAGGGCGGGGTGTGCAGGATGCCTGAGCTCCCCAGACTGAGGGCAGCAGGCCGAGGGAACGCACACCTGCCCAAACCCCCGCACTGCCTCTTGCGAGCTCTTTGTGCCAGTCCTTAGGACCTACAGGATTTTCATGGCTGTCTCGGGAACTGTAGGACACCTGGGGCTGCCCCTTCCCGGTGATTTTTTTTTTGTGTGTGTCTCTCCCCGCACCCCCATCTGTCATCTGTGTCATGCCTCTGACCCACGTGGGGAGGCAGATAGCATAGTTGCCACTTAATGAGTATTTTCTGAACGGGGAACAAGGAAAGAGATATTGCTTGGGCTTCCGGGGAGAAGATGTAACAGCTTCACTCCATAGTGCCTGGGGAGAAAGTTGGAGATGGTCACCGCTAGAGTAAAACGAAAACCTAGCCCTCACACCTGCGTACACAGTGCAGTGCACGCCCAGAGACATCCATATCCGGAGGGCATGCTCGGGCTTGCTGCCTCCATGATTCCAAACTTCACTGTGTGGTTCTTTACAAAGTGCTGGCACGGCGTCCACACCCGTGTTTTCGCCTGAGAGGGTTGGCTGTCTGGCTTTCCATATGTCCGGGGGTATAACAGGATTTTGCTAGAAAATGTGGAAGGTCTGAAGCACCTCTCGTCCCATCAGTGAGATCGAGAAGAACGACGTGGTGTTCTCCATGGACCAGACGGAATCCCTGTTCAAGCCCCACCTGATGGCCATGAACAGCATCTTTGACAGCAGTGGGGAGGTGGCGGTGTCTGACAAGAGTAACTACCTGTTCACCAAGCTGAAAGAGGAGCCCGAGGAGCTAGCCCAGCTAGCGCCCACTGCAGGAGATGTCATCGTTTCTCTGGATTTCGGTGGGTGCTTCTGAGCTGAACAGGGGCCTGCTCAGCCCTCTCTGGGTGGGGAGGAGGTTCTTACTGTAACAGGCCTCCCTGGCTTAGGGGTTCCTCAACCCCTGCCCCTTCCCTGGCCCTGTGAATCCTCTGTCGGAGGCCAGACTCTGTGCTGAGTGCCATCTGGCGCGGAGTAAGAGGGTCCTACTTCGGACTCTGCAAAGTGCCAAACGGGCGGGGGTTTTGGGGGCTCTCTCCTGAGGAGCCAGGGGATTCTGCAGCACAGGCGGGGGGAGTCTGACATGAGGGAGGAGGGGCAGCAGGAGAGATGCTCTGAGGCCGCTGCCGTGTTTTCACGGAGAGGGTGGCTCTCCCCTTGGGCCTTAAAGGACAGATTGCTCGTTTCGGGGAGAGGGCCAGGCTGAAATGGTAGGAGAAATAATTCCAGAAAAGTGGAGGGAGAAAAGATGCTGGCCCAGGATGAAGCCCTTATATGCACTATTTCTTTAAAATGCTGGCCTGTCCACGGGGTGCCTGGGCGACTCAGTTGGTGAAGCATCCGACTCTTGATTTCGGCTCAGGTCATGATCTCAGGGGTCGTGAGATCAAGCCCCATGTTGGGCTCGGTGCTGGGCGTGGAGTCTGCTCGAGATTCTCTCTCCCTCTCCCTCTGCCCCTCCCCCCACCCTGTGCATGCGCTCTCTAAAAAATTAAAATGTTGGCATGTCCAGATGTGTGGCCCCAGGCAGAGTTTTCGGCCCTGTCCCCCTCCCATGCTGGAAACACCTTCGATGTGTACCTGGGAAGCCCCTTGTTCCCAGGTTGCGACCCCCATCACCCTCCCCAGCCTCCCGTGCCTGCCCCAGGGCTAGCAGCACCTCCCCTTGCTCACCCTACACTGGCTTGGCCTCTTTGGAAGTGCTCTGGAGAGGCCACACAGGGATCGTGACTTCAGAAACCGTAAAGGGCAGTGGCCCCGGGACGCGAAGTCTTGCAGTGGCCCTGTGTTGTGGCAGGACTGAGGAACTCTTACAACCTCCTCCTCGGGGACATTCCCAACCCCTTGTCAAGGAGGCAGGCCCTAGTGCCTGTAGTCTCTGACAAGGAAATGCTCCAGAAGGGCGCTCCCTTCCAAGGAAGGCAGTTCGTTGCCTCACAGTCCCGGTTCGGGGCCCGTAGTTGCAGCGGGGCCTCGGAGACTGAAAGCCCCAGGCATGCTTTCCGACCCTCTGAGGACCTTCCGTGCACCCTCTGGGCTTTCTGTGCCCGGGGGTAAGGCCAGGGGTTATGGGTGGTAACCAGCCAGGCCCTTGTCTCCACAGGGAGCCAGAGCTTCGAGGAGGCCTCATCCTACGGCAGCACCCTGCTGCCCCCAAGCCAGCCATGGCCCAGAGAGCCGAGGAGCCAGAGCGAGCCGGGGAGCCTGCCCGCCTTCACCGTGCCCCAAGCGGCGGCCTCCGGGAGCGCCACCCCAAGTGCCAGCAGCAGCAGCAGCTGCTCCACGGTGAGCACCCCGCCTTGGGGTGCAGACATGGAAAGGGTGGGCTGCCCCTTTTGGCTGCTGCAGGATGGCCGAGTAGACGGCCCACCTAGGAATATGGCCCAGAGTCCCCTAGGGGCGTGGGGACACTTACTGCCCGCTGTTCCAGCCGGGTGCTCTCACTGTGTGCACCCCCATCTAAATGCTAAGTTCCTTGAAGGTGGGGGCTGAGTGGCACACAGCTTTGAGCCCGTAGCTTAGGCACCGGGCAGGGCCGTCACCGTCCTGCTCGGGGCAGAGAGCTGTACGGTTTCTGGAGCCCCGCCGGCCACGGCCTTCTCGTAAGGAGGGGTCCCTGTCCACATACTTGTGTCTCAGACTGGGGATGAATCTGGGAGTCTAGGAATGTACTGCTCCTTTCACCTTGGACTTCTGGTGAGAGCAGTGCCCTCCTCTTGACTTGGTCACTCTCCTTCCTGGCCCCCAGCCCAGCAGCCCCGGAGACTATTACACATCCCTGAATGATGATCTGAAGATTGAAGTGATCGAGAAGCTCTTCACCATGGATACAGAGGCAAAGGACCAGGGCGGCACCCAGGTAGACGGGCCGTGCCTGCCCGCTGGTGGGTGGTGAAGGCTCACACCCGTTCTTGCAGCTGCATCCCTTTGTCGCAGAGACCAGTGGGGGCACTTGGCCAAGGTCCTGATCTTACATGGGAAGTGGAGCCTGGGCTAGTCCCCTTCTCCCACCTCTGACCTCTGCTTTGCAGGCCCATCCAGCTCATGCACTCTTTACTGAGGCCGGGTTTTCATGTGCACCAAGAAAGCAAACTACCTGATCCTTTCTTAAAGAAGCCCTATGTTTAAAGAGTAGATCCAGAATTTTGAGAGGTTTATAAACCCCAAGGGACAATTACTCTCCTCACAAACACATTCATCTTAGGATTCTGGAATAACAACTTCTATTTTAAATGCATCTTAGAAGGACCTCTGACAGATTTTCATTTACACACAACTTTTCAGGGATGCACATGGGCAGTGTCCTTGAAAGGGACTGGTGTTCCTGAAAAATTACAAAAACAGGGACCAAGTGGGTGGATGTTTAAGGCCTCCTTTGTCTTAGTTCCAGTTCTTCTAACAAATCCCCTTGCTGCTCAGCCGGTCTCTTTGGCCTGCCTGGTGCAAACTCCCGCAATTCGGCACAGCTTCCCTACTTGAACCCTTCCTGCTCTCTCCTCGGAACTCCTGAGGGGTCCGTTACTCAGGACTTGATTCTGTCTGCTTCTCTTCTTCCACGGTGCCATGCAGTGCATCATCACTAAGCTGCACACTGCCCCTGCGCCACCAGCGAGGGCATCATTTTTGCCGTGGGCTTTTGGGTACACCCCGTGGTGCCCGTCAGGACACTGGGAGCTTAAGCACGATGCCCGAGAACTTTTGTGAAAGGCTCTCTGCCAGCAGAGCGCTCTTACTCTACAAGCAGGCCACAGATGAAGCCGGGGCACGCGCTTTGTGCTCACGCCTGTGCGGGAGAGGACAGAGCTGTCCCTGGCTCCCCGCGAGCCACTGTGTACACCACGGGCCTCAGGGGCAGCCTCACTGGGGCCACAGGAGAGAGGGTGGGGTTTGGACAGGAGACGGGAGAGAGGAAGGCGTTTCAGGTGGGGTGAGGCAGGGTCATCCATGGGGAACGTGCAGGGACCACCGAGTGGAGCGTGGGGATCTGGGGCACACACTGAAGGGGGCGCAAACCCCTGGAAAGGCTAGCATCCCAGGCCAAGAGACAAATCTGAGTTTTCTGTTGGTGGGCCACAGGGATCAAAGGCTGTGCTAGAGCAAGGGAGGGACACTGCTGAAGGGAAGGGGTGCAGGAGAGGGAGGGCACAGGTGGGGCTGTGAGGGATGGACAAGGGGCTGGAACAGTGTTCTCGAGGTGATGCCCACCTCACCGCGCCTTTGCCTCTGCTCTGTCCTCAGACGGACTTCAGCGAGCTGGACTTGGAGACCCTGGCACCTTACATCCCCATGGACGGTGAAGACTTCCAGCTCAGTCCCATCTGCCCCGAAGAGAGGCTCCTACCGGAGAAGCCGCAGTCCACCCCCCAGCACTGCTTCAGCACCATGACGAACATCTTCCAGCCGCTGGCACCGATGGCCTCCCATGGGCCCTTCCTCCTGGACAAGTATCAGCAGCAGCTGGGAAGCAAGAAGCTAGAGCCTGAGCACCAGCCCATGTCCTCCATCTTCTTTGATGGCGGGAGTAAGGTGTCACTGCCACCGTGCTGTGGCCAAACCAGCACCCCTCTCTCCTCCATGGGAGGCAGATCCAACACCCAGTGGCCCCCTGACCCACCATTACATTTTGGGCCCACTAAGTGGCCTGCTGCAGATCAGCACACGGAGTCCTTGGGGCCATCACTGTTGGGCGCCCCCCTCACCTCACCTCACCTCTCCATGTTCAAGAAAAGGTGAGCTTCCCTTGGCTGGCGGCGGGGGGAGCTCTGGGGCCCCAGAAAGGCTCCCTGTTCCTCCCCTGCCGCAGCCTTCCCTGTGCTCTGAGGGTGGAGGCCTTGGGGGAATCACCCCGAGGTATGTCAGGGCCGAGGCAGAGAGAAGGGGCCTGCTGAGGGTCTCCCTGCAGACCGGGGCTCATCAGCCGAGGCACAGATGCACACGAGCCTTTGAATGACTCTTCTCTTAGTTCTCTGCTGGAACCCTGGTTGAGAAAAGCATAAATGGTGCCCTTGCTTCTCCCCTGCCTGTGGGCTGTACCTGGTTCCACGGCAGCAGCCTCCCCGGGCTCCTCCCATCGCCCTAGCAAGGCCCGTGTCAACCCGTGGGGCGCTCACTGGGCCGAGTCACGGTGGTCGATCTGGGGCTTCTCGCTCCCTGGGGCGCTTGCCCATCGTCACCGGGGAGCGACAGGGCAGAAGACTGAGATCTTCAAGCCCAGCGTCACCCACTGTGCAGCCGCAGATGAGGCTGCCCGGATACAGCTGGGCGGGCGGGCAGATGTGGAGGGAGGTACAGGTCACGTGAACCGTCAGCATCTCAAGCCCACTGCGCCTCCTCTGGGACTCTGAGCCAGCACGGGCAAGGAGGGGTGTGGGGCCCCCAACTCCTTCACGGCTCCCTCTCTTGGGCTCGGCAGGTCTGCAAAGGGCTTTGGGCCCCAAGGCCCGGATGTGCTGAGCCCAGCCATGGTAGCCTTGGCCAACAAGCTGAAGCTGAAGCGACAGCGAGAATATGAGGAACAAGCCTTCCACGACGTGAGCGGGGTGAGCCACCTGCCTGGTGCCGTCTGGGTTCCCTCTACAGCCCCGGGGGGGGGGGGCACGGGGCGCGGCTGGGTGTGGAGACAGGGCGGAGGGCGGAGGTCCGGCCGGCCCGGAAACTCTCGCAGTGGCTGTGAGGGCCCAGAGAGCCTGCCAGGGGCAGCGGGGAGAGGTGTGGATGGGGCCTTTCAGAGAGCACGCCAGCCCCCATGCAGGCCCACCCTACCCCCGACTCCGTTTGAGGACCTGGTTCTCTGGCCTTCTCCCCTCTGCATCCAGGGCGATCCGTCAGGCAGCAGCACTTCGCATCAGGTGTGGAAAAGGATGAAGAGCCTCAGGGGCAACGTGAACTGCCCTCTGATGCCTGACAAACTGCTGAGCGCAAACCTCCCCAGTGGTAAGCAGCAGCAGGCCCAGGCCTCCTGGGGGGCTGCGGGGACAGCCTATGCAGGGGCCCCTCTGGGTTCCCCCCCAGTCTCAGTGCCTGCCTCTCTGAGCCTTGGCCAGACAGGACAGGGTCCCATGCCCCCCCCGCCCCGGGCACACACCCACCTCCCCCTTCGCACTAGGCTCAGATGATAGAGTCAGGAAGTGCTACCTTTTGTGAAGGAAGGGGGCTTCGGGGGGGTTTCAGTCTCTCCCGTGCCTGGGCCTGGCACTGCCCTCACTTGCTGGCATTGGGCTTTCAGACGAGTTCACCCAAAATCCCATGAGGGGCCTCGGACAACCCCTGAGACACCTGCCACCACCACCCTCTGCCGGGACCCCTGGGGAGAACGCCAAGAGGGGGCTCCCCCCCCAGTGTTACGCCCCTCCGTACCAGGACTACAGCCTGCCATCGGCTCACAAGGTGTCAGGTGAGTGTGTTCGGGAACGGGAACCTCCGGGCAGCAGGGCTCAGCTCAGGACGAGGAGGGGACTGCCGCCCTGGAGGGCAGCTGCCTTTCCCAGAAAGAGTACAGCAGGGGCTGCATGCTGTCTGCCCCCAGAATTCTAGAAGGGACATCCAGGGCTCTTTGGACCGACGAGTCCCCAAGCCCATGTCTTCTGCTCAGGGTTTCAGGGTGCCATATTGCCTACTGCCTCCTTCACAGCAGGGGCATCGCTCTGCCTTCGGGCGGGAACTGAGCTGAGGACATGCACAGAGAATGCGCTGCCACGAGGTGGCCTGGAGAGTTCTGGGAGGGTTAGCCACCGGACGCCCCCCCCCCCCTTCTACCCTGGACTGCCTGTGTCTGCTCCCATCTTACAGATCCTAGATACCATCCCAGAAGGGTTGCTATTTGACATGAATATAATCGGTGGCTTGGGGGAAACATCCCAGAAGCCCTCTTATGGAAGAGACCCTTTTTGGAATGTTTGACTGAGAGCTTTAAACACACGGTACCAACCATTCTTTCAGGCATGGCCAGTCGGCTGCTCGGGCCCTCCTTTGAGCCCTACCTGCTGCCCGAATTGACCAGATATGACTGTGAGGTGAATGTTCCGGTGCCAGGAAGCTCCACGCTCCTGCAAGGAGGGGACCTCCTCAGAGCCCTGGACCAGGCCACCTGAGCCAGGGCTCCCCCCTGGGCGGGCGCCCCCACCCCCCGCCCGCACCGCCCTGCCAGCTTCATTCTCTACGTCTACTTTTGCAACTAGGTATCTCTAACACCAACACACTTTTTACAAGATGTACCTACCTGGCGAACCTGCCCACGTCACCAAGTAGTGGCCTTTTTCTAAAGATGCTCACTTTAGTAGCTGTATTTTTAAATACACCGTTTTCCCTGCTGTGTTTTATTCTGTCAATGAACATGTTCTTAAATTTCGTAAGATTTTTCTTTCCCCAACTTTGATTACTTCTAATTTATATTATTCATGGGTCCCTCTGTCTCGCTCTCTCACACACACAGTATCCATACTAACGAGTTTTGTGTTACGTCTGTTCTCTTGTCGGGAAAGCTTTGGCTTCATTTAACTAAAAAAAGGTTTTGTTGTTGTTGTTGCCAAAGAGAAACAAAGTAATTTTGCTATCCAAGCTGGATATTCGTGGCCTGTTCCTCTCAAAGCCCTTCTCCTTTCTTTCTTAAAACTAATCACCCTATGGTAAATTTCCATCTTTTTTCTCTTCTTAAGCCTACCTTAGCTCTAATCTTGACACAACTTTTGGGAAAAAGAAATGTGAAGGGTGAACTCCAGCGTAAGTGGTTGTCTGTGAAGGTTGCGCAATGTGGCTTTTCCCTCACTGTTTGGGGTTCTTCTCCCGCATTGGGTGGATTTGTTTGTTGATTATTATTCAAAAACATAACTGAGTTGTTTTTTTTTTTTAAAGAAAACTTATATCTCGGTTAATGTGTTTATCATATGTATGGGTACTTTGTAATATCTAAAAACTTAGAAATGGAAATGGAATCCTGCTCACAAAATCACTTTAAGATATTTTTCATAAGGTGTTGGTTTTCTCTCTCCTGGTGTTGCCGACACTGCAATCGCTCGGCACTCCCCTGGGCCTGGCCTAGCTCTGCTCAAGGTCTCTCGCTGTTGGCTTTTTGCTCTGGGGATATGCCATGGGCGTGACAAACAATCCAAGACGTGGAATCATGAAGTGTTGGGAGCATTGCGAGCTGTCTTCTCATGTTCTATATGTATTATGTATGTATGTATGTATGTATATTATTATTGCTGCCAAGAGGGTCTGATGGCATGTTATGGGGTGAGGGTGGGGCGAATCTAAGGGAGGGGAAGTGCTTTAATTTTTCTTCAGATTTTGTTGCTAGCCCTTCAAGTGCACTGAGCTATGGGACTCCAAAGGTCTTTCACGTGGCACATTTGGATATTTCCAGAATTACCATGAGATGGTTTCAGTGGGAATTCAGGAAAGAGAGTGAGGATTCAGAAATGGTGCAGTGATCCAGCCCACGGTCCTCCCAGCTTACCAGCCCGGAGCACATGGAGCTGGCCTGAGGGTGCGGAAAGGGGGTGTAGCTGGTCCTGACCAGGCCCGCACCCCTTCCTCCGCCTGTCAGGTGGCCCTGCCAGGAGCAGCAGGTAGACTTCCTGGTTGGCCCCTAGCCTCAGGCCTTCCCCAAGGTCTGTCACCTGAAGTGACTTACACAGGTAGGAAGCACTGAAAATCAAGTGTTCTCAGAGCACTTTATAACCCACTGGTTAAGAGGGACAATACCTTTTGGTTTTTAATTACCAATCACATGGAGCTCTTCTGTCCTGGGTACAATGAGGAAGTTTCTAGAAACACACACAAAGCACGGCAGGCCAAGAATTTGGTAAAGCTGGATGGACTTATTGCCAAAAACACAACAGAAAACTCAAGTTCAAAAGAAATCTAGGAGAAAAATGACCTGGTCACTGCCTTGGCCAAATCACACTGTAGCACCACCACTTGGCCCCCTGCACGGCGGCAGAACTTGAAGGGTTACTGACGTGTAAACGCTGGTGTTTGATTTCCTGTGTGTGTTGCCTCAGCATTAAGGGCATTTTACCCTTGCAGTTTTACTAAAACACTCTGAAAAATATTCCAAGCTTCACATTAACCTTACCTGTCAACGTAACGAGTTCATGAACATTACTGTATTGTCAAACTCCTACTGACAACATTACTATAGAGGAGCTTAACTTTATAAGGAAATGTATTTTGACACTGATATCTTATTAAAGTGTTCTGATCCTACCAGTGCTGGTGGCTCTTGTTTCGTGGAGAGTTGTCACAGGCTACACCGATGTAAAGTAAAGCCTCTATTAAATAGTTCACAGACAACGCACGTGGACCCCGAGCTCTGTGAGGCAATGGAGGCCAGCCGACAGGAAGGAGAGAGCAACATGAACGCTGGGGAACCTGCTCAAGACTGGGCGCCATTGTTGGATCAGCCATATTTCCGCCTAGTTTTCTGTCTGCCACTGGGCCCTTTCTCGTATCCTGGGGGCGGGGGGGGGTTACCCAAGGATAGAAGTCACGGTCGTGCTTTCAGAAGGCTACATGGACCAGCGTGAGAGCTGTGCTGGTCTACACGTAACAGTCTGCACTTCAAGATGAAGGTTTGAAGGGGCAGCATGGGTACACTAGCAGTCAGGGAGGACCTCAGTGTGGAGGTGGCAGGGCTCTAGCGGGGCCTTCCCAGGGAGAAGGTAAAGGTGGGAGGGGAAGGGCCAAGACCGCCCCAGGCAGAGACAGGGCATGACGGGTTCCCAAATTCAAATTTTACTTTTCTAAGTCGTGGCCTGCTTATGAACAGGCAGCTGTCCCTATAGGGCCATGCAGGGGCTGGAGAGAGAGCCAGCAGCAGCCTCTGCTCACAACCGTCAGTCCTAGAACCAGCCCTTCCAGAATATTCCTTTGAACTCCGTGGTCCCAGCGGGAACTGCTTGGCCTCTCGGTGGCCTTTGTGAAATCGAAATCAATCCCTTCACTTCCATGACCACCCAGGCAGAATCAGGAGAAAAGACTTAAAATTTTAATGCTACCCCCCCCAACACACACACGGTTTTTTTAAATGATACTCATTTGGTGAAGTCATGATCTCTCCAAGAGCTTACCAGCTAAGAGCAGAAACAAAAGCAATTCTGAGTAATTCCCCTGTATGAGGTGGTATACAATGATAGAGGCCCAGGGCCCACATTTTTTTAGGTAGTCCCTGTCTCAAATACTGGGCTTCAGTGTCCCCAGGTGCACTAGTACTTGGGCCAAGGACCCTCCCCCCCCCATCTTGGGCTCAGAAAGCACAAAACTAATAGATGCAGATGAACCCTCAGTTGCTTTTGGGTGGAATCCAGGTCCTGTGGGAGTTCAGAGGCAGCCAGGAAAGATCAGCCTGGGCCTCAAGAGTGGAGAAACCCCCACCGGAGCTGGGAGAAAAGAAGATAGGTAAGACAGGGGTGTCAGGGAGGTCACTTCAAGAGCAGATGAGGAGGACAAAGGCATAAGGCCAGAACAGACAGCACATGCAAGAGATGCTGGGGAGCAGGCAGGACACTGGGATTGGGGAGACGGCAGCCTGGCCACTCACAGCACAGGCCTGGAGTCAGACGGACCTGGGCTCAGGTCCTCACTCTGTGGCTTCCAGCTGCGTAACCTGGGGAAGCCCCTTTAATGCCTGAGAGCCTGTGTCTGCCTCCCCGGGAACTGGGCATGGTAAGAGTCCCTGCCTCATAGGTGAAGGCTGGAGATACAAATTTGGGAATCAACAGCAGGTAAATTGTACTTAACTCCACGAGACTGGATCAAATTACCCAGCAGGTAAGAACAGAGACAGAGAGTACAGTTCTAAGGTAGAGCCCCGGACCATGTAAGTGCTAGTCAAAGTCAGAGGAGGAGCCAGCAAGGAGAAAAAACCCAGGAGTGTTGCATCCCAAATGCCATGAGAAGGGGGTGTTCCAGGAAGAAGGAACAGTTAACTGGGCCACACGCTCGACTGAAAGGTCAGGTAAGAGAAGGAAACAAAATTGGCTCTGGGGTTTGGCAACATGGAGATCGTCATTGACCTTGCACAACGCATTTTGGGTAGAGAGCACAGCACAGCAGCTTGATGGGAGTGGTTGAAGAATGAGCTGGCTGGAGCAGAGAGTGGGTAGAGACCACAGCAACACACAACTCTTTCGGGAAGTTTCCCTGCGAAAGGAAGCAGGGAAATGGAGTAAAGCTGGAAGAAGAAGCTGTTTTGCTTTTTAATATTTAATGAGTTTTTGTTTTAGAATAATTTTAGATTTGCTGACAAGTTGCAAGAATATTATAGAGAGTTCGTACACACAGTTCCCTCTATTGCTAACGTTATCGTGGTACATAAGAAACCAATATTGATATCATTCTTATTATCTAAGATTTGTACTTGATTTCAACTTCCTTAGTTTTTGTCTAATGGATTTCTTTTCTGTTCCAGGATCCTATCCAAGATACCACATTGCATGTAATTGTCATGTGTCCTCAGGCTTCTCTAGACTGTGATAGTTTCATGGTCCATCATAAGGAGTCATCCAGACTTCCCGTGTTGTTGATGGCCTTGACAGTCTTGAGGAGTGCTGTTCAGATATTCTTATATAACAGCATCCTTCAATTTGGATTTGTCACAGGTTATTGCCGTGGTTAGACAGAGATCATGGGCTTGGCGGGGGGGATGACAGCAGACATAAAGACCCAGTCTCATGCCATCATATCAAGGGTACATACTATCAGTGTGACTTCTCACTGTTGATGTTAACCTTCATCAGTTGGCTGAGATGGTATTTGTTGGGTTTCTCCCCTGTGAAGTTTCAGATTTTTCTCAGGGAAGTTATATTTCAAGATGAGCTGTAGCATATGGAGTGTTTGCATGGTGATGGCAGAGGGAGAAATTGATTAAGGCAGGCAAGAGAAGGGATCCTTGCGGGGTAATTTCATTGAGAAGGTGGGATGGGCACAGATGGGATCTAATGCAGCGTGGATAGAACCATGGGCAGTTCATCACTTTAAAGGAGGGAAGGCAAAGTAGAATAAGGCTGCAGCCTGTCAGGTGCAATTGGTGAGGGGAAGATGATGATCAACCTCCAATCTAATTGTTTCCATCTCCACAGTGATGGAGGAGGCAAGACCATTAGCGGTGAGAAGGGGACGGGCTGTCAGAGTTCTGAGGAGAGAGACGTGTGGAGTCCTCATTTTAGGAGGCCAGACTGATGGTCAGTATCAGATGCTCACATGAGATTTTGGTCACAAATTGACCCCTGGCACAGCTGTATGTTTTTCTCTGACCACACTCTTCTACCCTAAGGGAGGCCGAATGGATGGTTAGTTGAGGTTGCCAGGTTGGGGGGGGCAGCCGGAACAGCATGTTAGAAGGAGTTAGGAATGTTTCCAAGAGAATGACTATTATGACGGACCATGAAAACTAAGTTGTATGAGAAGGAAAGAAAAAAAGATGAAGAGGAGGATGACCAGTGAAAAATCAGTAGGCTCAGTGAACGAGAGGTCCTAATGAGGTCAGGGAGAGGTCAGAGAGAGGTGTGGAGAAAGGGAACCATGCAGATAGTCATTGTCAGAGGAGAGGAAACTGAAAATTGAAATCTCGTTCATACTCACCTATGACCCAGCAACACCATAAATAAATAGGTATTTGTCTTAAGTGAAAACTTTAAATTTACATAACATCTGCCCACAGACATTTATGAATAATGCTGTTACAATTATCAAGAACTAGAAATAACCCAAATGTCGTTCAACAGGGTCATGATCCCAGGGCCCTGGGATCGAGTCCCGCATCGGGCTCCCTGCTCTGCGGGGAGCCTGCTTCTCCCTCTGCCTGCCGCTCCCCCTGCTTGTGCTCGCTCTCTCTCTCTGACAGATAAATAAAATCTTTAAAAACAACAACAAAACAAGCTGTAATCCATCCCTACAATGGAACACCGCTCAGCAATCTAAGCTGACTAACTCGATTCACACAGCACCATGGAGGAGGTGCAAAGGTATCATGCTGAGTGAAAGAAGCCAGCGTCCAACAGTACAGTCTATATAATTCTATGTATGTGACATTCTGGAAAAGGCAAAAAATACAGGGACAGCAGATCATTGGTTGCCTGGGGTTAGGGGTGGGAGAAGTTTGAATAGAGGGGCTGCATGGGAGAGTTCTTTGGAGTATTATTATTCTATATTATTCTATATCCTGTCGGTGGTGGGAGTTATGAAAATCTGCATGTGCAAAATCATAGAACTGTACATTAGAAAAAATTTTACTTTATGTAAATTTAAAACTTTAAAAAAAATTTTTGAGATTTCAGAGGTGGCTGAAATAACATGGAGAAGGTGTGAGGAAGTGAGGAAGACTGGTTGACACTGCAGGTGTCACGATGATGCTGAGTAGAAAGGCGGAGGAGAGGTATGAGCTGCGGACTGAAATCACTGAAGGGGGAGTAACTAGAGGCCAAGGTTGACAGCCATGAGGAGAAAGAAGAGTCCTAGGACATGAAGGGAGTGTCGCAAAACTAGGAGGACCCCCTCCACCCTCAGGCCCTGCCTGATGATACCTGTCGATACTAGAGAACCTAGCCCCTCCCTGATGACTGCAGGGAGCAGGGGCCTCAGCAGAGAGCCAGGCTCCAGTTCAAGAGGAAGGGGAATGCACATTCAGAGAAGAGGGGAGGATCTAGGAAGTGACTGATGTCAGATGGAGTTCCAGAGAGTGTGGTGGAAGGATCTAGAGGGTAGGAGGGGCGGGAGGGATGGGAGATGGAAGAGAATGATGCATGTGCAGAACCTTCTGGGCACAGGGGCCAGGTGGTAACAGATGACCTGGAAGCCTTGGTTGGCCACTGGTGACTGAGACAAAGAGAATGAAGAGATGATATATCATCCTGAGCATCTCTTAGAGGTTCAAGCCAAAGGGTGGAGAGCTGACCTTTCCGGCAGCCTGCAGAGGCATGGAATGGCAGGGAGGCACACCAGCTTCTCCACCATGCCTACAGAGCTTTCTAGGCCCTTCTTAGATCCCACAGCAGCTAGGGACCATCACTGGAGTGTACTCACTGAACGTAAGGTGGGGTGGTTGCCTTCTAGGGCAGGTGTGAGGGTAGCCAGGAGGCCGCCCCCTCCCTCTCTGCCTGTTGGGACCTGGGTTTTACACTCTGTGGGTGGGACCAGCACTTGCAGAAACAGAGGAAGACAGCTGTAGTTGGAGGACCCATTGGCCTGAAACAAAGGGACGTTCTCCTGTCCTCGTTAGCCTGGTTGAGGCGAGGGCAGCTGAGCATGAACATTGACATCATTTGGGGGCCTTGCTTAAAAGCCAAGGCAGAGCTCCAACTAAAGATGTGGATGAGAGAGAGGACTCAGACTGGGGTAAATTGGCCCAGATGGGTGTGGGAAATGCAGAGTACATGCCTCCACTCCTGCTGCTGCTTAGAACATGCTGACCAGGGTGGCCTCTGCCATGTAGGCCGGTTCTGCCCAGCACCCCACATACCAACACTCTCTGGGCTGTGCTCAGGCCCTGGAAGCTCATAGTTCCACGAAACTACAGGCTAGGCAGCAACCCCAATATATTATGTCCCTCTCTAGCACCACACCTTAATAGAGATATAAACAGGAATTTGTTCACAGGCGGACGAAAATGTGGACAGGGCTCGCAACCACATCACCACAGTTGACTGGAGAAGTTGAGACAGTTGGTCCTGGAGGAAATAAGATTTGGGGGAACTCAAAAGGCCACCTTCAAATATCTGGAGAAAGCATAGTGTATAGTTTTTCCGGATGGCCCCACATAATACAACCAGGCCTGTAGGTTCAGATAGAGTTCAGCTCAATGCAAATCTACTCAAGAGTAAACCTCCCTTCTCCCTTAATGTGTCTGTGTTTGCCTCCTCAGTATAATAAGGAAATTAAGTCTCGTCTCTGATCACCAAACAAAGAAAGTGATGCCATCTAAGGATCAAGATTAAAAAAACAAAAAACCACCTGATTTCAAAGCTTTGCTCAGATCTCAGCCTGGACTTTGATGGTCCCATGGAGCCCAGAACAAGCAGAGGGAAACTCTTACTGCCCCTTAAGTGTTCATCTCTTGTCTGGGCAGAAGAAAGTGCAAATTTTTTTGAATTTAGAATTTTAAAATGGTTTTCTTCATATGGATTTATACTGCATGGTCTCTTACGAAATCAGTAAACTTAAGGAATTGTCAGAGCCAAGGGGAGCCTAAGGAGACATGACAGTTAAATATAATGTGGTTTCTTGGAAGGGAAAAATGACCATTAGGTAAAAAAAGAAGGAAATTTGAATAGAGGATATACTTTAGCTAATACTAATTGTATTGTTGGTTCATTAATTGTAAGAAGTAGATTATACTGATGTAAGGTAGTAATTGGGGAAAGTGCCTGCAGGGGAAGTAGTGATTCTCTGTACTGTCTTGGCAATTTTTCCGTAAGTCCAAAACTATCCTTTAAAGAAAAAAAAAAAAAGTATTGAATAAAAAAAGGATGCCAGATAAAAACAAAGAAATGCCAGCGAAAATGGAGAGTGAAGGAAAGGATAGGTAAATGAGTAAATCTAAGTGAATAGTGACTGTTAAAGCAGTAATAATGAAAATATATTGTGGGGTTTTAAGTAACAGAAATTAACGTACATGCAAACAATAGCATAACAGGTGGGAAGAGGTAAATGGAGTAAGTGACTTTCAGTCTTTGCATGGTCTAGGAAGTGACAAGTGCACTAACGTATATGAGACTTTAGTAAGTCAACAATGCATGTTGTAATCACGAGGGCAATCACTAGAAGAATAGTAAGATCGTGTGTAACTAACAAGCTAATAAAGCAGGGAAATTGAATCTTTAAAAAAATACATGATTATTCCAAAAGAAGACCAAAAAGGGGAGAAAAATGAAAATAAAATAAGTGGGACAAACTGAAAACAAATAAGATGCTAGATTTAAATCTAAATCTATCAGTAATTACATAAAATACAAATAGGTTACATATTTCAATTAAATGAAAAATGTCAGACTGGGTTTAAAAAATAAATAGAAGCTGCTTACAGGATATATGATGTCTAAATAAGACTACAGACAGAAGAACTTTAAAAGGACAAAAAAAGATATACAAACACACAAAAAAGCTGGTGTAGCGTACTAATATCAGATAGGTAGACTTTAAGGAAGAAGCATTACTAGAACACAGGGACATCTCATAATAATAAAATGTGTCAATGCAACAGAAAGATATGATAAGTCTATGTACCTTATGAGTCTTAGAAATAGATACTACTCCAAGGAAAAATAGAAAATCTATACTCATAGTAGGGGATTTTAACATACCTCTCTCAGTGACTGATAGAACAAGCAGAAAATAATAAACAAGAATCAAGGAAGTGAAAGATGACTTTATAAATGGGAGAAAATATTTACAAAGTTGTATTTGATAAGGACTAATATCCAGAATATATAAAGGACACTTACAACTCAACAATTAAAAGGCAAATAATGCAATTTAAAATGGGCAAAACATTTTAGACATTTCTCCAAAGAAGACAGACAACTGACCAAAGATCATATAGAAAGATGCTCAGTGTCTTTAGTCATTAGGGAAATGCAAATGAAAACCATAATCAGATACCACTTTACACACCACTAGGATGGCTAACAGCTAAAAGATAGACAATAAGGAGTGTTGGTGAAGATGTGGAGAAATTGTAACCCTCATCCATTCCTGGTGAGAATGTACAATGGTATAGCTTTTTGGATAGCTGTCCAGCATTTCCTCAAAAAGTTAAACTTGGAATTACCATATGACCCTGAAATTCCGCTCCTACACACACACACACACACACACACACACACACACACACCCCCAAGGGAACTGAAAACCTATGTTCACACAAAAACTTATACACAAATGTTTATAGCAGCAATATTCATAATGGCCAAAAAGGAGAGACAACCTAAGTGTCCAGCAAATGATAAAAGCATGAATAAGATGTAGTATAACTATCCAATGGAATGTTATTCAGCCATATAACGTAATGAAATACTGATACATACTACAACATAGGTGAACCTTGAAAACCTTATATGGAGCAAAAGATGCCAGGCACAAAAGGCCACATATTATATGATTCCACTTAAATGAAATGTCCTGAATAATTAAAGCCATAGATACAGAAAATAAATTAGTGGTTGCCAAGGGATGGAGGAAGGGAGAAATGGGGACGGTTTCTTTTTGGGGTGATGAAATGTCCTGAAATTAGTGGTGATGGTTGCACAATTTTGTTAACATACTAAAAACTACTGAATTGTATACTTTAAAGGGTGACTATCATGGCATGTGAATTATAGCTCAATAAAAAATAGACAACGGCATAAAAGATTGAAGTACACAATTAAGAAACAGACCTAATGGCATATGTAGAGCCTTGTGCCCAGTAACTACAAAAGAGACATTCTTTTAAGTGCAGATGGGGAATTTACTAAAATTGGCCATGTACTAAGCCACAGTATTAGTACCAAGCAAATATTAATACATTTCAAGGGTTTAAAATGATGCAGGGCATATTCCCTGACCACAGTGAAATTAAACTAGAAGTCAGTAACGAAATGGAAGTTTAAGAATTACAAAGTCTTGAATGTAAGGATTATACAGTACTTCTAAATTGTTCATGGTTCACAAAAGATCACTTTGGAAATTAGAACATACATTAAGTATTAATGAAAACAGTGTATCAAAACTTCTGGGATTCAGTTAAATGCATGCTTAAAGGGAAATTTATAGCCTCAAACGGATATACTAGAAAAAAATACAGGATGAAAACCAGCGATATAAGTATTTATATCAAGAAGTTAGAAAACAAATAGCAAAGTAAACCTAACAGAAAACAGAGATAAGAAAATAATATGAGAGGAAAACAATGAAATAGAAAACAAATGTAAAATAGAGAAAAATCAACAAAGCTAAAGTTAGTTCTTTGAAAAGAATAAAATTGATAAACACCTAGCAAAATGTATCAGGAGGTAGTATACAAATTACTAATATCCAATAATTAAGAACAATTTTATGCCATTAAACTAGATGCAATAAGACTAACTTCTTGAAAAACCAAACTAAGACTGACACAAGAATAGAAAATATGAATAATTCCATATTAATTAAAGAAAATGAATCCTTAAATAAAACTTTCCCACTAAGAAAACTTCAGTTTATGAAGAATAAGTGAACAAATTAAGAAGAATAAATTCTTTTTAATGAAGAATTGCTTCATTATTAAATTCTCCCACTTGGACTCCCTGCACAGCAGGGGAGTCTGTTTCTCCTTCTCCCTCTGCCCCTCCCCCCACTCAAGTGTGCTCTCTCGCTATCTCGCTCTCTCTCACATAAATAAAATCTTTCAAATAAATAAATTAATTAATTCTCCCAAATGTTTGAGGACAATCACTCTTTCTCAAACACATTTAGCAAGTAGAAAAAGGGGGAACACTTTGAACTCATTTATGAGATCCTTGATGCCAAAGCCTGACAAGCATTTAATAAGAAAGAAAACTTATAGGAGGCCAATCTCTTTCACAAATGTCAATTTCAATATCTTCAACAAAATATTACCCAATCAAACCCAGTAACGTATGGAAAGGAAAATGCACTGTGAGCAAACTGGATTTATTAAAGGAAAACAAAGCTAATTTAACACTGAACAACTGATCAGTGTAACTTACCATATTAACAGAATAAAGAAAAAACTCAATCGATATAGAAAAGATATTTGATAAAATTTGAAATGCATTATTAGGAAAAAAAAACTCTAAGTACACTTGGAATAGAAAATAATTCCCTCAATCTGATAAAGGATATTTATTAAAAACCTAAACAAACATCATACCTACTGATGAAATTAATACTAAACACTAAAAGCTTTCCCCCTGAGAGAAACAAGGTAAAGATGCCAACTATCATTACTTCTATTCAACATAATGCAGGAGAACCTAGCCAGTGCAATAAAACAAGAAAAATAAATAAAAAGTATGAGGATTAGAAAGGAAAAAAACTGTCATTATTTATAGCCTACATGATTGTGTATATAGAAAATGCAAAAGCATCTTCAGATTACTAAATTTAAAGATATATAAATCAACTGTATTTTTATATATTAACAATTGAAAATAACATTTTTAAATATGTATTCAACCAATAAAAATATAATATCCAGGAACAGATCTAAAAGATGTAGAAGAGTGCTAAATATAAAACCTTGAAAAATATTGAGAAAAATTAAATACCAAAATAAATGAAGGGCTATCCCATGTTCATGGACTGGAAAAGTCAATATGTCTAAGACGTCAGTTCTCCTCAAATTTAGTTATATATCAAATGCAATCCCTATCAGAATACTAGAGTTTTTGTGTTGGTAGTCTGAAAAATGTATTCTGAACTTTATGTAGAAATGCTGAGCCAAAAGTATCCAAAACAATATTAAAGAAGAGCAAGTTGGAAGACTTATACTATTGGATACCAAAACTTATTTTAAAATCACAAAAATTGGGGCACCTGGGTGGCTCAGTTGGTTAAGGGTCTGAATTCAGCTCAGGTCATGATACCAGGGTCTTGGGATAGAGCCCCACATCAGGCTCCCTGCTCAGCAGGGAGTCTGCTTCTCTCTCTTCCTCTGCTCCTTCCCATGCTTGTGCTCTCTCTCTCTCTCAAACAAATAACATCTTTAAACAAATAAAAAATAAAGTAAAATCACAAAAATTAACAGTGTGATATTGTATAAAAATAGACCAATAAAACAGAAAAGACTGTCCAGAAATCAACCCACTCATACATGAACACTCATTCTATGACAAAGGTAATACTGCAGGGCAGTGAGGAAAGGATGGTCTTTTCAATAAATATAACCAGTCAATAGGATATACATAGGGGGGAAAATTATTCTTAACTCCTACTTTACATCAAACTTAAGATTTCCAGGTGGAATAGAGATCCAAATATAAAAGACATACAAAGCCTCTTGGGTTGCCTGAGTGGCTCAGTTGGTTAAGCCTCCGACTTTGGATCTCAGCTCAGGTCTTAAAAAAAAGATATATAAAGCCTCTAGAAAATCACATAGGAGACCATCTTCATGACCTCAAAGTAGGCAAGACTTTTTGAACATGAAAAGGTAATTCACAGAACAGAAGACAGTATTTGTGATATTTACATCTGACAAAAAATGCATGTCCAGGATATATGAAGAACTCCTCAAATCGATTTAAAACATGACAGAAAAATAACAAGACTTGAAGAGATACTTCACAAAAGCTTTTATGACTAAAAAATATATAATGCAGTAGTCATCAGGAGAATGAAAATTAAAACCACAGTGAGAAACCACTTTCACCCCCACAGAATGGCTAAAGTTGAAAACCTCTGTCAACATCAAGTTCTAGAGAGGATGCAAAGCAGCTAGAGCTCTCAATTCGATTTACAATGCCAAACCTAAGCACACTCCCTTATACCCAGCTGTTCTACTCATAGAAATACTCAAGAAATTAGTCCAGCTGTCCTACACGACAGGTATAAGAATATACATACCAGCATTATTCTCAACGGCCCCAGACTAAAAATCACCCAAATGTCTGTTACCAGCAGAATGAACAAATAGGTCGTCCTGTATTTTTAAAAATGGAATAAGCAGCCTCAATGAAAATGGATGAGTGGCCGCCACATCCAAGAACATGGATGAGTTTCATAAACGCTGAGCCTGAGAAACCAGAAGCAATAGATTACGAACTATATAATTCCATGTAAAAGTCTAGAACAGGCAAAACTAACCTATGGTATTAAGAGTCAGATATTGATTACCCTTGGGCAGAACAGTGAGTAGTGACAACAAACATGGGGAGGGGTTCTGGGATGCCGTTCATTGGCGACTTCTGACCTAGAAGGTAGTCATATAGGTATGTTCCACTTGGGAAAACTCATCTACTATATACTTATGTTTTGATAATTACTGGTGCAGGTTTGTGGGGAGACGGACACTCTATTGTGGGTGGAAGGATAAATTGTAAATAACATTGAAAGGCAGTTTGGTCATATATATACAAATTGAAATGCCATGTAACTTTTGAGCCAGCAATTCTACTGCCAGGATTTTTACAGTTATATTTGCACATGTGCTCAGACATACATATACAAGGATATGCATTACAGCATTATTTTTCAGCCTAAATATCACGGCGTGGGGGAGGGGTTGCATAAATGACAAGGCATCTAAACAATAGCATACCAGTGTCAGAAACAACCAAACAAGGGTCGACCCAATCTGGCCCAAGTCCTCGAGCTTCATTCTAGGTTTACATACTCTGGACTGTCCCTGGAAGGACACAGGGGGAACCAACAGTGGTGGTCACCTCTTTGGCTGGACACGAGGCGGCAGAACCACTATTGTAACTTTTGGATCGTGCGCCACATCAGCGTGGAAATCCATCAGTCCAAACAGAAACAACCGTGTCCAGCAGTGACAGCACCCTAGGATGCCAGAGGACAGGGTGTCAGAAACCACCAGGTCCAATCCCTCATCACGCCCATGAGGAGATGGCAGCACCCACCGTCCACATTCCTCCAGGATGGCAAATACTCTGGGAGTTAAACACACCCACGTGCCATCCCCCTTCCACTGTGTGCAGATGAAGCTACCAGAGAGCAGCTAAAGCCCCGGGAAATGTGTGCAGGAAAAGCAGGTGTTGGGGGGGAGGGGGACGTGCAGGTGACAGGGTGGTAGGGAGGCCAACGCCAAGGGGCCTGCGTGGCGTACTGGGCAGACCAGAGGTGGGGCAAGTAGGAAGGAACTGTTGGCAATGTTCTGCGGGTCCAAAGCAGGCTTGATAGAGCAGAGCCGGGTGCAAGTCCAGGGGCTCCACTTAACTGGATCTTCATTTCCACATCATTCAATAACTCCTCCATCTTTTTGCATGCCTACCAGGCGCTAGGCTCTGGGCTCGGCCTGAGGAACAGCACCATCCTGGTGCCGGGGTCCCGGCGGAACCTGGGAGTGACAGAACGTTCTGACCCAGCTCACAGACACTCTGAGATGATCTGGGGAGACCATCTAGTGAGAGTCAGCAGACAAAGCCTCCTTTCTTCCTTGTTCTGTTGTGGTTTAATGAAATGTAAATGTAGCATTAAAGCATATTTTTGTCCTTTGTGTCCCTTTGAAATCTATCTTTTCAATTTTCTCCCCAAATGGATTGTGGTAGAATTAAAGTATATTGAAAGTACTCAGACTGATTGGTCCTGATACGTACCTACCGCAGCGTCATCACAAAACGGTGAATGCTCCCCCTACCCACCCGCCTGAGTCTCCTGGTGCCCCTCATGTCCCCTCCCTCCTTCCAGCTCCACCCCAAGGCAGCCACTGTTCTACAGAAAGTCTTCCTGGAAATCAAATCTGCTATTCCTCTGCTGTGTTCCCTGGCCAACGCGGTGGGGACGGAGGTGAGGCTGAGCGTGGATGCTTCGGGCTGGAGGAATCAGGACACTGAAGGGCAAGCAGCTCTAAGGACACACTGGTATCCCACCCTCACAGCAAACTTATGGCTATGGCACATTTGTCGCCCTTTATGGACGGGGACAGGAGCCCCAGATCAGTTACGGGGCCGATCGAGGGTCACCTGGGTGGTGAGTGCCAAAGCTGGAGCTCAGTCAGCCTGGGTCCAAACCCCACACTCACCCAGCTAAGTGTCTTCCCTCCAGGCCCTGTGGCCACAGACAGGATTGGCGGAACTCACTGAGGTCCCCACCTGGGCCCCAGAGATGGCCTGCCCTGGGCGCACCAAGCCCAGCTTGGTGTCCTGCAGGATTCTTAGCACCCCTCCCCTCCTTAAGAAGGGAGCCAGCAGTGCCCAGGGGTAGGGTACTCGGACTTCCCAGCCAAACTGTGGCCCAGCTGATCTGAGGCTGCTGTGCCCAGGGAACCCCACCCTCTATGGGGGCACCTCCCAGGAAATCCCCAAGCTTCAACATTTTGGAAGAGGGCCCACACTGAGGACATTTTAATACCACCTAAAACCAACACAGCCACATGCGCACACACTAAACATGTTACTTTTGACAAATTACAAGGTATGTGCAAGTGCTTTATTCTCTCCTTGCCTCCCCCCTCGCCCCACATCATCTGAGATCTGAGGGTCAGGCAGGGGCTGAGGGAGGTAAGGAAGTCAGGCACGGGGTATGGGGACTGAGGTGGGGGCTATGACTAAGGGAGGGCTGCAGGACATATCACTTGGGGACTTAAAAAAAATAACCAGTGATTTTACATTTGGATGGGGCCATTTTGACACATCCACACCAAAATGGCTCTCTCTAGATGGCGGAGAGAATGTTCCAAGCCCTCTCTGGGCTTCAGCTTCCTCAGGAAGCATGGGGTAGAGGCTGCAGGAAGCACCTGGAAACAACACACATTTAAAGAGGGGAGGCTTCCTGGAGGAAGGAGCCCACGCCGCCAAAGCCCACAGACCTCAGTTCCTTCCGGGAGCTGCAGGACAGGCTGGGTGGTGCGTCCCACTCGATGGGACAGACTGAAGGGAGGAGATGCGTCCAAATCTCGAGTGACTGGCCTTAGAGACGGACAACTTTGGGGTGAGCAACCTGGTTCCTGACTCAGTTTCCTCTCCACAAAGGGCAGGACCCCCCGCCCCTAGAGTCTCAGGACTGTGTGGGGGTGGCCAGCCCAGTACCTGGCACATAGAAAGATCCCGTTCAGTAGTGGTCCTGCTGCCACACTGCTACCCGTCAGCGCCCCTGGAACAGGCTGCTAGGCCGAGGGAAGCTTCTGGGGCCTGTGGCAACTTTGAATCAGCCTCAAAATGCTCTGCCTGACCCGACTCTGTTTTGGTTTCAGAATGAATACTGCGAGAAAGACATTTCCTTTATTCTGTAAGATTCCTTGATTCTAGGCGTACAGGGGCAGGATGGCCCCTGGTTCTACATTTGGATTCCCTGTTACCCAGTCATCTGAGTTGGGGTGACTGTGGTGGTGGAGGGACATCCTAATAGAACCCACTACTGGTCTGTCTCCTGCCTTCAGCCCCACACCCTCCTTCACTCTGCTGTCCTCTTAGCTGGGCATGATGTGACCCAAAGCCACCCAGCTTCCTCTTCCCCAACCGAAGAGAAATCAGAGCCTTTCCCGAGTCTGCTGGCTCCTTGTGGCCCCCCTGCAGTCAGCAGACCTAATCAAGAGCTGACCATACACACGGTCCTGGGCGAGAGAGAGGAATACTTCAAACCAAAGAGCGGGAGAGTGGGTGAGGCTTCTTGGAGGAGGCAAGTCCCAGATAAGACTTGGGAAGGGAGGGCCAAAGGTTAGTGGAAACAAGAAGGCATCCCTACGGATGACCCTTCACCCATCAGATCTTTTGTTTTTATGTAATAAAGATGCATGGGGGCGCCTGCCCAATGCCAAGCACTCTGGGAGCAGGGATGCAGAAATGAATGGAATAGGGTCTTTTCTGTCCAGAGGTTCACAGGAGAAAGCAAGGGGACCAAGGCCGTGACAAAGGTACAGCAGTCATCAGCCCGGAAGACGGAGCACCAGAGGAGGCCTGGAGAGGCCGGAGGCTTCCATGGAAGGCGGTGCCCGCGAGGGTCCTGAAGCGTTGTGAGCTGGTCAGGCATACCTTCTAGAGTTGGCTGCGTCAGTCTGCACCCAGGCTCTGCCAGTTCCTACTTCTAGAGCTCAGTCAACTTCTGTGCCTCAGTTTCCTCACTCTGTAGATGGTACCTACCTCCTAAGGTTGTTGAAAAGATTCACTGAATTAAGACACCTCAAGCACGTTTAGAACAATGTCGGCTAGTAGGTTCGGTCAATGTACTTGTCACTATCGTGGTCTTGAAGGAACAGCAGGCATTTGGCAGATGAGGGAGGGTATAGGGAAGGTGTTCCGGGAAGAAGGAACCGCATAAATGGGGTGGGGGGTGGAAGCATGGGTCGGGTTTGGCATGGCCGCTCTGTGGGAGCCTGTGCTGAAATGCAGCCGGAAAGGTAGGCCAAGGCCAGATGTTGGCAGGCCATGTGCACCTGGGGCGGGTGGGGGCTCAGTCCCGTAGCTGCCAGACAGCGACCGGAGGCCTCTTGGGAACGATCGGATTTGGTGGTTGCGTTGGACTAGAAGAAGTCAGATGGGAGGTATGGAGCCCGGCTGGCAGCCTGAGCCCGAGGAAAGAGAGAAGTAAAGGGTCCTACGCTAACACAGTGGCACCAAGAATGGAGAGGTGGGGAGTCGCTGGGGCCTGGAGGCGACCGGATGCAGGGGAGGCAGATGCACGGTCCAGGAAGACAGAGCCATTCCGCAGCACCGGGAAGACTGGGCAGGGTCAGGCTGGAGGGGAGGGGAGGTAAAGAAGAGAAAATACCAGCTGCTGGGCACTGATCTAAGGAGCTTTCCACGAATTATTTCATTCAAACTCACACTGACCCTTTGAGAAGGGGGCTGTTACCATCCCCATCACCAGCTGAGAAATGAGGTGGAGTGATTGAAAATTATCATCAGAGCCATGACGTAGTTTTCAGAGCCTGAATCCTGTCCTTAACCCCTCTGCCCCACACTGACCTTGAAAAACCCGAGAGGAGCTGGTGTGTCTAGAGCCCAGCAGAGAGGCCTGGGCTGGAATCAAGGTATACGGGGAGCCATGGGGCGATGAGGTCCTCTGAGAATGTGTGAGAAGAAGGAAGAAGGGCAGGGCCGGATGTGGAGAGGGGCTCTGGCATGCAGGGGGCCTGAAGGAAGGTGTCCAGCCAGCCAGGAAGCTCCCCAGGAGGATCCAGCAGGCACCCCCCTCCCTCCCTCCCTGCCGAGAGAGAACACAGGTGGGCCCGGCCCTCCTCTGGAGCGGGAACCAGTTGCATAACCTCACTAAGCCTAGGGAGGCAAGGATAGCATTACCTTCTTCCCCTGGAGGCATCGAGAGGCCAGGGCTAAAAGGATTAGGCTCAGCTTTTGGAGACAAAACGAAGTACTCTCGGTGGAGAAGAGCCCGCCCTCCCTGGGCTATTGTGAGGCCTGATTCTGTCTCCCAGTCCACACGCGCGGACAGGGCTTAGGCTCTGTTGACAAAGTGTCTCAAGGTGTTTACCTCGGCCCCAACAGTGGTTGGCCTCAGGCCCAGGTCCTGGTAGGCTGTGTCACTGGCTCAGATGCGGGGACACACACACACACACACACCACTCCCTCCCCAGGAGCCAGCTCCCTGAGTCCTGAGTCACCACAGTCCCAGCCAAATTTACCTGCAGCGCCTGGAACTTCCCTGGACACCCCACCAGGTATCTAACTAAGAGCTGTCAGGGGAGAAGAGCCTTGCCTAGTTCACTAATTCACATAACGGGCTTCAGAAATTGCTGACGGCTGTTGCAAGTTGTGAGGTTTCTGCAATGCTTTCAACCCTGGAGAAAGGGAGAGGATGGGAAAAGAGGGAGAGTGAGAGCCAGGAGAGGGAGGAGCTCCTCCCCACCCTTCATCCACACCCCTCACTCTGTGTCCAATCACACAGGGCACCAACGTTTGGCCCCCAGAGTGGGGACAGGAAAGAAAGAAAAAACACCAAGAAGTGGGAAATCACAGAACATAGAATGTGTGTCCTCAAAGGACCTTACAGATGATTCATTAGCTTAACCCTCTTGTTTATAGAGGAGGAAACTATTTGTCCAATGGTGAGTTAGGGACAGAATCCAAGGTGTTTAATGTGCATGCAGAGCTCTTGTCCCTACAACCCACAGACTCCAGGCAAGGACTGGAAGAGGCTAAGATGCCTGGGAGTCTGACCCTACATCTATTCCCGGAGATACCCCAGAGCACATGCCCCTTGCACCTCCTCAGGGCTCCGCAGGCTGCAAAGCACCGCCTGTGACCTAGTTTCCTGCCTCTCCAAGTTTTAGGGGCAACTATGGGCCCCACATGTCACCATCAGGCAGCATCTGTCACAGAGAACTGGAAAGATCTGGACTGGTCCAGGTGGCTGGAGCCAGCTGGACACTGGGAATGATGCTAACGCAATGTCTAGACAGGGTGGGCCCCTGCCCCCACCCTCACAAACCACCCCCCACCCCAAACAACCTGTGGATGTCCTGGGAGCACCTGCTACGTGCCCAGCCCCAGAAGACCAAGGAACCACACATTGGGGCAGCTAGTTCTCCAAGTTCTTTCCTCTAAGCACAAAGAATGAATAGCCCAAAGAGGGCAGTAAGAAATAAACCCAAGAGTTCTCATGCTCCTGATTTAAAACATATAAATTTTTAAAAATATGCTCACTGTGCAAATAACAAATAGACCAAACCTTACTCCCCAGCCAAATATTGATATTTCCTTTAAGGCTGGGCTAAAATATCCAGACTTGGGAAGGGAGAGACTTGTGGTTATTGGCCAAAGGCTGTGCTAAGTCATATACAGCCATTAAAATTACAATTCTCAAACAAAAGTTACAGATTTAGAGTGACTTTCTGAGCCCAAAAGTTATTTTGACATTTCATAAAATAAGTCATCAGACCAACACATCACATTATGTTGACAATAGTGTCCAAAATAGTTTTACTATCTTTAGTATTTTTATTTTAATTGGGTTATAACTATGTGATTTATATATAATTTATAATCAAATAGTGTTTAATTATTTGTTTTTAGATTTAGGATTTTTAAACAGCCAATATAAACCAACAAGAACGGACCGGTTATAGTAATGTACATGGCAGAAAATATGGAAGGTACCCTTTTCTGGAATTCTCCTTAACTGAATACTGATTGGATTTGTCGCCCAAGAAACTTGTGCTCCAAAATCAGGTAGACCAAGCAAAATAAGATACAGCACAGGACCCATAGCTTTAAAGTTGTCAGTTGAATAATTCAAGTGGTATCTTTCTTCAATCGTGGTTAGCAGCTCAGCCTAACATAACTGATTCCTGTCCAGAACCAAATGTCAAGGACCCCATTTTTAATACTCTTGCCCTGACTTAGCCCAAGGTGTGACAATGGCTGTCTCACATGGAAGAGCTGTGCCTGGAGCCTGCACCTCTTGTAAAACAATGGACTAAGAAGCCCTAGCTTATAATTTGTTGCACAAAAACTGGCATTTGTTTTAGAAGGAATGCTCACTCAGCCCACTTAATACTTTAAGGGGGTGGAGAGTTGCCCTTCTAAAAAGGGACAAGATGGCACCAGTTAGGACTCCCCATAGAGACAATAAAGGCAAGAAGAGATTAGATCCCGAACATTCTGAGCAGCTTTTAAATGGCTTTGGGACAAGACATCTTCTCAAGATGACATCATATTTACTAGCAAGAAAATAGAGAACAATTAGAGATTGGCCTGAGTTCTGCATAATTTGAAGCAATGGACCTTGATTTGGTAAAGCTATATGTTAATGGAGGCCTGAGCTCAAAAATCATAACTGAGAGGAGTTGACCCCAGCAATCATCTGATTTACCATACACAGAGAGGTAGTACAGCAGGTGCTTAGCTGGCCTCTGAAACAGACAGCAAGAATTTGCTCCCAGCTCTAACCCCTCTTAACTTTGCCACTCCAGGCATGTAACTGACCTCCCTATTTCTTTATAAAATGGGAATAATACCTACCACAAAGGGTTGTTTTAAGGATAGAATAAATTTATATGTATAAAGAACCTAGAGAGTTCCTGGCACATAGCAATCACCCAATAAATGTTAGCTATTACATGGTCAAATCTAACCATCTTTATTGGAATGTAGGTTCCAGAAGGGCAAGAATTCTCATATGACTTATTCACTGCTGTATTCCTAGTACTGAGAATAGGGCCTGTTGCACAGCAGGCAAGCAATCAATACTGAATTAATCTAATAGCATATTTAGGAAATCCAGTAGGATCTATTGTACCTATAGTTTTAAAAACAATGAAAATTTAAAAATAAGCTTTAGCTCAAATTTCTGTATGTTGTTTAGAGTATTGGGCTAAGTTTGGGACAATTCAGTGAAGGAAGTAGAATGGCAATATCCATTGAGTTCAAAGGAGAGTGGTTAGTATTTTGAGGACTTAAAATCTAGTTGAGCTTCTGTTTCTGGCTCAGATAGAGTGATACACACTAGGATTATCCTCCCAGCTTCAACAATAAAAAAAAAAAAAAAAACTGGGAGGAAGAAAGGAAATTATAGTTTTCAGATATCAAGCAATGCGTAACAGGGATCCCTGAGAGATGGGAAACAAACAAGGTGAGCCCTATTATTGCCCAAGCTTTTTCAGGGCACAGTGCAGAGTGGGGGACCCAGGCAGAGCCTGGCAGTCTCTGAGTTGAAGAGACAAAGCTGGGAGTCTGGGGAGCCCCTGGTAGCTAGAGTTTACACAGCAGGGTAGCAGAAGGGAGAGAGCTGCACAGAGGTGGGAGAGGGGGAGATCCAAAGATCCACCCCACCTCAGCCCCAGCTGCCAAACAGGGTACCCCCTACACAGATTCCCCCCGCTTCTTATGCCTCAGTCAGCTCCAGCTGCCCCACCAGGGTATCCCCTAGGCAGAGAGCCCCAGGATATACCGGCTTGTACCCACTTCAAGTTCAGCTGTCCTGCCAAGGCACCCTCTGTGTGAAGAGCCCAGAATCTACCCAACCCACACCCACTTCAGCTTTACCTGTCCTGCCAGAACACCCTTTACACAGAGAACCTTGGGACCCCCTGGTTGGTACCCACTTCAGCTGCAGCTGTCCTGCCAGAGCACTCTGAATGGAAAGCCCCAGGACCACCCTGCCTTATGCCCATTTCAGCTCCGACCATCCCACCAGGGCAGCCCCAGCGCAGAGTGGCCCAGGACTCCCAGCCTACACCAGCCACAGCTCCAGCCAGCCAGCCAAAGTCACCAGACACACACAGGCTACACAGGGGATAAGCATACATAAGATTATTCTTTCACGTTTAGGAGAAGTAGCAATATTGCCTGATTCATAGAAACAAATACAGAAAGTCAAGCAAAATGAGGAGACAGGGGAATATGCTCCAAATGAAAGAACAAGACAAAAACTCCAAAAAAGAACTACATGAAATGGAGATACACAATGTGCCTGATAAAGAGTTTAAAATAATGACCATGAAGATGCTCACTGTACTGAACAGAAGAGGCAGAAGAACTCAGTGGGAATTTTAACAGAGAGATAGAAAATATAAGAAAGCCCTAATTAGAGTTGAAGAATACAATTAATGAAATGAAAATACACTAGAGGGAATATACAGATTAGCAGATACAGAAGAATGCAGTGACATGGAACACAGGGTAATGGAAAGCACCCAAGCTAAACATCAAAAAGAAAAAAGAATTTTTAAAAACTGGGAATAAGTTAAGGGATCTCTTGGAAAACATTAAGTGAACTTTCACATTATAGGGGTCCCAGAAAGAGAAGAGAAAAAGGGACAGAAATCATATTTAAAGAAATAGCAGCTGAAAATGTCCCCATCTTGGGGAGGGAAACACAGAGTTCCAAACAAGATGAACCCAAAGAAGTCCATACCAAACACATGATCATTAGAATGTCAAAAATTAAAGATAAAGAATTTTAAATGCACTAGGAGAGAAGCAAATAGTTAGGTATAAGGGAAATCCCATAAGGCTATCAACTAATTTTTCAGCAGAAACTTTGCAGGCCAGAAGAGAGTGGCATGATATATATTCAAAGTGCAGAAAGGAGAAAAATCTACAACCAAGAATACTCTAACCAGCAAGATTATCATTCAGAATAAAGGAGAGATAAAGAATTTCCAAGACAAACAAAAGTTAAAGGAGTTCATCACCACTAAATCAGCCTTACAAGAAATGTTAAAGGGACTTAAGTGGAAAAAAAAAAAAAAGCCATAAGTAGGAAACATATGAATAAAAATATGTAGCATATCATGTCATATACATAAAATGTGGAGGCAGAGAATTAAAAGGTTCTCTTAGAATGTGTTTGAACTTAAGTGACCTTCAACTTAATTTAGACTGCTATGTACTTAGGATGTTATATATGAACTTCATGGTAACCACAAATACAAAACCTGTAATAGATAAACACACACACACACCAAAAAAAAAAAAAAAAAAAAGAAGAAGAAGAGGAAAGAAAAGGAAAGCCAAGCATTAACACCAGTCACAAGGGAAAAAAGCAAGAGAAGAAACAGAACTACAAAACAACCAGAAAACAAGTAACAAAATGGCAATAAGTACACACTTATTGATAATTACTTTAAGTATAAATGGTCTGAACGCTCCAATCATAAGACATAGGATAGCAGAATGGATTAAAAACAAAACAAAACAAAACAAAAACCAAGACCCATCTATATGCTGCCTACAAGAGATTGACTTCAGACTTAAAGACACAGAGTGAAAGTGAAAGGATGGAAAACGATATCCCATGCAAATCGAAGTGAAAAAAAAAAAAAAAAAAAGGTTAGCAATTCTTCTATCAGACAAAAAAGACTTTAAAACAAACCTTGAAATAAGAGGCAAAGAAAGACATTACACAATGATAAAGGGATCAATTCAGTAAGAGGATTTAATCATTGTAAATATCTATGCACCCAACACTGGAGCACTTAAATACATAAAGCAAATATTAGGAGACACAAAGAAGAAATTGACAGTAATACAATAATGAGACTTTAACACTTCACTTACACCAAAAGATAGATCATCCAGACAGAAAATCAATAAGGAAACTGTTTTTAAATGACACATTAGACAAAATGGACTTACTAGGCAAATACAGAACATTCCATGCACAAACAGAATGCAAATTCTTTCCAACTGCACATAGAACATTTTCTAGGATAGATCACGTGTTAGGCCACAAAACAAGACTCAATAAATTTAAGAAGACTAAAATCATATCATGTATCATTTCCAGCCACAATGGTATGAAACTAAAAATCACAAGAAAAAACTGGAAGCACATGGATGCTAAACGGCACGCTACTAAACAACCAATGGGTCAATGAAGAAATCAAAGAGAAATTTAAAAAAAATACCTTGACACAAATGAAAATACAATAGTCCAAAATCTTTGGAACATAACAGAAGCAATTCTAAGAGGGAAATTTATACCAATACAGACCTACCTCAAGAAACAAGAAAAAGTTCAAATAAACAATCTAACCTTAAACCTAAAGGAACTAGAAAAAGAACAAACAGAGTCCAAGTTTAGTAAAAGGAAGGAAATAATAAAGATCAGAGGAGAAGTAAATGACATAGAGACTGGAAAAAAACAAAAAAACAATAGATCAATAAAACCAAAAGCTGGTTCTTTGGAAAGATAAGCAAAATTGATAGACCTGTATCCAGACTTGTCACAGAAAAAAGAGGACCCAAATAAATAAAATCAGAAACAAAAGAGGAGAAGTAGCAACCACCACCACAGAAATACAACAGATTATAAGGGACTACTATGAACAACATATGACAACAAATTGGACAACCTAAAAGAAGAAATGGATAAATTTCTAGAAACATAATCTTTCAAAACTGAATCAGGAAGAAATAGAAAATCTGAAGAGACCAATTACTAGTAACACAACTGAATCAGTAATCAAAAAACTCCCAACAAACAGAAGTCCAGCACCAGATGGCTTTGCAGGTGAATTCCATCAAAGATTTAAAGAGTTAATATCTAATCATCTCAAACTATTCCAAAACACTGAAAAGGAAGGAATGCTTACAAGCTCCTTATATGAGGCCAGCATTGCCCTGATACCAAAACCAGACAAAGACACTACGAAAAAAAGAAAACTATAGGTCAATATCCCTGATGAACATAGATGTAAAAATCCTCAACTAAATATTAGCAAGTCAAATTCAACAGTACATTAAAGGAATCATTCACCCTGATCAAGTGGGATTTATTCCAGGGATGCAAGGATGTTTCAATATCCACAAATCAAACATGATACACATTAAAAAATGAAGGATAAAAATCATATTGTCTCAATAGATGGAGAAAGAGCACTTGACAAAATTCAACATCCACTCACTATAAAAACTCTCAACAAAATAGTTACAGAGGGAATGTAACAAATGTTATATATGACAAACCCACACTAACACCATACTCAATGGTGAAAAACAGAGCTTCTTTTCTAAGATCAGGAACAAGACAAGGATGTCGACTCACACCACTTTTATTCAACACAGTAGCGGCAGTCCTGGCCACAGTTATAAGAGAAGAAAAAGAAAGAAAAGACATTCAAATTGGTAAGGAAGAAGTTAGACTATCACTATTTACAGATGACATGATACTACCATACACAGAAAACCCTAAAGTCTCCACCAAAAAAATGATTAGAAGTAATAAATGAATTCAGCCAAGTTGCAGATTATACAGTTAATATACAGAAATCTGTAGTATTTCTATTTGCTAATAACAAACTATCAGAAAGAGAAAAATAAGAAACCAATTCCATTTACAATTGAACCAAAAAGAATAAAATACCTAGGAATAAACTTAACCAAGGAGGTGAGAGACCTATTCTCTGAAAACTATAAAACACTGATGAAAGAAATTGAAGATCGCACAAATGGAAAGATATTCCATGTTCATGGACTGGAAAAATTAATGTTGCTAAAATGTCCATACTACCCAAAGCAACGTAATCGCTATCAAAATACCAAGAGCATTTTTCACAGAACTAGAATACTAAAATCTGTATGGAATCACAAAAGACCCTGAATAACCAAAGCAATCTTGAGAAAGAACAAAGCTCAAGGTATCACCACTCCAGATTTCAAGATATACTACAAAGCTATAATATCAAAATAGTAGGTTACTGGCACAAAAATAGACACATAATCAATGGAACAGAATAGAAAGCCCAGAAACAAACCCAAGCTTATATGGTCAATTAATCTATGACAAAGGAGGCAAGAATATACAATGGGGAAAAGACAGGTCTTCAACAAATGGTATTGGAAAAATTGGATAGCTACATGCAAAAGAATGAAACTGTACTTTCTTATACCATACACAAAAGTAAACTTAAAATGGATAAAAGACCTAAATGTAAGACCTGAAATCATAAAACTCCTAGAAGAAAACATAGGCAGTAATCTCTTTAACATCAGCCTTAGCAATATATTTATGGCTACCTCTCCTCAAGCAAGGGAAACCAAAGCAAAAATAAATACTGAGTCTACACCAAAATAAAAAGCTTTCACACAGTATAGGAGACCATCAACAAAATGAAAAGACAACCTACTGAATGGAAGAAGATATTTGCAAGTGATACCTCCAATAAGAACTTAATATACAAAATATATATATAAAGAACTCATACAATTCAACACCAAAAAACCCACAAATTTATTTTAAAAATGGGCAGAGAACCTGAACAGACATTATTACAAAGAAGACATACAGATGATGAACAGACATGAAAAGATGTTCAACATCACTAATCATCAGGGAAATGCAAATCAAACCCACAATGAGATATCACCATACACTGTCGGTATGGCCATTATCAAAAAGACAAGAAATTGCAGGTGTTGGTGAGGATGAAGAGTAAAGGGAACCTTTGTGCTCTGTTGGTGGGAAAGTAAATTGGTGCAGCCACTATGGAAAATAGTATGGCTCTTCCTCAAAAAATTAAAAATAGAACTACCCTATGATCCAGGATTTTCACTTCTGGGTATTCATTCAAAGTGAAAACACCAATTTGAAAAGATATAGGCATGCCTATGTTCATTGCAGCATTATTAAAAATAGCCAAGATATGGAAGTAACTTAAGTTGTCCCTTGACAGATGAATGGATAAAGATTTGCTGTATAGATAATACACAATCAAATACTACTCAGCCATAAAAAAAAAATAAAAATCTTGCCACTGGCAACAACATGGATGGACATCAAGGGTATTATGCTAAGTGAAATAAGTCAGAGAAAGACAAATACCATGTGATTTCACTTGTATGGGGGATCTAAAAAAAATAAAACAAATGAGCAAAACAGAAATACACTCATACAGATAACACACTGGTGGTTACCAGAGGGGAGGGTGGGAGAGGAATGGGCAAAATAGGTGAAAGGGATTAAGAGCTACAAATGTCCAGTTATAAAAATAAATGAGTCATGGGGATGTAAATTACAATGTAGGAAATACAGTCAATAATACTGTAATAAGTATGTATGGTGGCAGATGGTAACTAGATATATTTCATAATGTAGATAAATGTTGAATCACTAGGTTATACACCTGAAACTAACATAATATTGTATGTCAATTATGCTTCAATTTAAAAAAGTAAAACATGAGACAAGTTTTCACACTATCACTATTTCTATTCATTGCACCAGAGGTACTTAGCAAATATGTAAGTCAGCAAGGACTGGAAAGCAAGAAACCAGTATTATTTGCAGATGATATAACAGTGTACATGCAAAAATCCAAAGGTATCTACAGGCACATTATCACAGTTAATAAGTGAATTGGGCAAGATCGCTGCCCCAGGGTCAACAAACAAGTTTCAGCTATATTTCTAGATAGAAGCAAGAAACAGAAGGTAAAATTTTAAATACCATTTACAGTAGCAAGAAAAAATATGAAATATCTAGGACTAAACAAAAATTCTGTAAGAGCTTCACAAAGTATAAAATCGTGAGAAAAATTAAAGATGAAAACAAGTGAAAGGTTTTACCACATTCATGGATTTGAAGACAGTATTTCAAAGATATTATTTCTCCCCATATTGATCTATAGATTCAATGCAATCCCAATCAAAATCCACACAGTCTTATAAAAAGTGCAGACAATGCTTTCTAGAAGTTTGGTTGTTTGGTGGGGGGAGGAAGGCAGTGAAAAATAAGGTGATAGCTAGGATAGGTCAGGGGATCAAGGAATGATTTTTCTTTAAGATAGGGAAAATTTTAAATGCTTACAAAAGTGAGACATGATTGATGGATTTATACAAGGGGTAAGATCCAAGCAAAGTGGAATGGGCGGCTTTAGAAAGAAAAGGGAATTTATAAGAACAGAAAGGCGGGAAGAAGAGGTGGGTGTAAATGCAGGTTGGTTTGTAGGTATGGTGTGGGAGTTGAAGTGAACTCCCAACTGATAACTCCAATTTTCTTAGCAATATAGGAGATAACTGAAGAGTGAAACAGACCTTGGCAGAAATAAAGGGTTTTAAAGTAGTCCTTGGGGGGTGTGAGAAAATGAGTTGATGAGAGAAGCAGAGTGCAATTGCTGAGCAGTCCCAAGTGTCTATTTGAGATTGCAAAGTGTGAAAGTACAAGTCAGCAGACAGGAAAACATGCAGGCGGGGTGTTAGGAAACCAGCAAGAGTGGTCCCTAAGCGACAGGGGGCAGTGTCTAAGCTGGATAAACAGGACATGAGGGACGGGGGCGCTGGTGAGCTGGGAGCTAGAAAAGGGATCAGTGGAAAGTGGATGTCCCAAGGAAAATCATGTCTTTTCTTCTTTCTCATTTAATTCTGTACCCTTTTATCCCTTATCTCCCTCAGAGGCAATGGGGATCTAGAGGAGAGATGATAAAGCCTCCCAGGGACACAGCCAGGAGTGGAAGGGTCACCTCAGGAACAATGGTCCTATCCGTTAGGACACCTTCCGCTGCAAGCAACAAGAAAGCTTGACTAACCATGCCTTAAAATAAGATCCAGGCATGGAGCAAACTGCAGCATCGGCTTATTCAGAAGAAGCCAGAGGACCACTGAGGACCCAGGTTCTCTCCATCTCTCCACTACCTTGTTCTCAGATGACCTTCTTTGTGGTTCCAAGTGATCACCTCTTGGTCACCTCTGTATTCGCAGTGCCTAACACATAGTAGGTTCTCCAAGTGTTCTTGTGGAATGAGTGAATAAACAGGTTTATTTCGTGGTTTTCTATAGACTTAGAAGTCCAATCAGCCTGACAAAGTAAGGATTTTAATACCAGACTTGGTTCATATCCTCAGAAACCTCTGGACACTAAGATAATGGACTTCCTTGGAGAGCTGTCTAAATCCGGGCAAACCACTGTCCTGTGGCCAGGGTCACAATGGGGCTTTGTAAAGAACCAAATTAGTTGCTTTAAGTAGATGTCATCCATCCCTCAAGCTCCTCCCTGTTATGAAGGCTCCTTGTGCCCCAGCCCCAGGCCTTGGCCCCCTGGGAGGGCCCCCTCATGTCCTGGAGCAGAGGTATTGTGTTGTTTGTCATCATCTGCTCACACCTGTCTGCCCACCTGGACCACAGGTCTCCAGAGCACAGGGGCTGCAGCTTATCCATCACTTCTTATTACACACCTTATTAACCTCTGCACTTGAGTTCGGACTCCATGATGACTTCCCGGGTGACCTTAAGCAAAGCTACTCTGAGGTCGAGTCTCATAATTTATAAAATGTTCCCTGTGGTCCCATCCAACTCACAACTCTCTGGTTCTTTTCAACTGGTTTTTGTGGCCTTTTTTTTTTTTTTTTTTAAAGATTTTATTTATTTATTTGACAGAGAGAGAGAGACAGCAAGAGCAGGAACACAAGCAGGGGGAGTGGGAGAGGGAGAAGCAGGCTTCCCGCTGAGCAGGGAGCCAGATGTGGGACTCGATCCCAGGACCCTGGGATCATGACCTGAGCCAAAGGCAGACGCTTAATGACTGAGCCACCCAGGCGCCCCTTTTGTGGCCCTTTTAAAGATATAATGAAGAACAGAAAGCATGATGGCCAAACAGCATAGCAGCCATTGTTGATGGAAGAAATTACAGGAAAACTCAAAAAGAATCCAATGAGATGAGCAAGGGAAGAAACACTGGGGTTGGGGCGGGGGGGTGGTCCGGCTCAAACCAAGGTGATAAAGGTCCTTAGCCTGGCAACTCCACGGACATTGTCTGCAGAAACCATAAACCTGTGAGGGCCACCAAACCTTCCTGGAACCGGAACTCCAAGTACAGGGCTGTGAAATTGTGGGGCCGGTAGGGATGCATCCTGGACAGAGTGACCTGCCCTTTCAACTCCTTAGCAGGCCAATAGAAATTTAATCTGAGCCGCATGTAATTTAAAGTTTGCTAATAAGCACATTACAAAAAGGAAAAAGAAACAGGTGAGATTAATTTTCACATTTTAGTTAACTCAATTTATCAAAAATATTGAAGACTTGTTACATGTTGAAATGATAAACTATTACCAAGGTACTTCACATTTTTTATACTAAGTCTTTAATATTTAGTGTGTATTTTACATTTATTCTCTCTTCAAACTAGCCACATATCAAGTGTTCAATAGCCATGTGGATAACCCATGTCTAAATGATGGGGAATTTGGGGGGCGCCTGGGTGGCTTAGTCATTAAGCATCTGCCTTCTGCTCAGGTCATGATCCCAGGCTCTGCTTCTCCCTCTCCCACTTCTGCAGAAGCCTGCTTCTCCCTCTCCCACTCCCTCTGCTTGTATTCCCTCTCTTGCTGTGTCTCTGTCAAATAAATAAATAAAATCTTTAAAAAAATAAATAAAATAAATAAATGATGTAGAATTCGAGATGCAAGAGTTCAGTCATATATTAAATGCCAGGCACGGTTATAGACTGAGTTTATCCTTTTCTCACAAAGTTGACATTCCTGTATGAGACACAGCACATGAAACAGATTTCCTTTTAAATTTACTTCAGATGGTGACAGGTAATGTGAAAAACAGGAAAAAGGGTAACTTGACAGAAAGCAACTGAAGAGGAAAAGGTAGAAACGACTTCAGATAAAACGGACCAGGGTGAAATTTGAGCACAGATCTGAGAAGCAAGAAGCCAGCGGAGTGAAGACCTGAGGGTAAGACATGCCAAGCCGAAGAGTCAGTGCAAATGCCCTGGGGTCAGGATAAGCTTGTCTGGACTTGCACAGCAGAAAGAAGGCCAATGTGGCAAGAGTGTGGGAATGAAGGGGACAGTGATAAGACAGAAGTCAGAAAGGCAGGCAGTTAGCTACCAGACTGTGTAAGGCAGTAGCTCTCGATTCTAGCTGCAATAGAGAACCAGCTCTACAGCTTCTAGAAAATATTCATGCCGGTGGGGCACCTGGATGGCTCAGTTGGCTGAGCATCCAACTCTTGGTTTGGGCTCAGGTCGTGAGCACATGGGTCACAGAAGAAGGATCGAGCCCCAGGTCAGTTCTGCTCTCAGCGGAGAGTCTGCTGGAAATTCTCTCCCTCTGCCCTTCTCCTCCAGCGCATGCATGCATGCACCTCTAAAATAAAGAAATCTTAAAAAAAAAAAAAAAGGAATAAAGAGAGGGAAGGAGGGAGGGAAGAAAGAAGGAAAGCAAATACTCATGCCCAGCCGTCCATCTCCTCACTCTGAGGTTCTGATTCAATTGGTCTGTGGAAAGCCAAGCATCAGTATTTTTAAAAACCATTCCAGGTGATTCAAAAGTGAAGGCAAGGTTAAGAGCCACCTAAGTAAGCAGTTACACACCCCAAGAATTAGCATTTATTTTAAAGTGCAGTGGGAAGGCACGGACGGGTTTAGGGAAAGGTGTGACATGATCGGCTGTTGATGATTTGTGGAGAAGAGACTCTAGAGAGGTGACAGCAGAAGCAAGGCACTAGTTAGGACCTCCCGGGGGGAGCGAGTACAGGGAATCAGGATGTATATTGGACATAGGGCTTGGGGAGGGGGTGCTCCTCAGAAGGTGGCATTTACTTTGAACTTTTGTATCAAATTTGCAAGGTGGACTTAGCTTGGTGAGATTCTCCCTTGGAAATGGAATCTGTGCATGGGCCCCAGAGTTGACTTCTACCAGCATTGCTGGCCAGCTCTATACAGTCCCCCATTCCCTGAAGGCTTTTCTGACCCTATCCCTGCTGCATCTGAATGACCCAAAAGTGGGCAGATGATCAGTGCTGGGCCAATAAGGGAACGCTGTCGTATAGATTGAGAATCTCAGAGGCCGCGCGCACCTTGGAATTATCCACTGCCACGTTCCCTCCACAAGGAGTGAGCATGACACAGGACACACCTAAAGCCAGAGGGAAGCCTCCCAGAGGCCTTGGAACCCCTGCTTCTGGCCATTCCTGAGGACCAACCATGGGCCTGCCCTTCTTGAGGCTGTGAGAGTAGACACTTAATGAGGTGAAATTCACACGGCATGAAAGTAATCACTTTAAAGTGGACAATTTCATGGCATTTAGCACATTCACCATGTTGTGCAAGCATACTGCTAATTCCAAAAACACTTTCATCATCCCAAAAGAAAAACACCATACCATTAAGTAGTCACTTCCCATCCTTCCTGCCCCCCTAGCAACCACTAATCTCATTTCTGTCTCTAGGGATGGACCTATCCTAGACATTTCCTATAAATAGACCTACCCCCAGACCTTTCTCTCTGGCTTCTTCAGTTAGCTAAGATCTTCAAGATTCATCCATGTTGTAGCATGTGTTAGAATTTCTATTTGTGGCTGGATCACATTCCATTATATGCATGCAGCACAATTTGTGTATCCATTCACCCACTGATGGACACTGGAGTTCCTTCCAGCTTTTGGCTACGTGAATAGTGCGGCTAGGAGCATGCACGTACAAGTTTTTCTTTGGTCTCTATTTTCATTTTTTTGGTGGGGGGTATATACTTAGTAGAATTGCTGGGTCATAGAGTGATTTTTTTTTTTAAGGTTTTATTTATTTATTTGAGAGAAAGAGAGAGAGAGAGCACAGCAGGGGGAGCGGCAGAGGGTGAGGGAGAAACAGACACCCTGCTGAGCAAGGAGCTCAATCCATGCACAGGGCTGATCTGGGGATCATGATCTGAGCCTGAGCCAAAGGCAGATGCTTAACCAACTGAGCCACCCAGGTGCCCCTCATACAGTAATTCTTTTCAACTTTTTGAGGAACCACCGATAGTGTTTTCTTTTTGCTTCAAGTTGTAACACCATATTTCTGTTAGTTTCATCAGCAAGAGTCCTGCTATTATGAGCTCAAACCAGCTTCCTGGTCCATTCAGCAATTCCTCTGAAAAACCCAAACAGCAGCAGCAGGACTGGATGCCGGGCGGGACTGTAGCCTTGTCCTGACTCTCCCTGAGCTCCCCTGCTCCCTACCTGCCCTCCTTTACCACCCCCTCCTGCTAGCTCCCCCCTGTGCTGGCTTGGGCTCCCTGCTCTTCTGGGCTTCCACCTGTCCCTGCTGATGCAACCATCACCACCCTCTTCTTCTTCCATAGCATACAGCTTACCTGCGGCCCATCTCAGGTCCCCATAAAGCCTCCTACCTCTGCCCCACAGCCCCTGGTACTGCCATCCTCCTGGGTATACCCACAGCCCTCACTACAGGTTTCTGCCCCATTCAGCCCTCAGCTCTGCTCTTTCTGCTTGCCGCTCCTGTCACTTCAGGTGTCAGACCGCGAGGCCTACCACCCCCCTCTGCTGGCCCCCACAGGGCAGCCACTCGGTGCAGCCCATACAGATGGCTGGCATGAAGCAGCAACCGGATGCAATAAACCCCCACCTCCGAGGGGAGCACAGATCTCCTGTTTGATCACAAAGGCCCCTTATAGCCTTTACAAAACAGAAATGATATTTTTCAGTGCCTACTTCCTAGGCAGAGGTATTTTGAGCATCCACGGCGATAAAAGACAAGGACAGTTAATAGTTGTTTTTGAGGGGCACCTGGGTGGCTCAGTTGTTAAGCATCTGCCTTCAGCTGGGGTCATGATCCCAGGATCCTGGGATCGAGCCCCGCATCGGGCTCCCGGCTCAGCAGGCAGCCTACTTCTCCCTCTCCCTCTGCCTGCTTGTGCTCTCTGTCAAATAAATGAGTAAAATCTTAAAAAAAAAAAAAAAAAAAAAGTTGTTTTTGAGCATGACCCTGCAAGGCAGGGATTGATATACCCATTTTACGAATGAGGACTTTGGGGCCAAAAGATTAAGAAACTACCTGAGGTTAACTTGCTTTGAGCGCTAATGCTGGGTTTAGGTCCAGACCAGTCTGACTCCAAATTCTAGATTCCTTTCACCACATGAAGCTGAAATTGCCACATACTAGACTAGACACTGGCAAGATGGCAGGGAAAGAATTACATGCATTCACTCGTGTTGTACCTCATATGGGAAGGTACATGCTGGTGGAAGTATTTTGAAAAGCAACTTGGCAATAAGTATCAAGCCCCTAAAAGTGTTCTTACCACTTGATCTTGATGAATTTATTTTCAGGAAATCAATTTTATTATAGAAAAAGGCACATGTCCAGGGAATACATTTCTGCATTATTTATAACAGCAATTAATAGGGAGTAATCTCAATGTCCAAATATAGGAGACTAGTTAAGAAGATTATGGTATCGAGTCAAAGGAATATTGTACAGCAATGCTTCTCAAGTAGAAACAATTTTTCCCCGCCAAGAGACATTTGGCAGTGTCTGAAGACATTTTTGGTTGTTCCAGTGGGAGAGAGGGAGGAGGAGGGGTTCTATGGGCATCTAAGCAGGAAAGGCCAGAGGGGCTACTAAACATGCCACAATGCATAGGACAGGCTCCTGAATGTCAGTAGTGCAGAGGGTGAGAAACTCTGTTTTATAGAAATTATTAATATGAAGACTATATTTTATGTTAGGAGAAAAAATAGAGATCTAAATTTCGGGTACACTATAATTTTCACCATAGAAAACTATCTTGCATAGGAGGGAACACTACATGAAAAGATGGAAAACAGAAAAAATACTTTAGTGGAAACAGAGATAAATCTGACTCTCTGAAAGAGACATAACCATGTCATGTTATTTATTTTTTTTTTAGAGAGGGGAAAAGGGGGAGAGGGAGTGGGAGAATCTTAAGCAGGCTCCCCTCCCAGCGTGGAGCCAGATGTGGGGCTCGATCTCACGACCCTGAGATCATGGCCTGAACTGAAATCAAGAGTCAGACAATTCACAAACTGAGCCACCCAGGCGCCCCATGTCATGTTATTTTTTGCACTAAACAAAAAATGGGGGAAAAAAAGTTGAAGCACAACTTGCTACAGATAGGAGTAGCAATTGTTACTATCTAGATTTAACATTGTGTTCAGCACATTTTTTATGCTAAAATACTTTTGGAAAGAAGAATTTTTAACAACAGCTATGTGAACAGATTGGATCAAAAGTGGTATTTTTAGAAAATCATCCAAATGTCATAATCTACTGTGTTGATCCAGACCCCTTCTGATGCAAGGGACAGAACCAAACTGAAACTAGTTTATACACAAAAAAGAAATATATTGGTACATGAGACCCGGAAATAAAGGCAGAGATCTGGCATGAGGTCACATGGATCCAAGAGCTCACACCATGTTCTCTTCAACCGTGGATGCTTTGTGATTCCTCGGTCTTTCACTCTCAAACTAGCATCCCATACCCAGTCTCTGAACATGGCCCTCATCCCTTACTGCATACAACCTCCTCATGCTGATGGGGAACGAAGAGGCACAAAAGGCTCTGGGCTTAAGAGCATTCTGAGTATCCATCTGTGAGTCCAGAAAAAGAGAACGCTATCTCCACTCCATCAGAGAAAAATCTAAGAACGGTTTCTGACTGGCTTTGTTTGGGCCACACACTTATCCACTGGTCTAACTGCCATGATTGAATGCTGGTAATAGAAAGTAGGAGCAGAACTGGCAAGAAAGGGGGTTAGACAAAAACCACAAATATCCACCATCCGCATGAACTGGTGAACATTCGGGTACTTGAAAACATCTCGCGACACAGGCATAGGAGTGAGGTAGGAGGACAGAGTCCAAAAGATAGAAAATGTTTTGGGTGTCACATTATCAAAGTATAATGAAATATTTAGGTGGTTTGCTTTTCTGCAAAAAAAAAAAAAAAAAAAGAGGTAGGCTTCGGGGTAGCTGAAAGGGGTCTTCAAGAGTGTCTTGATCAACCACTTTGTTCTTGTAGACATAAGGTAACATAACAAACACACTTTTTTGGAAGCCTACAGTATCCTAGTCCTAGGTTAGGTTCTGGATACCTTGGAGAGAGGGAGAAGCCATGCTTGTCAGCCTCCATGGTGAGATGGAAGAGTGCAGATGGATTTCGGCCTTGAAGGGTATTCATTGAACCGGATCTTAGAAAGGACAGACCCAGTGAATTAACTGAAAAAGATATTGTGTAGAGCATTGGCTTTCAAAGCTTTTTTGATATAAACTCAACAACAAGAACAAAAAACACATTTTACATTGCAGTTCTGTATACGTACGTCACATACACATGGAACTCACACAGAGTGTGATGAAACCTAACCTTACTACACGGGATGCAGTCTGATACTCTTTATCTCATTCTATTTTATTTCATTTTTGTTTATTTGAGAGAGAGAGAGAGAGAGCACATGCATGAGTGGGGGTAGGGGCAGAGGGAGAGGCAGACTCCCCGCTGAGCAGGGAGCCCAGAAGTAGTGCTCAATCCCAGGACCCTGATCATGACCTGAGCTGAAGGCAGATGCTTAACTGACTGAGCCATGCAGACACTCTATTTCATTTTTTAAAATACATCTTTGACGACCCATGAAACTGATTTCAAGTCAAAACCCACCAATGGTTTGAGACCAACAATTTGGAACATTTACTAAGAGAGGAAAAGTGGGCAGAAGACATGAATAGACATTTTTCCAAAGAAGACATCCAGATGGCCAATAGACAAATGAAAATATGGTCAACGTCACTGATCATCAGGGAAATGCAAATCAAAACCACAATGAAATAGCACCTCACACCTGTCAGAACGGCTAAAATCAACAACACAAGAAACAACAGGTGTTGGCGAGGATGTAGAGAAAGGGGAACCCGCTTGCACTGTTGGTGGGAATGCAAACTGGCGCAGCCACTGTGGAATACAGTATGGCGGCTCCTCAAAAAGTTAAAAATAAAACTACCCCATGATCCAGCAATCCCACTACTGTGTATTTACCCGAAGAACACAAAA
>NC_138378.1:56792748-56799958 GCF_054177405.1 Leptonychotes weddellii
GGCTAAAATCAACAACACAAGAAACAACAGGTGTTGGCGAGGATGTAGAGAAAGGGGAACCCGCTTGCACTGTTGGTGGGAATGCAAACTGGCGCAGCCACTGTGGAATACAGTATGGCGGCTCCTCAAAAAGTTAAAAATAAAACTACCCCATGATCCAGCAATCCCACTACTGTGTATTTACCCGAAGAACACAAAAGCACTAATTCAAAGGGATACATGCACCCTGATGTTTATAGCAGCATTATCTACTACAGCCAAATTAGGGAAATAGCCCAAGGGTCCATCAACTGATGAATGGATAAAGAAGAGGTGATTATACACACACACACACACACACACACACACACACAGACACACACACAATGGAGTATTATTCAGCCATAAAAAAAGAATGAAATCTTGCCATTTGCAACAACATGAATGGATCTAGAGAGTATTATGCTAAGTGAATTAAGTCAAAGAAAGACAAATACCATATGATTTCATGCATATGTGGAATTTAAGAAACAAATGAGCAAAGGGGGAAAATAGGCAAACCAAGAAACAGACTCTTTATAACTATAGAGAACAAACAGATGGTTATCAGAGGGGAGGTGGGTGGGAGGATGGGTGAAATAGGCGATGGGGATCAAGGAGGGCAATTGTTGTGACGAGCACCGGGCAATGTACGGAAGTGTTGAATCATTACATTGTACACCTGAAACTAATATTACACTGTATGTTAACTAACTGGAATTTAAATAAGAACTTTAAAAACAAGAGAGGGAGGCTTCATATGTATTATCAACAAGGTTTCCTTAGTCCCACATGTGGCTGGGGCTTAAAGTTTGCACCATTAGACTCACTACTGGGGACTGAGGCATCTTCAGAAGTCCCCACTAAAATGTAAATACCTTAATCTGGAGCAATAATAAAGAACTCCTTAGGGCCTGCTGGATGCTCTTCTATAGGATCACACAGAAAACTCTAAGAGTGATACTGGTAGCCCTATCTGGAGAAGAAAAGTGCCGATGGGGCCTGGGCATTAGGGGTTGGCAAGAAAAGCTGAAAGAAATGCAGACAATCATTCATTCATTCACTCATTCAAAAGCTGCTTAAATAAATTTCCTGAGCCTTTGTTTCCTTGTTATAAAACAGGGCTAAAACTGTAACATGCCTTAAAACTACTCTACCTGGAGAGAATCGTACATGCTTTATGTGATGCTCCCAGCAAAGCCAGGCACCTTCAAGGAGTCTACAGTAACAGGCTCCATTGTTCCCAACTCTTGGCTCTCTTCCTTGGAAGATGACCATACACCCCACCAACGTCAGGTCTGGCCACAGAACTTGGCTTAGGCCAATGGGATGTGCCTGGGAAGGACAGAAAAAGCCTTAAGGACAAGGGGAGTTTCTTCCAGTTCTCTTGCTCTTTCCTTCAGCCCTGGCTTGTCTCAAATGAGGGCTTCCCTTGAGCAGGAGTCCCAGAAGACACAGGGGGCAGTGCCACAACTGACCCAGAGTGGCCTTCATGACACAGAAACAAGTCCATGTCCCACTGAGGTCCAGGGATTCCTTGTCACCACAGCAGAACTGTCCCCACAGAGCCCTACAAACACAAGGAGAAGCGGGAGGCACAGGAAGAGGACAAGGCAGAACAGCGGGAGGAAAGGAGGAGAAATTTTGAGTACCTGTCGGTGTTTCCAATGGTGTTAAGGTCTGGAAGAAATAGAAGACTAAGGTTAGGATATACATGCTGCCCTCTAGACATTTAAGATCTAGTTGGAGTGGAGCCATGGACAAATGAAATGGCCTAGCCACAGGGACAGCAGAAAGTAAGGGCCAAGCAGGCTCCTGACCTAAGGCTGGAGTCGTTCCAAGTATGGAGAGAACGTAGAGGACCTGAGCGGACCGTGAAGGAGGCCATAGCACACGTATGCAGAGCAGGGCCTAGAGCAGCCTGAGCAAAGGGCACAGAGCACAGCAGTGAGGGCATCTCAAGGAAAGAGGCTATGGCTGAGGAAGACATTCTCAGCTTAAGGAGTCCGTGACTTCTCTTGGGGGGGTCATCGCAAGTCCCTCTACCTCTTAGCCAGGATTGTACAGAGCTCACTGGCCCATCTGTCTCTTTGGTGGGTAAAGGAAAGATGATTAATGAGAGGCCCGCAGATGCAAGTAGTCATATAGATACCTGGAGCTCTAGTGGCTCCGCCACGCTGAGGGCAGGTGGCTGTTCACAGCAGCTTCTCGTCACCCCAGAGGAGAGGCCGACTGCAGCTGTGGGACCTGACAAAGGGTGTGCTTGGTTTGGGTTGTGACCCCAGTCATCCACCCAGTAGGACTGCATTTCTAGTCAGTGGGCCCAGACTTTCATTTCTGCCTCATCTCCATGATTTCCTGAGAAAGCTGAACCGTGCGGCCGAGTGTATGGCAGGTGACAAGGGAGAGGAGAGAGGAGAGTCAGATGGACGCTGACCTCTGTTCTCCAAGGAAAGAGCTGCTCTTTGCTCTTGCCTCTGGAATTTCCCACATGCCACACTGACCTTCATCAAAGGACAGTAGTCTTTCATAGATTGATACGTGCCCTGACCTGTTCATAGAGGGTCTTGTGCCAGTTACAGACCTCCATACAGCACAATTAGAGTTTTGTTTCAATGAGAAAATTGGCCTGAAGGAAAAATAAAGTAGGCAAAAGAGATAAAGCAAAGGAGTAAGACACACCACTAGGTAGAGAGAGGACCACAAATTTGACAGTATACACCCCAGGGCAAATACACAGAGGATAACATCAGTTGCAAGTTTCCTGGGCTTTTTGGGGTTTTTTAAAGATTTTATGTACTTATTTGAGAGAGAGAGCATGAGTGGGAGGGGAGAGGGAACAGCAGAGGGAGAGGGAGAAGCAGGCTCCCGCTGAGCAGGGAGCCCGACATGGGGCTCAACCCCAGGACCCCGAGATCATGACCTGAACTGAAGGCAGACGCTTAACCGACTGAGCCACCCAGGGGCCCCTCAAGTTCCCTGGTTTCTGACAGAAAAGAAACAGGTGCCTAGGTGAAGCACGACTTATACTAGCACTGAAACCAGTGAGGATTTTTCTCCCTGCCCCAAGGGAGCTGGCTGCAATGAATTCCACCTTCAGTAAGGACCCCCAGTGAAAACAACACAGGGCTCAAGGGTCAGTACAGACAAATGGCACACATTTCAGTACAGAATAGCGGCACAGGTCAAAGTTCAACTCATCAACGTGAATTATTTGAAACACCAGGACAATACAGTCTGAGTCTGTAGCCACCTGAAGATAACCTTTGACCCAAAGATAATATTTAAGAATATAGAGAAACAGATGCATGGCTTATCCTTCAAGCAATCCTCCCTAAACATTGTTTCTGAAAAATGAGCTTCTGATAAGAATTGAGCTGCCGAGTTTGAAGTTATACCATCAGGCAAAAGCTTTATTTTTCCTATTAAAGGAAGGCTGAACAGGCTTTGGCCATCAGCCAAGTGGAGGGTGGAGCCAATGTCCTCTTTTGCCAAGTTAAGGAGCCTAATCAGGATGGGAGCCAGCATGAAAATCCACTGAACCTCCACCCAGAACAGGGCCAAGATGAGCAGCAAAGTTTCCCACAGGAATTAGTTCTGCATCTACTCCAACGTGGGGGCAAGGTCCCAAAAGCTGTATGTCATAGAGATCAGCTACTAGCCCGTTAGCGCAGGAAATGTTCCAAGCGGCCATTACCAATTGCCCATTAAGACCACAAAACATTTAATAAAGTGCCCAGGTCACTTAGAATCTTAATACCAATTCATGGATTAAAAAGAAATACTGCAGAATCTAACCAAAATGAACTATAAACAGTTATCTTTACAAGTCATTAAAAAAAAAAAAAGAGAGAGAGCTAGCGTGAGAAAGAAAGGGGAAGAGTATACCAAGGCTAAGAAGAAAAAAAGGTTTGGACATCACTATGAACTATGGTCTATGAAAATAGATACTTGTCACCACAAAGTCTTCTGGTGATGTGAAAAGAAAGTTCTAAGGAATTCTCATTTGTCCCTCCCCCCTCCCTTGCCCAACTGTCCACAGCTCACTCAACTCACCAAAACACCCTGAGGTTCTGTTTCACTTTTTCCTTCCCACACAAGCATCACACCACAGTGTGGCCTTTCCAAACCGCCACTGGCAATTTCAACTAACCTGATCACATACCAATTAATTCTAGGAGGCTAGTCCTGATGCCAAGAAACTATGGCATTGTCCCCATCGGAAATCACAACCCTCATCTACCAAGCTGGACTTGTCCCACAGGCAAGTGAAGGAATTAAGGTCCTCCCGTTTACTCATCTGAAGCGACGAATTTGAGACAAATTTTAATTTAATTCAAATTAGCCTTAAGTGGGGAAGATTGTTTGTTTGATTCCCCATGACACCTCGTATTGTGTACACTGTAGGAGCTCAATAATTGCTGAATTGGTGGATACTTTATTCCAGGTGCTGTGCTTGGAGCTTTATATAATTTATTTCACACAGACATTTTGTCATTCATTCTAATAACAAACTATCCCCATTTTAAAGATGGGGAAACAGAGGTTCTGGCAAATCCATTGACTCATCCAAGACAATACAGCTAGTAAGCAGCAAAGTGGACTTGGATCCCAAGACTACCCAACGCTAAAGCCTAAACTCTTTGCACTCCCCCGAGCCATCTTCCTATAAACACTTCGTGAAAGCTACAAACTCCTCCAGTGACCGTTGAGCCAATGACAGAAATCAGAGGCGGGCAAGACTTGGCTCGACACCATGTAAACTTTCTAACAGTTACGAAGTCCAGCAAGAGAACTGACCATAAGGTCGTGAACGCTTCATCACAGAAATGACTTTCCTGAGTTAATATGGACGGGGATCACTACTTCGCTTGAAATGCTGACCTAGATGATCTCAATATCAGAAATCAAAAAAACAAAGACTGGAAGTCAGATTCTGAGAAATGAAGCCAGAGTGGAGTTCCAGGATCCTTTCCTAAGCACCTTAGGTAGGAGACACTGTTTTTCAGGAGGTACAGAGATGAAAAGACACAATTCCCAATGTAATTTGAGCAGGACATTGAAGAAAAACAGGAATCCAGAAAATGGGAGTGGAAAAGAGTTGAATGTTATGCCTGGTCCCAAATGCAGGGAACAAGATATTCAACACAGGATCGTAAGAAAGCATAGAAAATGTTTACGGAAATAGAGGGTATATCACAGAAAGTAGTGGGAGAAAAGCACAGACAGGTAATACGAGGCCAGATTATAGAGGGCTTTGAAGGAGTAAGGAGTCTGGATTTTAATTGATTGAACCTGAGAGTCCTTGAGGCTTTTTGAACAAGGGAGTGATTTATTCATGGCTGGGGCTTAAGTAGATCAAGCTGAATACTCAATAAAACATTAACAAAGATAATCCAATAACGTATAACAAGAATTATACACCATGACCCAGCAGAATTTATCCTAGGTATGCAAGGCTGGTTCAACATTCAAAAACCGATGTAACTCACAAAGTCACGAGGCTAAAGAAGAAAAGTCATATAATCGTATTAATTGATTCAGAAAAGGCATTTAACAGAATTCAACCCATTTGCGGTTTAAAAAAAAAAAAAACCCTCAGCAAACTAGGAATAGAGGGGAACTTCATCAACTTGATACAGAACATCTACAAAAAACCTACAGCTTACATCCCATTTAATGGTGAGAAATGGGTTACATTCCCCCTAAGTTCAGGAACAAGGCAGAGATGTCCACACTCATCATTCCTATTCACAATCACACTGGAAGTCCTATCTACTGCAGTAAGACAAGAAAAGGAAATAAAAAAAAATATACAGACTGGGGGGAAAAAGAAACAATCTTCATTCACAGTTAGCAAGATTGCCTATATAAACAGATCAGTCTGGCACCTGGTATAGGAAGGGCTCTTACTAATTTGATAACATAATTTTGAATTAAAAAGATGGAACTCATTTCTCAAGTTCATGCTAGAGACAAACCAGAGCCCATTTTAGCAGTCGGTTTAGCATCCCACTCGTGTTTTCCACTCAGGTCATGATCTCAGGGTAGTGAGATTGAGCCCAGCATCGGGCTCCCTGTGGAGTCTGCTTGAGATTCTTTCCCCTCCCTCTCCCTCTGCTCCTCCCCTCTCTTGCACTCTGTCTCTAAAATAAATAATATTACAAAGCTGTGATCACCAAAACAGCATGGTAACGGCACAAAAACAGACACATAGATCAATGGAACAGAACAGAGAGCCCAGAAATGGACCCTCAACTCTATGGTCAACTAATCTTCGACAAAGCAGGAAAAAACATCCAATGGAAAAAAGACCGTCTCTTCAATAAATGGTGCTGGGAAAATTGGACAGCCACATGCAGAAGAATGAAACTCGACCATTCTCTAACACCATACACAAAGATAAACTCAAAATGGATGAAAGACCTCAATGTGAGACAGGAATCCATCAAAATCCTAGAGGAGAACATAGGCAGTAACCTCTTTGACATCGGCCACAGCAAATTCTTTCAAGATACATCTCCAAAGGCTAGTGAAACAAAAGCAAAAATGAACTTTTGGGACTTCATCAAGATAAAAAGCTTCTGCACAGCAAAGGAAACAGTCAACAAAACAAAGAGGCAACCCACAGAATGGGAGAAGATATTTGCAAATGACACTACAGATAAAGGGCTGGTATCCAAGATCTATAGAGAACTGCTCAAATTCAACACCCAAAACACAAATAATCAAGTCAAAAAATGGACAGAAGACCTGAACAGACACTTCTCCAAAGAAGACATAGGAATGGCTAACAGACACATGAAAAACTGTTCGACATCACTAGCCATCAGGGAAATTCAAATCAAAACCACATTGAGATACCACCTTACACCAGTTGGAATAGCAAAAATTAACAAGGCAGGAAACAACAAATGTTGGAGAGGTTGTGGAGAAAGGGGAACCCTCTTACACTGTTGGTGGGAATGCAAGTTGGTACAGCCACTTTGGAAAACAGTATGGAGGTGCCTCAAAAAGTTAAAAATAGAGCTACCCTATGACCCAGCAATTGCACTACTGGGTATTTATCCCAAAGATACAGATGTAGTGAAAAGAAGTAGCACATGCACCCCAATGTTCATAGCAGCAATGTCCACAAGAGCCAAACTGTGGAAGGAGCCGAAATGCCCTTCAACAGACAAATGGATAAAGA
>NC_138378.1:56800058-56842354 GCF_054177405.1 Leptonychotes weddellii
ATTATCATATGGTTTCACCTATATGTGGAACATAAGGAATAGCATGGAGGACATTAGGAGAAGGAAGGGGAAAATGAAGGGGGGATATCAGAGGGGGAGATGAACCATGAGAGACTATGGACTCCAGGAAACAAACTGAGGGTTTCAGAGGGGAGGAGGGCGGGGGGATGGGTTAGCCCAGTGATGGGTATTAAGGAGGGCACGTATTGCAATGAGCACTGGGTGTTTATGCAAACAATGAATCGTGGAACACTACATCAAAAATTAATAAAGTACTGTATGGTGACTAACATAATAAAAATTAATTCATTAATTGAAAATAAATCTTAAAAAAAGAACAATACAAACCAACAAGCAAACAAAACCAAACTCCCGATTCAACTTGAACTGAGTTGATATGGATGCTAACACACTTCAGTGAAAAGTGAGGGATTTCACTAGATCTCAGATATCAAGTCATCTGTCCTGTTTAGGCTGACTCAATTGCCCTCTTCTCCTCTACCCCAGAAATCAACTTCAATTTTGGAGGGTAGGACATAATAGGATAGCTGTGTACTAACAAGTTGCTTTATAATGGCCATGTAATATATTTCATCTTCTGCTAGCCTTAGCCCAAGCAATTAGGATAACACCAGAACCAAAAATGGCCACAATACAATCCAACATTTCCATATTTCTGTGATGGTTTCCAAGTGAATATGTCCTTATATAACTATCAAACTGGAGTAGAAAAACATCAGAACAATTCAGTCAGTGGGAATACAGTTGAGTACTGACAAGTGCAAGCATTGACAGAAAAAAAAGGAAGTTTAAGACAAGTAGAGTGTGAATGAATTTCTTTTACTATATTCATGCAAGGGAATATTATTAAGCAGTGAAAACAAGCAAGCTGCAACTATACACATGACCATGGAAAAATATTCCTGATGTAATGTTGAGCAAGACTAAAAAGAATACATATAGTTTAATTTCATTTAAATAAAGTTCAGAAACAAGCAAACTAATTTTTTGTCTAGGCTCATATACACAAAAAGTCAGGCTAATGATTATCTGCAGGGGAATGGGAGGGGAGTAGATTAGAAAAGGATACACAGAGGTGTCTAGGATGTTGGCTATTTCATTATATAGAGATTCACATTGTAACAAACTGTATAATTTTATGCACTTCTTTCGGTGTATATTTCACAATAAAAGTGTCTAAAACATATTCTTTAAAAAGACAAATATAGTGTGGTTAATTAAATAGAAAAAGTAGATTTCAGCCGGACAAAGCGGAGTTTTGAGTCTTGCACCATTACTTCTAGCCGTGTGACAAGCAAGTGTCTCCATCTCTCTGAGCCCTCAGTATTCTCACTTTTGCAATGAGAATCATAGTAATATCTACCTAATATCTAGCAATGAAATGTGAAGATACACATGAACTTGATTGGCTGTCAATGGCTAAACAAATGTTTGGTTTGTTTATCCAGTTGGTAAGACCAAGCCTACCCATGAGAGCATTAAGTGTCCAAAGCAGATGAGGGTATAGGCAATGCCAAGGGCAGAGGGAGTGTCCTGAGGGCTGGAGTGGACAACAGAGGGATCCCAAAGTGCATGGGATTCCAGGTGAATCTTAAAGGATTTGCTTGAAATAAATACTGGATGAGTAAATGAATGAAAAGCATGGAGAAACAAAAGAACAAATTGGAAGGTGCAAGTTATATTCCAGAGGCAGCGAGTAGACCAGGGATTAACATTAAAGATGGCCCTGAACTCTGCAGAAATTTTGTTTATACAAGTTTTCTCCCCGTGGGTGCCCATTTGAACATTCAGAGATTGGCATTTTCTAGAGATGGGCATTTCTGTTTCCCCAGCCCTAGGGAAGCCATGAGTCTATGGAAACCACACTGTGGCTGATTTGACCCCCTGGTACAATGCTATCTCTCTGACTTATCTGTGACCCGAATATTTGGGTGTATACATTTCCTGTAGCCCCAGTGGGACAAGACAGCTCTTGCACCTGCTGACATATTTAGACACATACATTATCTCAACAGCCACTGTTCTCTGTTGATAACCACCACGTCACCTAGATTGCTAAAGTCAGCTTCCTCCACAAACCACAGTGCAAAAGATTCTCATGGGAAAAAAAAAAAAGTGCCAAGGCATCTTCTGACTTTGGTGCTTGTGTTTTCAAAATGAAGTTTTCAGATAAGAATACTGGTCAGAGGGACAAAGAGGTTTTAGGGCTGGGGGATTGTCCACAAAGGTAGAGTGGGAAAATAGGTAGAGGAGAGACTTAGAGGCAGCAGAAATTGATGGAAAGTGTCCTAGAGATCCAGGCTCTATAGTTTGGGGCCTGTCATTAAATCTTTCTGTGACCTTGGACAGATCATTTAACCTCTCTGGCATCAGTTTTGTTATACGGACATCAGGAGTTGGTGGATGTGACCTCTAAGAATCTCACAGCTCTTACATTCTAGGACCACAAATCAAAGAGATCCAATTTCTGTTCTGGGAAGAAACAGATCAAGCCTGCTCTTCTTTTCTGATACACCTTTCTCCCCCTCATGACCCCTAGGTAACCCAGAGAAGTAACTGGACCCATCATTAGAGAGCCAATGAATAACTAAATTTGGGTGGAATCAGCAGGTTTTTCCTTTTTATTACTTTTGGTGTCCCACAAAGGAGGAGAAAAAAAATCACTGCAGGATGGTTTCCTCTACCCAATGAGGCTTGAAGTGGGATTACTCAAGTTCAAATCCCAGAAACCCCCTATGGGTACCACAGCTTTGCTACACATTGACAGGCCAGAATGGCAAGGGTTTGGGAACCTTGTCTGCTGAGGAGCAAGTAGGACTGAGGGTACTTAGACTGGACAGGAGCAGACTCCAGAGAAGCAGAATGACGGCCACAAGCAGCTGGAAGGTGGACAGAGAGGATTGGTATGTCCTATCCTCTGATCAGAGGACATACCTATCCTCTGGATAGTGGACAGAGAGGATAGGTATATCCTATAACTCTGATAGGAGTTGCTCCACAGGGTGGAACCCAAGGGCCACCAAAGGAAGCTCCAAGGAAGGCAGATTTCACCACAATCGCTCACCTGCAATTAGAGCATCCAAGACTATCTCATGGGGGTGGCGACCTCCCTGCCCCAGCAAATGTTCTAGCCCCAAAGGCTCCATGCCCATCTGTCAAGAGACCTCAGAGAGGGGCACCTGGGTGTCTCCGTCGGTTAAGTGTCTACCTTCGGCTCAGGTCATGATCCCAGGGTCCTGGGATCGAGTCCCGCATCCGGCTCCCTCCTCATCAGAGAGCCTGTTTCTCCCTCTGCCTGCCACTCTCCTGCTTGTGCTCTCTCTGACAAATAAATAAAATCTTTAAAAAGAGAGAGAGAGAGAGAAAGACCTCAGAGAGCATACATTCAGCAGGGCAAGGGGTCAGGTGTCCTTTCTAAGGCTGAGATCCCCTCCAGAGGGGACTCTGGAGTTTAGCAACTTTCTAGTTTTTTTTTTTTTTTTTTTAAACGTGTCTGAATTCGTCCAAACAGAATTCTATGCTATAGGTTTGTACTTACCACTTTTCCATCAATCTTTAAGGGGAGAGGGTTTTGGTTTAAATTCCCCATAATTTCCATTTCCTTTCCCCAATCAGAAGTCCCACCAATGTGATCAGGAATAAAACATTTTAGATGCAACAGGGATCATCAGTTACAGGTCTCATAATGTCAATTATCCCTATGCAAAGTGAAAAATGTTGTAAGTTTGGATTTTTCAGATCAGACTGCTATAGAAAGAGAGACCCACCCTTTCCCTGCAGTACAGAGATGAATAAAACCCAGTCCCTTTTACACAGCAGCTCAGTGCTCACGCCAGGCAGGGGTCCTTAGCTTAGCTTTCCTTCCATAACCTGTCTCCTACTGTGCACTCAAGACACTCCTCTTCAAAAAATCATTATCACCAGTGTTGCCATGTCAAATTGAAAGAGACAACCGAGCTTTCCAACAAGAGAGGACAACTTGGTTCAACTATGAACTGCCCATGCATGGCAATATTATGCAGCCCTGAGCAAGAATCGTTGAAGATCCACGAAGCTACACGTAAAGATACCACAGTGAGGTGGGAAACACTATACACGTTGTCGGCTCATAACCCTAGCAAATACGTATGTGCACGTGAAATGATACAAAAACTATTTAGGACAAATTGTTGAAATGATCTCGGCAGAGCCTTATATTAGGGGCAGATTCTCCTTTTACCCTCTCCCTTCATCGGCCTGTATTTTAAATTTTCATTAATATCTTGAAATTGTTTGCATGGCAAGTAATGACTTAAATAATCATTTTAACATTACTTTTTTTAAAATATTTTATTTATTTATTTGAGAGAGAAAGAGCACAAGCAGAGGGAGAAGCAGGCTCCCCGCTGAGCAAGGAGCCCAATGTGGGGCTCAATCTCAGGACCCTGGGATCATGACCTGAGCCGAAGGCAGACACTTCACCGACTAAGCCACCCAGGCGCCCCTCTACTACCACCTATTGAAGGCCAGTTTCCGTCCCTCAAGACACACTCATGTATAAACTGGGGCTGATCTCGTTTATGTAATTTTTACTTGGCCATAGCCTGCTCACTCTGAGGTGGACACGCAGGTGAGAAGCTTCATAAAATGGCACTAAGCCTCCAGCTTCATTTTTTTAGCCAGGAAAGGTTTGCTCACGGAATGGTCACAATAACCCTCTGAAATAGGGATCATTTTTAGTCCTGGTTTTAAGAGTAAGTTTCACAGCCAGAACATGGTAGAGCTGGGCCTCTCAATGCAGAGTCTCTGTCCTCCACCCATAGGCCCTGGGCAGAGTGCTCCCTCTGTGTTTTGTTAGCCTTGGTTTCCAAAGAGTATTCCAGCCAGCTGGGAAATGGCTGCCCCCACCAATGTGACGGGTACCAAGGGAAGCAGCTGGGACTAGGTCAAGGGAGCTGAAGAAAAGAGGACAGACATTAGAGGGAAGTTGGCAGAGGACAAATTGGAAAGTCACCATTGGACAGGCTGGGGGAGAAAGGGGATGCTAGGTCTCCATGAGGACTTGGGCAGGGGCGCTGTGGGAGGACACCAGGGGACAGAATGGAGAAGGGGAAGGTGGAGGAGGAGGGAAGGACAGACTCTGAAGTACCTGTGGGAAGCTTGTCCCTAAACCACTGGACACGTGGGTCAGAAGGGTGAAGCGAAGATGGGGTGAAAAAATTGGGAAGGCAGAACATTTGGGGGGCACTCATAGTGATATGTAAAGAATATTGTTAATCCAGTTCAACTCCTAAGTAGTTTATGGCTAAAGCTAGCTTTTGTTTTATTAATTTTTACAGATCTAAATCTCTAAGGGCTAAGGTAGAACCAACGTGACAACTCACCCTGCCTTTTACAACCACCGCAAAAGGGGAAACTACATAGCCAACTGTATCAAAACACAAAACAGCAAGTCCTCCTTATTCAGAACAAAACAGAGCATTCCCAAACCAGCTATGGCCAATGCCTGAGCCATGTGCACGAGAACAGCAGAGTGTTCAACACGGTACCTGCCTTCAGGGGCTACCAACATCCCTCCGTCCCTGGCATCAAATACCTGCCATGGACACGCGGGCTAAGTGGGTCAGTCCACCGTGTCCTAATGAGTCCTGAAGTATCTTTCACAATTTAGGATCTGGTCTTGCCTTGAAGTTGCCAGGTTCTAGAAACTCTGTTAGGTCTTCTTTTATTCACTTGGATCATCAAAGGGCTAGAATACATAATCATTTTTCCATTGTTTGAGCAGAACCCATTATCGCTGCTGAGAAGTGATAATTGAGTTTACCAAACGTAATTACCTCTACTCAACCGACCTCCTCTTCAGTGCGCCCTTCTCAATCAGGAAGAACTAACACCACCTTGCACAAAGGACTCTTGCATATTTGAATGGCTTCCCAGGAGTCTTTGAGTGGCATGTAATTACACTTAATTTAATTTTCTTGTCATTAGTCCCAGAGGCTTTGATCCAAGGTCTGCATTATTCTGATATAAGGAAAATAAAGCTCCACCTCAAATTAAATATTTGCCTTTGTATACAGTTTGCTGTTCATTGTACAGCCCCTCTTCTGCTCGAGTCTCTGGTTTCCAGCAGCCACTTCTCAATTTGGCTTCTTTTCCACTTCCTTGTGTTTCCCAGCAGGTGTCAGGTCACCAGGAGCCCGAGCACATTCAGGTTTCAGGGACGCTTCCAGACCCCAAGGTCCCAGGAGGTGACACACATGGGAACTGACCATTTCTGGTATTTTCCAGGTGAGGCCAGAGCCATCCTCAGACCTTAAATTTGGGGGATGGGGTATTCTCACTGAAACCACAAATTGGGGGCACATGGGTGGCTCCACCAGTTGAGCATCCAATTCTTGGTTTTGGCTCAGGTCATGATCTCAGGGTGCTGAGATCAAGCCCCGTGTTGAGCCCGGTGTGGGGCTCCATGCTCGGCAGAGAGTCTGCTTGAGATTCTTTCCCTCTGCCTCTCCCCCCACCCCCATCGCTCCACTTACACTCACTCTCTCTCAAATAAATAAACCTTTAAAAAAAAAATCAAATAAATCTTAAAGAAGAAAAAAGAAAACACAAAGTGGTGGAGAAAAAATACAGCTGTCACCCATTTGTTCCAGGTAATGTATCCAGCACAAGTCCCCATCTGGCCAACTCTCCATTTTAAAACCAACATTTATTAAGTACCTTCAATGTGAGAGTACCTTATACCTATTCCCAAGGACCTAACAATATTGTGAAACAAAGATACTGAGAGAGGTCAGTAATAGCAGGAGGCTACATTAAACATAGCCTAGCACAGAAGTGCAAAAAATGTGCAGAGGAACTTCAAAAAGAGGAACAAACTTACCCGGTCATTCCTCTTCAGCTTTTGGTTACTCCCCGCCCCGCTCCTTGGTACTAAGCCAAGCATTGCACTGACCCCAACTCCCCATTATCATGATTCTTTAGGGACCACCTGAGCTCTCCCCAACTTAGATTGAGAAGTTTATCATCCAGACCACTGATTTCCTTTTCACTCCAATTCCCGGCATCATCTCAGGAGAATTTTGAATCTGTGTGAATGATATGTAACATCCCCATCACCAGGTCCTTAACATTCTCAGTTCCATTGACCTTCACCTCCTGTCTCTGTTGGACTGCCCACCCCCCTGGAGGATCCACCTTTCTAGATTACAAACACTGAGAACCACTTCTCCTTTGAAGTCCTAACCTCAATGCTCCACTCCCAGGCCACAATCTAATTCCTCTAGCTCTCACTCAGGTCCTCCCACCACACCTACTCTCTGACCTCACCTTGACCTCTGAGCTCCTGACTCTACCTGGTTCTCCGTATCTATCAGCATCTCCTGACTTCACTTCCGCCCCCATCTAGCCAAGACCCTACAGGGTTTCACTTCAACTGTTCTCTTGACAGCCACCTCAGCTCAATCATCTGCTTGTCTTTCTAGCGCTTGTACTCCATAAAATCCTAAGCCAAGATTATCCACCTTCTATACCTGGGTCCCTCTAGCTGGGACTGATGGAGAAAATCTCACCACAAGGAAGAATGGTGCCCCACCAATTTATAGCATCAGCCATACCCTCATCACTCTCAGCAATCCCTCCACAACTTCTCCCATTACCCTCAGGGTCTTTTCCTGACTTTCATGTTTTTCCCCAAGTTCCCAGCTCAACTCTTGGTTGAGCCTTCTCTCTTGGTTGAGCCTAATTCTTCTTTTGCAGAAACATAAATTAAAGTCTCTCAACTTCCTGCCCCTCCATTGACACTTCCTAGAAAGTGTCATCTGCTCCACATTACCCTGCCTCAGAAGAAAAGGCATTCCGGATGTTCAGATGTATCTGTTCTCACTGACTTCTTTAAGGACTTGGTGCCATCAGGAACAATTTCTCTTCTAGAATGGTCAACCTAGGGGTTCTCACTGGATTCTTCACTTCTTCTACAGACAAACTTATATGTCTTCTTTTCAAAGATTCTTCAACCCAACCCTCCCCTCACTTTCACATACAGTACCCTTCTCTCCCACAGCCGGGCTTCTAGGACTTTCTCACCTCCAGTCCACTCCCCAACAGGGACACTCTGGGATTCCCCTCTCCCATATCACTGAGAATGCCCACTCAACATTGATATTTGGATGTCTAATGGACAGTGCAAACTCCACGTGCCCCAAACTAAACTTCTGATCTTTGAACCCAAACCTTCTTCACCCACAATTCCCACCATCTCAGTTGAGAGAAACAGCATGAGCAACTGGAAAGATGACAAGAAATTTGAAGTGGTCCTTTTCTTTGTCTCATACCCCACAGCCCAATCCATCAGGAATTCTGTTGGTTCCACCTTCAAAACATATCCAGAATTTGACCCTTCTGACCAGGGCCAGTGCCACCATCCTGACTCAAGATGCCATCATCTCTTGCCTGGATCACTGCAACAGGTCTCCCTGCTGCTCCCCTCCCCTCCCTACAGTCTATTATCAATGCAGTAGCCAGAATAAGCTTTTTTAAAGCTTAAGTTAGACCATGTCATTCTTGGCTCAAAAGTCTCCAGTGGCTTACCAAAGTCAAAGCCCTTCCCATGGCCTACCAAGCCCCTACCCTCCACCTTACCTCCTTGATGGGATCTCCCACTATTTTCCCCTCACTCACTCCCCTCCAGCCACACTGGCTTCCTTGCTATTCCTGGAACATGCCAAGCACATCCTACCTTAAGGCCTTTTCACTGGCTATGCCTTTTATCTGAAATACTTTTGCCCCAGATAGTCACATGGTCAACTTCTCCCCACTTTCAAAGTCTTTGCTCCCATATAACTTTCTGACAACCATATTTAAAATTGCAACCTCTGCCCAGCATTCCTGATTTGCCCCTTATATGTTCAACTTTTTCCCTTTATAGCACTTACCACCTTCTAGCATGCTTTAAAAAAACTTAGTTGTTATGTTCATTCTTTAACAGCTGTCTCCCTCACTTGAATGAGATTATTCACTGATATACCCCAAAACTCTAAGAACGGTTCCTGCCATATAGTAAGCATTCAGTAAGTACTGGTTAAAAATGAATTGAATTATCAAGGTCACCAGTGCATTTCTGCCAAACCCAAAGAGAACTTTCCAGTCCTCACCTTTTTGGATCGCTCTTCAATTGTGACACTGTTGACCACTGCACCTTCCTTAAACCACTCTTTCAGTTTCTCTTCTTCATCTCTGGCCACTCATCCCTGCCTATGTATAGGTTTCTTTTCCATTAAGTATCAGTGGTCCTCCCAGCTCTATCTTCAATCCTCCCTCCTCCTTAGTCCTCTTATTCTCCTTAAACAGGGTCATCCACTCAAGGTTTTGACCACCACCTTAACATTGACTGACTCATCTAAAATTTGTACCTTCGGACAGACCTCTCTTCCCCAAGTTTCAGACCTATGTAACTAGCTGGTTACCGGATAATCTCAAATTCGGTATGTCCAAATCTGCTCCTCTTCTAGAGTTCCCTCTCTCCGTGAGCACTGTCTGCCCAAGCCAGAAGCTGGGAGGAACCCACGTCACTCCATCTCTCTCTCATACCCCACATCAGATCATTCACCAGTCCCCTTGTTTCCATCCCCACTGGTCTCACCCCTCTAGCCCATCCTCCATGTCGTGCCAGCATGGTCACTCAGTGAGGTGCTTCCCCTGCTTCTCAGCCATCTACAGGGTAAATTGAAACTCTTTTCAGGCAGGAATGCCAAGCTGTTCATACAGGCCCTCCACCCCTGCCTTATCTCCCGCCCCTCCCATTTTCTACTCTGTCAGTCCTGAACTCACATTCACAGACTCCCCTGAATGTGCCCCCCAGCCTTTGCACATGCTCTTCCCTCTGCTGGTAAAGTCCTGCCCCTGCCTATCTGCCTTTAGACATCTCATTCTTCAGAGTTCACTCAGGCACCATGTCCTCCTCCAGCCTCGTCTGATCGCCCCAAGCAACCCGAAGCATTCCACCCATCCTTGAACCACATTCTGTCCGTGCCATGGCAATTACCTTGTGGTTTTGTAATTCTAACAACATTCCCTACTGACCTCCCACAGTGGTTGTGATAATAGGGGAAAGGCTTGATAAGCTGTAAAACCTCAAACAGATGTTAGTCACGAAAGGAGACAGGAGCCCCGTAGGGAGGGAGGCAAGGATACGATTACAATACAGTGAGATTACTACTGTCACGGAGCTATAGATGTGGAAACGGAGGCTCAGAGACCCTTCCAGCTTCACCGAGGAGCAAGAAGCACGAGGACTTGGATCCCAGTATATCCTGGTGACTGAGGAGTTTCCCTCAGAGATCAAAAATAGGAAACAGAAACCACCCCCGCTCATTTGTCAAGCAAAAGCAGTGTAACGTAAGGAATTTGTGCTTACGGAATGGATGGTGGAAGGAGCAGGAGGAAAGGGCTCTAGGCTGGGCTGTCAGAAAGGATGAGCAGAATCCTGCCACGCAACTTGCCTGCCAAGGGAACTGCCACCTCTACCGTAATCACAATGACAGAGAATCAAAGCCCATCACACAGAATCGCTGAAATCAAAAACACACCACCAAATCTCCAATCCCTGGGTGGGGGAGACGCCGCCACCCACCAATGTGCCAAGACACGCGTGGAGCTCGTGGCTGGGCATCAAGTCACAGCTGCAGAAACATCCACACCCCCAAACCGTGCTGGTTGCCAGCCTCCATTCCACCTCCAGCCATTTCAGGAGTCCATCTAACGACAGAAACCACTTCAAATCTGGAACCCTAGGAGCAGGGAAATCCGGGAAATGCCATTTTTAGCTTTCCAGCCTCTCAGGTACGGGAAGGCATGTGGAAGGAGTCTGAAATGGATGCCAAGTGCCAACCCACCACACAGCACAGAGAGGGAAATGCATGAAATGATACGCATCTTATTATGGCAAAGTTCCTCTAGGGGGAGACAGCGTGATTGTTTGCTTGTTGGTTGGTTGTTCTAGAACAAAGAACTAAGGGACATTTTAGTTCCTGGGGAAAAGATAAAGCTTTTCCTACTACGACCTGCTGAAAGACCTTTCTCACGTGGAGGCATTCCTTAGCGGATGTTGTGTGATGTTAAGGGCTGTGTCCTCAATGGAAGCTTGAGAGCAGATACAGGAGAGTGTCCACGGCTGGCTCTTATAGTGGCTTTGGCTAAAATGCAAAGGCAGCACATGGACATGGATTAGGACCTCACTTGTCCCTGTATCTGTCATTAGACTGTCCAGCCCCTAGGTCGGCCTGTGGGTTTGCAGAGGAGCCTGGGGACTCAAAGCCCTTTCTACCAGAACCGTCAGTTTTTATCTTAAGCCCACATAAAATTCCCTTAGGAAAAAAAAAGAAAAAGGCATTTAATTGTTTTAAATGTTTGAAAATGAGTCTTTGACAATCTCTCGTAAAAATTATTTCTTACGACCAGCTTGTGGTAGGAGGCAAACGGTGGGCAATGTGAGGCTTGATACCGGCTCACAAGACCAGAGTTCTGTTCCGCCGATCAAGGCTGATTCAAAAGCTTTTGAGAGGCCGGAGATGACCAATGTTGATGTGGTCTTTCCAGATAGCAAAGTCTGTGCATTCTTCTCCAGCATGACCCCCATGAGCCCAGGTCCAGGCTGGGACTGAGACACAAAATACGTGACAAAAATGTCAGGGTATGAAAGGGGCTTAGAGATCCTCCAGCCTGGTACTGGCACTTAACAGATGAGAAGACTGAGGTCTGGAGGGAGGGAGGGAGGGAGGGACTAGTCAGCCGCAGAGCTGGACCCTCCCTCCCCCACCAGACTCCTCCTTGTGGGCGTTCACACCTCGCCCCTCTGGCCCCTTCTACATTGCATCAATGTCCTGCCTGCACCTGCGACTCTCTTACAATCGAAATGCATACCTCACAATGCTAGCAGTGTTCTCCTGCAAGCTGCTGAGCATTTACTAGAGATTAGGGATTCCAAGAAAACTGCTGCAAATAAATGTCTCCATCCATCATATGAGCAGCTGTCTGAAAGGGCCTAAACTGCAGAAACAAAATGCCCCCCCCCCCGCCCGCTGCCTTTTGTTTTTTCCCACAAAATGATCTACCACCCTTGTCGTCTCTCTCCTCCTTCTTCGGCAGAACTCCTGGCCTCTAATTCCCAGAGAGGCCTGCCAAATGTGGCTAGACTTTCTACCAACCCAGCAAAAACAGCTGAGGCTTGGCTCAGCCCAGCCATTGCCAGGGATCTTTCCACCTAGGCCAAGATCTCAGCAGAAAGCCAGGCCAGTCAGCCCAGGTTCTCAAACTGGTAGCTAGAGGCCGAGTCCCGATGCAGGGTCAGGGTGGCAAGGAGCCCAGAGTGGTGGAGAGAGCTTGTTGGAGGAGACCCATCAATCGGGAGCTTCGGCTCTGCTTCTCACCAGTTACTGCTTATATTTGGCCAAACGAGCCCAGTCACCTCAGGTGGAAGACCTTAAAGCTAACTTTCTCCCCACACCAGGCTTTCCTCCAGGGCCTTGCCAGTTTCTGCCACGGTACCACTATCCTCTTGTCTCAGGCCTAAACTCAGCCAAGTCCTATTGATCTTCATCCATGATGGCTTTTCTAGTGGTCCCTTGGGCACCATCTTGCTCTCACATGCCCTCCTCTCTGTCCCAGAACTTACAACAGTCTCCTAAATGGCTACCCTTGGTCTCTCCAACCCTCTCTCATACACAAATGGCCACATCAATCTTCCTCACATGACTTTGCATGTGATCCTTGCTCATAAACTTGCAATATTCCCCAAAGTAATGAGCCGGGACTTCAAGGCCTTCCATAATTAGATCTCATACCATGTTTCCAGACCTGCCTCCCCGTTGCAGGCATACTTTCATGAGCCTACACACACACACTTTTGATTAAGCCAGAATGATGTACTCACTCTTCACAGGAAACGTTCCATGGGTTCCTGCCACTGTGCTATTGTCTCATCATTTCCCCACCTGGCACACCCTCCCCCATAATGTGCACGCACCTAAATCCCTCTCATCCTTCTGACCGTCCCTCCTCCCTCTACCTTGGTCCTCCTTCCAGGCCCATAGAGAGCCCTGTCCTTCCCGAATGCCCACCCCATTTGTCATCAGCACCATCTCTACATACGTGGCATGACATCTGTTGTCATGCCCATTTTACAAAGCGGAAGCTGTGCCTCGGGAGGTAAAAGATCTGTCCCCTCAAGTCTGCATGGCGATGGGTCGTTTCAGCACAACTAGTCCTGGTCTCCAGCCCAGCCCTCCCCGGCTTAGGCCTCAACTCAGGCCTCTGAGTTTTTAACCCAGGGTGCTGAGAGGAGGAGAAAGAGGTGGGAGGAGGGGGGACGGCACTCACGCTCCAAAGACCCTGAGGAGAAGCAGTGAGTAACGGTTGGCTCCCCAGTCAGCCAGAAAAAATAGGGCACGCTCACTCAGCTCGAGGGGGGCCTCCCGCCCAGCGCCCTCCGGGTGAGCAGCCACACCTAGGCCGGAGGAGTGGGCGGCTCCATGTAAACAGCCCAGTGCCCTGGGGTAGAAACACGAGGGGGCAGTGTTTCTGGGTTCCCGGGAGGCAGCACCCACTCAGGCAGGCCATCTTGGCCGACTTCTGCGTGATCACGTTGACTTGGGGGAGTTGCGCACCGTTTGTCAGACCGTGTAGGAAAAGCGTAGCCAGGCCTACAAAACAGGGCGCCTTTGTCCACAGCTGACGTCCTGGCCCAGAGCCCGGCTCGGCTTCGGGGGAGGATTTAGGTCAGAAGGAAAATGGGGGTAGGGGTGGGGGTGGCTGCAGCCTTAAAATCTGTTTTAGCACAAGATTAGGGAGCGGTTTCCCTCTTCCCACGGTCACACCCTCGTCCCCAGGAGCAGGGAGCAGGGGAGGCCTGGCCTTACCTTCGTACTTAATGACAGACTCTGAGGAGAAAATATCTGTAGGCCTGATTAGCCCAGCAAAAAAAAAAAGCTGTTTGACAAATTCCCATTGTGCTAGAAAGTCCCCAGGCCATTTTGTGAGGCTGTCCCCTCTTTCCCGTCAGCTCAAGTCAGAAAGTCATTACTTACCTCTTTCGAGTGTGCAGACCCGTGCAGATATGGGAGCCGAGAAAAGCTTGCAGTCAACCAGACAGGTGGCCACAGGGCTGGGAAGGATTTCCAAAGAAATGAGCTTCACGAGGCAAAAAAAAGATGTTGTCCTGAGTCATTTAGAGTTTGAGGACCGTGTCTGCTTTATATTAAGTTCATTTTCCATGGCGTTCGAGAAACTCTACTCAAACAGGGTTTACGAGGAGCAGCCCCCTCATATTTTCCTGCTGTCGTATTTTCCCTTTAAAGACATTTTCCTAAAAGCTCCTTTTCTCAGGGATCGGCCAAAGAACCCACCTCGAAAGCCAGTTCTTATCATCCATGCTCATTTATAGGGTCGGCAAATAGGTTTCAGGTTCCTGCATCTTTTACAAAAAGGGGTCACCTGCGCGGGCCTGGCCCTGAGGGCTGCAAGGCTTTTCTGCTGGCCTCGCCCGCCATCTCCTGGACAAAAGTGGAACTGCCTCCAGGGAGAGGCCTCTTCTTTGGGCAGAGGCTTCTGAACAAACTTGAAAATCAACCAGGGGAGAGCCCTGAAAAAAATCACTTTTAACTGCCGAGAAAGCAGAAATCGATTTCACGTGCTACAGCAAAGCTGCACTGAACCATATACTTCGTTGTGGTTGTGTTCTAACCATTTCCAATGTGTCTGGCCTTCCTCATCACTCAATAAGCACGTGGCTGTACACCTACTATGTGTCAGATGCCATGCTAGGTACTGGGGGAGAGATGAGTCAGTCTTTGTCCAAGAAAGAAAGAAAGAGAGAAAGAAAGGAAGGAAGAAAAGCCTAAAGTCTTTTTCTATGAACCTAAAATGTCTCAAAAAAATTAAATTAAAAAAAAAAAAAAGCCTGAGGTTCAGAAGTCCAGAAACATGGGAGAGCCATTAGCCATTTCAAGGTGATTAGTGTCACGAGGGAGATGTACCACATGCCACAAGACCCCCAGAAGGAAAAATCTGCTGGGGGCAGAGAGGGGAAATGGTCCCACGGGAACAGAGAAGGCGACATTTGGGGGGAAGCAGCAAAAAGGGAGAGCCGAGAAGGCTCAGGTAAGCCTTGCTGAGTCCCACCACTGCCTTCACTCCCCAACGTGGTCAGCAACACTTCACTGGGAACCTGGCGGGGCATCTAGAGAAGGGGAGAGAAGCAGGGTCATGGGATCTGGTTGAAGACGTCTCGTGGGGGCTGTCGGGCCCCTGGCCAGCCCGCAGGTGTGGGACAGTGAGTGCTGTGGCCATGAGGGAGTAAAATCCAGATTGGGTTTGGATCTCAGTCTGCCCCTTCGCAGCTGTGACATGGGCAAATCATGCAACCTCTGCGAGCCACCGTTTCTTCCCGCACACAGAGCCGTGACGATAATCCTTCCGGAGGGAAGTTAAATGCAGCAATGCATGAGGAGCCCCGGCGCGGGCCTAACACACCCGGGCCTTCATAAATGGCTTTGCTGCTGTCAGCACGTGGCGCCAAGGTCCTGGTGCGGTTCTGTACGGCTCTGTGCTCACCCCTTCCCAGAGGAACGCCCACAGCCCCCGGGTATTCGTTTAGGATGTCTTCCTCCCCACTTTAATCTCCTCCCTGGAACACAGACGTCCACAGAGCCACTGCTAAAGATTTGGGTTGCCACCAGGCATTCTGTGGATCTGGAACCCCTTCCAAGGGTCTTGTGGGTCCGCTTTTCTGGGTGGCCTTCTGATAATTCTGCAAAGGGTCAGGATTAGGAATCTGAGAAACTCCCGCGCTGAACGCCTCCCGGTGAGGACAAGCTGGGCCACAAGGGGGCAGTATTGGCCAACAGCTGCTTCACAGAGTTGGTCGCCCTCTTACTGTTTGGGGAGGGGAGGAGGAGGAGGAGGCAGCAGCACAGAGGTGAGGAGAGAAAAGCTCTTCCCTGGAATACGTTTATTTTATGGTAACTCCCATGAAATGAAAGAAGAGGGTCAGATGAAACTTCCAAGGAGGTTTTCTTGAGGGCAACGTCAACGTGTCAGGGGAGACCGTCCATTACCTCCTCCGGCACACTCCAAAAGGCCAGCTGGGGGCAGCTCTAATAGCAGGGCCACCTCCGCCTGTAGAAGGAAAACCACCATGGCAGGCCTGTAGGACGCAGGGCAGGCTTAGTTGCCCTGGCTTTACACCCACAAGCTGCACCTTGGGAGGGTTTCGATGACTTGCCAAGCTCTTGGCTTTTAGCTAGTGGCACAGCTTGGGTCGCAACCCCAGGACCCCTATCACCAGCGCAGAACATTCTCTGCAACACTCCATCGTCCCCTTCTCTGAGCCCAAATGAATGAATCAGAAGTGGTTACTGAGAGCCACTGTGGGCCAGGCTGTAGCCTCCACAGCCCCCTCCAGCTGTGAGGGATGAAAAGCTAGAATCTCAGCCTTAAGAAGGCTCTTCATTGGAATATTCCTCCCATCAAGAGCTCCAACCTCGTGAGAGCTTAAGGGCGCTTATATCCTGCCTTCTCCGAGGTCACCACAAATGGGCTCTGCTTGAACAAGCCCAGGGTATGAATGGCCGTTGGATTTGCATTCATGATAGATGGGAGGAAAGCAGCTTTGTGAAATTATGCCCAAAATCTTTTAAATAGCAAAGTTCCCACACCCATGACCCTACTTCCCAAGCACTTAAAATAGAGTCACACATATAAGAGTTTACTTTACACCCAGCTGTATGGAAATTCATCAGCTGCTAATTCACCCACATCAAAGTAGAGTGGTCAAACAAGGAAAGTGGGTAGGAAGTGAGGCCTCTGGTTCTGCTGGGTGTGTAAAGACAAAGAGGAGAAGGCATAGCTCCTCGGCCCTCTGGCCTGCCTGCCTATGTGACACTAGCCAGAAGGGAGCCACAGCCTGTCCGGGGCCATTGGCTAAGCCAACCCCTTGCTGGCACCCACTGTGAGCAAGGCAGTGTGCCCTGCCCCACCCAGCCTCCCATCTAGCGGGAGAGATGAGACAAGCACCAGATCATTTTAACACCAAGCAGCCAGAGACACGAAGCCCACAGTTTCACAGGTGGCAGTCGCCGGGATGGACCCCAAAGGTTGGAGGGGACTTTCAGAGTTGGAGATAAAGGAGAGAAGGTTTTGTGGGCTAAGGACACTGCTAGCAAAAAGCCCGGAAGGCAGGCAGGCTAGGGTGTACTTAGGGAACATCTAGAAGCACTCCTTCTCTCTCCGTCCTGATTATTAAAGAGAAGAGTTGCATCTGATGATCCGGGGTGTTCTCATCTGTACCTAACGCAGGGTCAGGAACCGGGTGCGTTCTTGTTTCGGGTGAACTTCCCAAAAAACAGGACGTTCCCCCAGAGCACTGGGGCAGGTATGTTGAAAGGGAACAGAATCCCTAGTATACACACACTATGCCAGTTACCAATTTACTGCCTCCCGGCTGCAAATCTAGCCTTCATTGCCCTGGCCTGGGCGCTGAAGCCAGAGCCTAGAAACATGCCTCCTGCCAGAGCGCGATGTTACGCTTTGTCAGCAGAGGGCGCCAGAGAGACATCGCAGGAGGAAGGCGCGTCCTCCCCTGCTTACTCCCTGGACGCTGCAATGCTTGGCGGGGACATCAGGTGACACGAAGCTTCCGAGAGTCTCAGGGGCACCTTACAGGCAGCTTCACAAGAAGCTGATGTTCTATCCAGTGACTTCCTGCTAAGTTCAACACCAAACCCCAGGCAGCTGCCTGGTGAGTTTTCTTGGCCCCCCATTGGGTAGTTTCCTGCTTTCCAGCCTTGATGTGCTTGACCTTGGCCTTAGTAAACTTTTACACTGTTCAGGGGCTCCAGCCAAACCCTCTCCGGTGAGACCTGAATCTCAGCTTCAGAGGGGCATCTCTCCCCACTTTATTCCTTCCTGCATTTTTTAGAGTTCTCTTTACCCCTGAGTAGTCATTCTCGGGTCACTAGTAATAATTCTTTACCGGCTACCCTCCCTGTTGGAAATACCATGTGGTTTCTGTCTCCTGATTAGGCCCCGGCTGATAAAACGCTCCTACACATGCCTTCACACACCTCCCCGCGTCCTCTTCGGAGGCGCCCTCGTCGAGCAGCTCCTTGCTCCCTCCTCAGGTGGATTCCCCCCAACCCCCAGAACCCTCTGAGCATCTCGAGGTGCCTCCTCCTCTTGAATACCCCCTGTAGCAACAAGGGTTCAGTCAGGACAACAGGAACCGTTCCAAATATTTCAAGCAGGAAGGAATTTAATACAGGGACTTTGGTGCTTAACAGGCTCCCCCTGTTCCTAACTGTCACTGTGGGCAGGGGACTTGGCCTCTCTGAAACTCAGTTACCACTTCTAGAAAGACAGAGATCAAATGGCACCTAACTCATGTGGCACTTCTGAAAAATGACGTAAAATAGTCCAGGAAAAGTTCTGCGTGCCCGGTACGTGGTTAGTGCCCAAGAAATGTAAGCTCTTGTTGGTGTGATGAGTCTGACCCTCTTATGCACCAGCACACCTAAGCTCAAGGGTCCCAAAGCCACAACACTGGATCTGAGGCAGCCAGGAAGGCAAGAAGACATTTCAGCAGGAAGCCTTCCATCGTGGACTGAAGTAAAGAGACTATTGCAGACTGGGGAGGGGGTCCGAGAAGGGGGGGATGAGGTGTAGGGTGGATATGACCCAGTGGCTCCAGGATCCCTGCCTGTCCTCAATTAGACCAAGTTATGTACCCTAAACGTCCTTCACCTACACTGAGCAAAGCTCTCTCATCCAGATTCCTTTTAAAATCTTTGAGAATGTAATATAGGCACACGATTTTTTTAAAACGTCAGAGTACAAAAATGCTATACAGTTCAGACTGTCTCCCTCTCACCCCAAACCCCCAACCCCTCAGCTCTCCCACCTCAGAGACAGCCACCATGAACCAATTTACTAGGTATTTTTCCGGGCGTATTTTAGGCATACCCAAGTATAATGTGTTTTCATCTTTTAATACATATGGGGGTCCTGTTTTTGCTTTTCCACTGAATAATATATCTTGGAGAGCATGCCATATTTGCGCTGATGCCTCTCCCTTATTCATTTTTTTCTTAAGTCTTATTCTTTTTTAAGTACGCGTAGTATTCTTTTTTTTAAGATTTTATTTATCTGAGAGAGAGCATGAGCGCAGGGAAGAAGGCAGAGGGAGTGGGAGAAGCAGGTTCCCTGCTGAGCAGGGAGCCCCATGCGGGGCTCAATCCCAGGACCCTGGGATCATGACCTGAGCCTAAGGCAGACGCTTAACCGACTGAGCCACCCAGGTGCCCCTAAATGTGCATAGTATTCTTGTCATGAGTACAGCACAGATTATTTAACCAGAGATCTTCTGATGGAAATTTAACTTTTTCCGCAGTCTTTTCCTATCATAAACAACGACGTCATAAATATCTATTGTACATACTGACTTCTTTATTTTCACGAGGTAAAAAAATCATCTCACCTCTTAGAGTTGGAGCCCCAACGATTGTCCTTATGATCTAATATAAAAAAACCGGGGAAGGAGATGGGAAACCTGCATTCCAGTCCTGTCTCTGCCAATAATGTCCTTTCCCTTCAGACACCAATCTCCTCACCTCCCTGTGGGTGACTCAGGTTCCTTGCTTGTCAGGCAATAATTGTACCTGCTTTAAAATTGCCTCACCAGGGCATTCTGAGAATCAAATGAGACAATGTACATGAAAGCTTTTGAGCGCTGTGCTAATACCCAAGTCTCTCATCTGGTTATTGGCCAACCCTCGAATTGATTTGTTGCTCTATGAATGTGCCCATAAATAACATGGTGCCGGCCGCACCCAGTACCCCTTCTAAAGGAAACCTATCCCCCCGCCCCCACCACGGCTCCTGCTTATGGACAACTGGAGGCTGCTTACACATCCCTGCCTTCCCTGACCTCTACTTCTCCACCTCCGCGCTGAACCTGGCTGAGCACGCTGGGAGCACCATAGGCTTCCCAGTGGCTTGAATGAGGAGCTCTGTCCAAACAGAGATAAACCAAGTCATTCTGACTCTTGCCTTTGGAAAAGTCTACTAGGAAGTCAAGAGTGACTAAGATAGTTAGGACAAGCATAAGACAAAAGATGCAGAGAGAGGCCACGCAGTCAGGACCCCGATGGGCCATTCGAAGCTGCAGTTACCAGTAAGCTGAAATTGAGAGGAAGCAGAAACCCCAAATACACTGAAGCTATGACGTAGAGAAAACGTGGTGGATGCTGGTGAGAAGTGAAAGGACACAGAGACACAGAACCACCAGAACCAGCACGTTATAGCAGCGACAGGACAGGTGTAGCTGAGCCCAGCACGGAATGGCCCTGGGGAGGCTCCGGTGTGATCCTGTCTCCTTTGCTCCCTCATGTGGCTTTACTATAACCTGCATTTCCCTGGGCCCGGTGGAGGAGGGGAGACCCTCTTCATGCTGCCAGGCGTGCCAAACCAACCCAAGGCTCCTGTGACCCATGTCCCCAGCTTCCTGCAGAGTCCCCTAAAGGATGGGTGTGTGAGGATCTTACCTTGGGGCAGGAGAAATGAGAGTCCTAGATTCTATTTTGCTTTGGAACATACAGTTTCGCTTAATGAATTAATGCGGTTTCGTGGAGGTCAGCCTCCTGGGAAAAGGTCAGGGTGGGGAGGGGCAAAGAGCAGAAGTGGAGAGGAAAATGGATAAGAATGAACGGTTGAGATTTTGCTCATGCAGACCCTTCCCTCTTGCCCAAATTCCACCCACCCTTCATATCGCATCTTCCACTAAACCCTTCCCAGCTGCTTCAGCCATATCAGCACTGGTCTTCTTAACTACAGTGACTGACTACATTGCCTGATGGGCCCCAACACTTCATCATCCTGCCCTGTAGCCATACCATTTACCCTATGGCTTTCCAGTTCTTTCCACTAAAAAGGCAGAATACATTTCTCCATCCTTTGACTTTGAGTTTGGCTAGATCATTGGCCAAAGCCAATAGTATAAGATGGAGGTGATGGTGTACCAATTCCAAGGCCTCTTGTGTTCCCTCCATTGCCATGAAAAGAGCATTCCCAGGCTAACCCACTGTTCCCAAGAAGAGGATGAGGGACATGTGGAACGAAGTTGCCTGGGACAAGCCCCCTAGTTGAACCCAGCCTAGATCAGCCAACTCTTAGATGCCTGAGCTACATAAATGTTTATTGTTTTATATTACTGAGATTCTATAGTTGTTTGATAGATAGCTGGTACAACTGCCCATCGTACTTATTATGCTTTTTAGTACTTGGTGATTTTTAATGACAGTTCATTATTTGATCATACATCATTGTTTCTCTGGGGAGGTCTCTCCTAGTTAACGCCAGATTTAGCAAATAAAAATACAGGATCTCCACTTAAATTTGAATTTCAGAAAAACAAGGAATACTTTTTTAATATACGAACATCCCATGCAATTTTTAGGACATATTTATACAAAAAAATTATCTACTTGCAATCCAAATTTAACTGGGCATCATCCTGTGTTTATCTAGCAATCCTACTTCTAGTGCTTGAGGCAGTATCAACATCTTACTCAGTAACTGTGAGCCGGCTCCCCTGGTCATCATCATAATGGTGGGAGGCAAAAGCCATGGTTTTCAAACTGTAAGATTTGCAAGATGGTAGATCATAAGCACTCTCTTTTCTCCAGTGACAACCCCACCCCTTACGATGATGGTGATGATGATGATTTCTAGCCCCCGCATAGGCAGGTAGCGGGCAAATACACTCTGTTTTCATATCAGGGCTACAGTGCAGTGAAGTGGTAAATCTTGCCCCCATTTATAAATGAGGACACTGAGCCCCAGATGGGTAGAATAACTTTCCCTTGGCCACACAGCTAGTGAGCATAGTAAAGCTAAAACTCAGATGCAATCCTTTCTTTTTCCATAATGTAATTTTGCCTCCAACTACTGAAAAGGTGTTCTGTCATTTTCACAAATGTGAAGATGGCAAAGTATATCCCCCAGCCTCCCAGTTTCTTTGTTGGTCCCACTCAATCCATTCTGTGAATCCTAGGGGAGTTGTATTCATGTCCCAGGGCTTCCACAACAAAGTAAAAAAAAAATAATAAAAAAATAAAATTAAAAAAAGCACCACAGACTGGGAGGCTTAAACAACAGAAATGTATTTTCTCACAGTTCTGGAGGCTGGATGTCAAGGTGTCAGCAGAGTTGGTTCCTTCCAAAGGCTCTGAGGGAAGGGTCTGTTCCAGCCCTGCGGTCGGTAATTTTGTCTCAACCTGACTGGGCCATGGGTGCCCAAACTACTTCTCGGTGTATGTGTGTGTGAGGGTATTTCTGGAAGAGATTAGCATTGGAATTGGTGGGCTGAGTAAAGTAGATGGCCCCACCCATTGTGGATGGGCATCATATAATCCTTTGAGGGCCTAAATAGAATAAAACCCTGGGAGAGGGGCACCTGGGTGGCTCAGTCAGTTAAGCGTCCGACTCTTGATTTCAGCTCAGGTCACGATCTCAGAGTCCTGGGATCGAGACCGCCATTGGGTTCTGTACCCAGAAGGGAGTCTGCTTGAGGATTCTCTCTCTCCCTCTCCCTTTGTCCTCCCCCTCTCTTCTCGCTCGCTCTCAAATGAATAAATATATCTTTAAAAAAAATTTAAAACAGGGCACCTGGGTGGTTCAGTCAGTTGAGCATCCGATTCCTGATTTCGGCTCAGGTCATGATCTCGCAGTTGTGGGCTCAGCATTCAGTGTGGAGTCCGCTTCAGATTCTTTCTCCCTCTCCTCTCTTTCCCCCTCTGCCCCTTCCCACTCCCACTTGGTTCTCTCTGCCTGACTGCCTGAGCTGAGCTATCAGTCTTCTGGCCATGGACTGGGACTTAAACCCGCAGCGCTCCTGCCTATTAGACCCTTGGACTAGGACTGGAATTTACACCACCAGGTTTCCTGGGGCTCCCACTCACACACAGCAGATCATGCCACTCCCGCTCAGCCTCTACAAGCGCATGAGCCAATTTCTTATAATAAATCATATATATATGTTCTGTTTCTCTGGAGAACACTGATAAAACAACACCTCTCTCCTTGGTTTGTAGATGGTCATCTTCTCCCTTATGTTCACTCCATCTTCCTTTGTGCATGTCCGTGCCCAAATTTCCTCTTCTTGCAAGCACATCAGTCATATTGGATTAGAACCTACCCTAATGACCTCATTTTAACTTACTCACTTCTAGAAAGGCCCTAGCTCTAAATAAGGTCACATTCTAAGGTACTGGGTGTTAGGGCTTCAATATATGAATTTGGGGGCAGACACGATTCAGCCTAAAACAGGATTTGAGGAGCTAACTGTAACTCATCCCAATACAGTCTGCCTTTAAAAGAGGGACCCAAGGGAGGAGATTTCCAACGATAGAACTCTGGATTTCAAGTGGTGGAATTCTAGTGTCTAAAGCTGTCCCTAGGGTGGCAAAGGCCCATCCTACAGTTCCTAATAATGGGCCTCAAAGGTGTGTCATAGCCTCTGCCAGAGGGGCCCTAGCAACTAGTAGAATGTGGGTTATTATGAGGACAGGGGATTGTGATGGTGGCCCAGCTGTGGAATCTGGTGAGACCAAATGTTAGTACCTTAAAAGATATCCTTTGGCCCCAGTTGGCAGCATTGTGGTTTTCTGGATGGCAGCAGAGGACCGAGAAATGATGGAAGCCCGGGGAGCAGGAGAAAGCTGCCCAACTTTCCCCAAGGCGGTGCCTGATGACCCCATGTCTGAAGGGAAATCAAGGGCTTTCTTGGTAAGGGGGGGGGGGGGCCTCGTTTCACTGCCCCCACCTGTCCCTACATGGGGAGGGGAGTATCGTGGGGACATGTGATAGGAGCTGAGTGCTAGGAGATCCCAGAGAGCTGCGAAGAAGAGCAAGTCATGTGCACCCCACCCCCACAACTGGCCCCCGGCTGTCACCAGGGACCAGGTAGCCCTTAATAAGATTGTGAAGTCACTCGAGGCTGGCCCCATTCAGGGCCCTGTCCTCCCTCTGTGAAAGGGACCTGGCTCCCCCATAGCCCTTGTGTTGGTCCCCTACATTTAGGTTCCTCCCTCTGTAGCCCCAGGAGGACTGGGTGTCTAATTGTCTCAAAGTTAGATAGAGTGGGGGTGGGAAAGTTACCAGGAAGATAGACTTCTGCCTCAACTCCTCAAGCCACCCCTTGCAACTTGAGGGCACCCTTCCTTCATGTCAGGGCGCCCTCCCCTTCCCTATAACTCCCAGTGAGTGCACCTCTGGGTAGAACTCAGCCTAGATCCTTACAGGGCCAGCCCCAGGCCCACTCTTCACTGTCCCCTGAATCGCCCCTTCACTGCTCCAGGAGGCAGAGTCCCCAAAGCCAGACTCTTCCCACGACCACCTGGAGGAGATGGAAGCTTGCGAGGACGGAGGCTGCCCAGGGCCACCCAAGTCACCGTCCTCCAAGGCCAGCTCCACCACCAAGGGCCAGGCGGGCGACGGACCTGAACTCGGGGAGCTGCCCCCCGCTCCGGCCGCCCCGGAGACCCCGCGGGCCGAGCGCAACACCGAGCTGGAGCTGGAGAAAGTGCGCATGGAGTTCGAGCTCACGCGGCTCAAGTACTTGCACGAGGAGAACGAGCGCCAGCGGCAGCACGAGGAGGTGATGGAGCAGCTGCAGCAGCAGGTGACGCCCCGCCTGGTAGGTGACCGGGAAGTAGGCAACCCGAGGGTCAGGGGCACCCGTCCCTGCCCTGCAGGGGGAGCCCACTGACCTGCTTTGCCCCTGCATCCCGCCTGGGTCCAGAGATGGGCTGCCGGCTGCTTCGGAAGTTCCTGCTGAGCTGAGATCAACTCTTTAAGGAGAGCTGACCCTGGGAGGGGCCCCGGAACCACCCGCCCACCCGCCTGCCCTGCCCACCGCTTTCCTTCTCAGGGAAAAGTCCTCCACGTTTCCTGTGACTAGACTTCCTCCATTCTCTAGTCCTCTCTACATCTCGTTTAAGAGATGGGAGCCCTACGGCAGTCTGCCCAGGGATTTTGATAAAACCATCACCCCTCCCCCGCCCTTATCAGAGCTGCATTTGTTCTGTTGGATTACTCTGTCTTGTTGCCATCTAAAATTTAGACATCTCTAGCCAGGAAATGGACCACTCTCCCCTAATCTGTATTAAATGGGGGATGAGAAAGCCTAGTTTCAGTCAAATGGGATGGGAAATGCTTAGCCCTGTGAGACTGGGCCACTCTAAGTCCTAAATAACGAAAAGATGCCATTGTTGAAAGCATGTTGCCTGGGCTTTAAAATCAGTCCTGGTTAAAACTCTGGCTCTACCATGTACAAACCGCATGATATTGGGCAAGTTACGAATCCTCCTTGAGCCTAGGTGTGCTCGTCTAGAAAGTAGTCCCTGCCTCATAGGGCCCTATCGAGGAGTGAGGGAGGGCATGCATGTGAGGCACTTTGTGATGAGCCTGGCACATTAGGTAAGCACTCAATAAATGTTAGCTATTACCATTTTTATGTACTCATGCAATTCACTTCTTGACCCAAATGCAACAACTTACATTCATCACTTTTCAATTTTATTGGAATGTAATGTATTAGCTATGCTTCCCAGCTCTGAGTCATCCTCACTTCTGAGAAACTTGCCTTCTGTCTTTATCCAAGTCATTGCTATAATTGTTGAGGAGGATATGACCTAAAGTAAATACCACTAAAAGATCTCCCTACAGGTTAGCAATGTTCCATTAATCAGCACCCTTGGGTTACATTTTATCCAGCTCACATTTCTCTACCTTGTCCAAAAAACTATCTTGAGACACCCTGTCAGATGGTTTCCCAGAATTAAGATATTACGCTACCTATAGCATTTCCCTAAATGACTGGTCCTTTTTTTTTTTTTTTTTTTAAGAAAAGGAGATTGGTTTTGCATGATTTGTTTTCAGTGAACACATGCTGGGTTTTAACAGTTATCTTTTTTTTTCTTGCTCACAAAATACCTGCTTAATTATACACTGAATGGTTTTGCTGAGCCAAGTCAAGCTTATTGACCTGGGATCTCCGGAATCCATCTTTTTTCCCCTCCTTTTAAAAATCTAGAAAATATTTGCTCATCTCTAAGATTCTGGCACATTTCCTGAGATTTTTTTTTTTATTTCTCACTAATAAGTTCCATTTCCAAGCTTGGGGTTTTGTTCTCAGTATCGTGGGATAAAATGTGTCCCGAGTTCGAACCTGAAAATCCTTAAAGCACCTGTGGTTAAGATATTATGCGTTTGCTCTATGCCTCCTTCTAACCATATTTGTTTTCCTTTTTTTAGTTTGAAAATCTTACTCTTGTTGGATGAGCTGGAAGCCTTTGGTGTATAGTCTTATCTGCTGTCTGTCTTCTGCTCAAAAGATAGACCATTGAAAATGTTGTGAAAAGTCTAAAAGGTCTCACAAACGCATGTTTGGTTGTCAAAATCATAGTTATCACCCATGAGCATTTCAGACTAGAAACACATGCTGGCTGCTTTGGGCGGCAGAAGTCCACAGACCACCCACTCAGCCACCCCCCCACCCCGCCCCACTAGAACCCTGGGTTTCTTCCTCTGGTCTTTAACCTGCCTTGCTATTCACCTTAGAAATGGCATCACTGGAGTCATTTTCTGCCCCCTCGGGTTTATTGATTTGCCCTCACATTTTCTGTAGTTGTGCAAACAATGGTGTGTCCACAACCCCGGTCTTTGGTAATTGTTTACAAAGTGTTTTATGTTTTGTCCATTTATTGGCAGGTGGAAAGCTGACTTGATGTTTAAGCCCCCTCCCCACTCTCTCTTTATCTGGATGAATGGGTGGGTAGATAGATTTCACTGTACTGAAAACTACCTCTGTGAGTATGTTTTTAGCTAGCTTAGGGCATCCCGGTCCCTGCCATCTGCCTGCTTACAAAAAGCATGGCATGATTTTAAAAGATATTTTAAAGAATAAACCATGGGTGATGCCTTCTTAACTATAGATCAAAATAGTTACGTCAGCTTTTGCTATGCTTATATGTTGATGCTTTCCACAGTTAAAATGGGGGCTTGTTGGACCTCAATTATATAGATTCCAGAAATGAGCAATATGCAGGCAGAATCAGCTAGACAACTCAAGCTGCTTTCCCCAGGCTCGATACTGGGAGGGTTCAGGGGGGCCCTATCACCTGTCTCTGACCACCCGTCCCCCAGGGAGACCCAACCTCAGGCCAGTAGACCACAGACAGATCCTGTGAGACATTTGCCAGGACAAAGAGAGTCAGAAACAGGCATTTGTGCCCAAGGGACACCCTCTCATTGTGCCACTGTGCAGAGAACAAGGCTGAGTGTCAGGGCCAGCCATCCAGAGAACATTCCCAAGACCGGCGTGCAGATCTGGGGATCTCAGAGTCAGAGAGAGTCTGCCACCTGCGTGACTCAGAGGCAGCAGAGAACGCGGAGAAAGGATGGTGTTGCCTGGTGCCGGAGTCAGGAGGGATAAGGGCAGACTGAAGAAGTGAAAACCCACGAGGTCCCTCTATGTGCCCATGACCTTGCTAGGAATGTTTCATTCTTGGCCCACTCTTGCTCCCATAGTCTGTGATGGGGGCACGGTGACCCTTCCCTCAGGTGAGGAGGATGACCTGCTCAAGGTCAAATTCCAGAAGGGACAGGAGCAGGACTGACACCCAGACCTGCCTGGCCACCGAGCAGTGAAGTTTGGCCAGCGACACTCTCTTCTTTCCCCCACAGTTCTCAGGAGGCCTCCAGGACCTCCTGCTCCCCCAGAACCAGTTTGCCATGTTCCTGTACTGCTTCATCTTTATACACATAATCTATGTCACCAAGGAGATGGTCTTCTTTCTCTTCTCCAAGCACTACCTGTTCTGCATCGCGGCCATTTTGCTCTGTTTGATTAAAACTTTATGGTCATACTTCTAGGTGCTCTTCTCCCTCTATCACTGGGAACCCCCATGCTAGCGGGTCACTAGGACACAATCCAAGTTAGCCCCCGGCCTCCGTCCCTCCTCCTTCCCTCACATGAGCCTCCCTCCAATCAGAGCTTGCTGTTAGGAAAGGCTCTGCTGTCAACCATTTACACTTTAGTGGGAAGAAATGTGTTCAGGCCTTGTACGAAGCCTGAGTTCTCAATGTGGATGAAGATGCTTTGTGCCCTGAGGGGAGGGTTTCAGAAGTGACCAAGCTAGGGAGGTATCTAGAGGGAGAAGTGGTTTGGGGTTTCTAGAATCACAGAAATCGTATCATGACCAGGTTGGTTTAGGATCCACCACATCTACTCACTTGCACAGATCTTCTCTGAGGTGTGGGGTGCTGTGGTAGGCTTGGGGGTAAGTCCCCCCAAAGATGTGCACATCCCAATGCCCGGAACCTGTGAATATATTACCTTATATAGCAAAAGAGACTTGAAAAGGTGATTAAGTTAAAGACCTTACAATGGGGAGATGAGCCTGGATTATTCTACAGTCCCAATTAAGGCAGTCCCTGACCAGTGAAATTGCTCTAGGAAATCAGAGAAGACCCAGGCTGCTTTTTGCCCCACTTTCTTAGCACTCGGCTTTTATTCTCCTCACACATGGCCTTCAGCCTCATGATCTTAAAATGGCTGCTGTAGCTCCAGGTATCAAATCCACAATTCCAGGTCAGAAAAGAGAGGGAAAAGCAGGGGCTGCTTTTAAAAGCTTTCTAGGAAGACTCACTTAGAGACTTCAGCTTACATCTCATTGGTCAGATTGGGTCATGGGGCTGCTCCTAGCTGCAGGGCATCTGAGGGGGTAAGTTTTTCACCTGGGCACTCTTGCAGCCTTGAACAAAATTAGGATTCTGACAGTGTGGGGAGAGAGAGGGATGGATATTGAATAAGTGAATAACTATGTCTACCATGGTAGACTTAGACCTAGCTTGCACTCCCCCAGCCCCGCGCCAGTCTTGGTGGGGGTAAGACACGGGGCAGGGCATGAGTGTAGCCAATCCAGGCCTGGCCCACTGCAGCACTACTGCCCTAAGCCTTCATTTACCACAGCAGGAAGGCCATGGTTTTCTCTGGACTCCTGACTAGAACAGCTCTGCCTTCATCCTGACCTCTGCCGGAGGCCCCAGGATCTTATACATCCAGGTAGCAGCCCGGCCTGGGGCCTGGGACTACAAGGGTATGCCCCTCTGTGCTGAGTGCCCTCAGCAAAGCTGCAAGAGGCAAATTTGCTCCTAGAGTCCCTCCCTCTCCTGAGTCCCAGAGTCCACAGAACGGAGCCCAGTGCCTCCCACCCCCATCTCTCTGGCCAGCCCATGCACACCGAGCTGCTAAAGACTGAGGGTGTAACAGATCCTGCGCGTTACAAAGATCCACTCAGCTTTAGGCCCGACAATCAAACACCAGTAGTAAAGTTTCAGGCAGGCTTAGGGAGGAAAAGAAGGAAGAATCTTTCCTGCTCCCCAGATGGAATCACACAGGTTGTAACCCCAAGCCTGAGGACAATACGAGAGCCCTGGAGACTGCTGGTATCTGCAGGAGGGAAGAGGGGACAGGTTTGGCTCCAAAGGCCACTTCTCAGCCCTGTCTGTTTCTAATCCCACCTTAGCAGGTGACTGCCAGCAAGTTGGTTAAGGTTTCCAGGCTTCACTTGGATGACCTGTAAATTAAACTCTAACTCAGTGGTGGGGGAAAAAACAGGACCAAAGCCTAGGGTCTGACTTCAGAAATTCTAATTTAATAGATCTGATCTACGGTTCAGTCACTTCAAAAGTGCCTGAGCTGATTGCAAAGTGCAGCTGCATTACAAAACCTAAATCCTTGCTACTCAGGATCCGAAGACCAGCCTCTTCAGCATTGCCTGGGGCATCTTAGAAATGTAGCATCCTAGGCCCGCCCACCCCCAACACATCCCAACATCTGGCACAGCCCAGGGTGGCCTGGCGTCTGCCCCTCCTCCCTCTGTGCCTTCAGGAGCCCTTGCTCTGGGCTTCTGAGGAACCAAATGATCTCTCCCAGCACTCAGGGATTTACCAGAAACTTCCGGAATCCCCCCAGGCCTGTCTCTGCCTCTGTCCCTTTTCTGATCTAGCTCCTTTTTGTGTGTGTAGCTTGGGAGAATCTTGCTAATATGCATTCATTCATTATTTAAAGGTTGCCACTGTTCCTTCAGGAAGGTTAAGCATGATTAAAAGATGGGATTTTTCCACAGGGCACAGCAGAAAGCTAGGGCTCCCGCATTTTTAAGCTGTTTTGGCCAAGCCTTGTTGCATAATTTAAAGTCTGTGACTTATTTAGATTTAATTAGCCCAAGGGGCAACAGCTGAGGTTCACTAGTCAGTATTTATTAAGCACCCTCAAAGGGTTTGGGAGCTCTTTAGAGCAAAGAGCAGGATCGGCTTTGGACTCACACATTTCCCACACTAAGCAGGAGGGCTTACAGATCCTGCCAGCAGGTAGCATTTTTGTTTCTCAAGGAGAACAAAGGGGTGGCATCAAAGGGCCTGTGGTCACAGGACAAATGCCCGCAGAAGCCTTCTCCTCAGCCCCGAGTCGGTGGGGTGAGCCCCGTCACAGGGCTGTAGTGACAGGTAAGTAAATGGAGAGCCATACAAGTGAGAGGTACTAGTAAAGAGAGGAGCAGGGAATGTGTAGAGATCACCACCAGACCCGAAGAGCCAGGTGAAGTGGAGAGGACAGGCTCCCGATTTGTGGGGCCCAGTGCAAAAGGACAATGCCAGGTCTCATGTTCAAAACCTATTAAGAATTTCAAGGCTGCGGCAGCAGAGCCTGAAACCAAATGTGCCCTCCACCCCCATGATGGCGGGGGGGGGGGGTCCCCCTGAGCACAGCTGGTGCCACAGCCCCAGTGGTTGGCCCATGAGGCCAGCCCTGGAGGTAGACGGAGGAGACCCTCAGGGTATGGCTCCTTTTGTGATGCTTCTCAATCCCACCCTGAGAGAGAATATATCCCTGGCTACCCTATCGGCCAGAGGGAGGGCAGTGGGTTCCGTGCCCTTTGAAAAGGTGTGGGGACCCCTGGAGCAGACCCAGGGGTGGAGGAGGCTGCGTCTGGTGATCTGTGGGGAGGATTGGCCTTCTCTCGGGCCAAGTGGGCCCCTTGTCCAACCGCCAGCTCTAGAAGCCCAGTCTGACTGAGCAGGAGGCGGCTCCAGGCTGTCAGGCCCTGCTCCAGGCCCGCAGCTGCAAATCACAGGGCTGAGGAAACCCCAGGCTTTCCGACTCTGACTCTAAGGCATTACCCCTCCTGGCCTCTGCCCCCAGCCCATTCAGCCGATCATTTTTCTCTGGGCTAGAAAATCCCAAAATAAGAGAATAAAGTTACACTCTTAACCCCTATGAGCCTCTCTTGTATCAAATGACACAGTCGCTTTCCCTCAAACTTCTCATCAAAGGAGGCTTTGTAGGGTCCTGGCGCAGAGAGCAGGCCTTGGAAGACGGCCACCAAAGCCGTGCAGAAAGTGCTGAGCAAGGCAACCCTGGATTGAGAAGGGGGTTGCTGGGGCGGGGTGTTTCAGGAGCTGCTCTCCAGCCCAGGAAAGGCCAGTGCGGGACCTCCCAAAAGTGGAGCCGCTCTTCTCCCCGGTACCCCGCGAAAGCTCCGGGCGCTGGCTAATAGTGTGGCTGCGGGGAGCCCCCCACTGCTGGAGACGTACCAGTGCTTAACAAATAAATGAACAAGCCAGTGAAGGAAAGGATGCAGTGGGCAACCTGAGAAAGGCTCCGTGAGCTAAAGCATTCTGTGAAGGCTTCCGGGAGAGGGGGGAGGGGCGCACACACTTACTCAGTGCCCCCTGGGGACTCTGCCCTGTCCAGTGCACTCTGTGTCCTAGCATTTCATCCAGAGGCCACTCCCCAGGGAGCACTATTACCATCCCCACTTTACATCTGGGAAAACCCACTCAGAGAGGTTCAGGAGTTGCCTGAGCTAACTCAGCCAGAAGGTGGCAGAGACCACCTGTGGCAAGGAGAAGGAGCCGAAAGTTGATGTTAAAAAAAAAAAAAACTATGTCTTGTGTACTTGGGTTTGTGGATGAAGATTCAGAGCTGCTTGGATAACACACATGAAGAATGCTGTTACTGTATTTCAGATGGTATGGTGCGGACCCACTGGGTCTCTCCAAGTATGTATACTTAGGGGTAGCAGCTTCAAAGGTATTGGCTTAAAAAGCTACCTTTTAATTCTACCCAGTTTCTCATTTCCTCCCACCAAAGGCTGTGAAGGGAAATGTCTTTGAGGGGGGACAAGGATGGAAGTCCTCACTCACTGGCCCACCTGTTCCACTCACACCCACCATTTTCTTGAGAGGTGAGTGGGACATCCACGCTCAAAGTTCCTCTGGACCCCACCCAACATCTACTGGGTCCCCCAAGTCAGGTGAGGGAGTCTGCAGCTGGCCCGGGGGGTCTTCTCTCTTCAATCAGCCATCCCTGGCTCTGTGAAGACCAGGATACCATGGCAGGTGTACGAAAGAGGAGGGAGGTGGTCAGACCCAGAGAGAAATCTTAGCGTTCACTCTCACTGACGTTCACTTCTGGGTGATATTTGTATCCTCACAAACACAAAGCACCCTCCCAACTCCCCCACCCAGCCCATTTCAGAACTTGACTGAGTGGGTTCCTAGAAAATGATGAGCTTCGACTGGAAGACTCTGGAAGCATAGCAAAGTATAGAAAGCTCACCTGCTTTCAGCTATTGGCCTACCTTCAGAGGAACTCCAGATAATTGCCCTAAGCAAACCACACAGTGCAGGACAACCCTGATTCTCAAAACAGATCAGCTAGGGCAGGAGTCAAAACCTGGCATGCCCGGAGGGCCCACGTGGGGCAGGTAAAACAGGGAAGCTGGCCAGGTGTGGCTACCTGGAAATGATGAGCCCGTGTGGAGGCAGCCCCCACTCGCCTCCCTCCCACCCATTTTCACCCTGTCAGGATGCTGACCCTGTGTCCAGTTCAAGGACAGCCAGGAATCCAATCTTTTTATGTGATACCTGCTGATAGTGAACTGAGTTGGTTCCTTTTTTTTTTTTTTTTAATTTTTAAATTGTTTTAGCCAGGGGCACCTGGGTGGCTCAGTCATTAAGCATCTGCCTTCGGCTCAGGTCATGATCCCAGGGTCCTGGGATCGAGCCCCGCATCCGGCTCCCTGCTCTGCGGGAAGCCTGCTTCTCCCTCTCCCACTCCCCCTGCTTGTGTTCCCTCTCTCGCTGTGTCTCTCTCTGTCAAATAAATAAATAAAATCTTTAAAAAAAAATAAATTGTTTTAGCCATACTGTGGACCTAACAAAAGTCCATGGGCCCACTGGCTCAGAGCCTCTGAACTTGCGATGTGATTTCCTTTATGGTAGAGTCTCTGTTTCACTCAGAGACCAGCTAGGGGATTTATTTAAACAGAAAGCTCTCCTGGTACAAAAATAGAACGTGATTCATTCCAGCAGTGTTTAAGCATGGAAGCAGCAGTGAGGGATCTTTCTGCCCTCCACAACTGTCTCGCCTTGAGGTGTTTCAAGAGACAGATCTCTTAATGCATTTCAAATCCAGTTAGAGTGGCAAAAATCTAATTTCCCTACAACTTCTTGAAGGAAGATGGGAATTTGGCTCAAGCCTGGATCGGGACTAAAGCAGGGGCAATGCAGTGGCCTGGAAGTAGGGAAATGAGGCAGGAGAGTGTGTTAGGGGTGGAGGGCAAAGCTGGGTGTCCAGGCTGAGCAAGGTGGAGGGAGGCAGGCAACAGCTCTGTGAGGTTGGTCAGACAGAGTGGTGGGGCCTGGGGAGCAGAGCCAGCTAGAGAGGGGAAGAGGGGGAGGGAGCATCACTAGTTGCCATGGCGACCGAGGAATCAGGAAAGGGGGAGAAAGAGTGAGGGGAATCTCAGAGAAGAGCTATGTTGGGCTGCTGCCTACAACCAGCTCTCTCCTCTCCACCCAGGCACCTTGTCTATGACTCCTTGTCTATGGCTCCCCTCTTATACCTCCGCCACCCGATTTGGCTCATCCCTGGCACAGATAAATTAAAAATATGTTCTCCACTGTCCTGCCCTAAAGCCTATAATTCCACCTTCAGGGCTACGCTTCTTGGATAAGGATTTGTTCATGTTCCATTACAATCCCTGATTAGGAAGGCTAACATCCTGGATACTGATTTCTAGACTCGCCTAGGGAATGAATTTATCACACGGAGCAGGGATCTCCGCTGAACAGATACCACAAACTAGTGGGGCAGACCCCAGACAGGCCAGTCCATAGGACGGCTCCAGTGATGTGCACTGTGTATGTACAGCATTCGTTTCCCCTTGATTTTCTTTCGGGGGAGGTCCGTGTTCCCTAATCTTAGTCCGTGAAGTTCAAGGGGGCTGATTTCCGATCAAGGGTTGGCCCAAGACCCAGACCAGCCAATCAGAGCATTCCATCTCCTGGTCCGAATGATTAGTTTCTGTGCGGACACGTGACGCAAGCCTGACCAATGGGCCTCAAACCTGGGACTTTTGCTAGAGCTCCTGGGAAGATAAGCTCTGAGCCAGTAGACTGTATATGCGCAGGGGCTGGTGGCCATCTTGTTCCACTAGGGGAAAACCTGCGTGAGAATAAAGCTTACAAAGAGAAAAACAGAGCCAAGAGGAGATAAGACACTGACAGGGAGAGACGGGTGGGAAGGAGAAGGAAGGAGAAAGCGAGTCCTTGTTGGCATGATTCGAGCCCCTGGATGTACCGGAAATAAGAGACATCCCTAAAGCTTTTCAGTTGCTGTTAACGTTGATTTGAATTGGTTATCTGTCACTTGGAGCCAAGTGTTCTGAATGACACAAGGGCTTTCCCATTGGGCTAAAGAAAAGAGGATTATATAAGTTGGAACCTGGGATTGGCAATAGCAAATGGAGGAAATATCATGGCATCTGCTCCCAGCCTGTCTGTGGAGAAAGATGTGGAGATGAACCTAAACCAGTTTAGGTGGAGTTTGGGAGACATGGCGAGAGGTGGAGTTCTCACGTACACAAACTCAGCAGGAGTTTTCTTGAGGGAAAACAGCCCTGCTCTGGGGCACCCTGAGGGGTTGGGGCATCTTGTCCAGAGTTTCCCTTGGCACTGTGGACATTTTGAGCCAGATAATTCTTTGCTTGATGGGGACTGGGGGGTAGGGGGTTGTCCTGTGCATTGCAGGATATTTAGCAGCCTCACTGGCCTCTACCCACAATAACAGGCTCCCTGTTTTGGTTGTGATAATAATAAATGTCTCCAGACATGGCCAAACGTCCCCTGGGGGTCCCAATCGCCCCCAGTTGAGAACCACTGCTCTAGTGTAAACCCCGCCCCACCATCTCCAATATGATTAATGTCTACAGACTGAAGGCATGACAGGAAGCCAGAGAGATGGGAGAGATGGGAGAGATGACAGTGGGCCGGAGGAGCCGGGTTCTTGGAGGAGGAGGTGGCATCTGAACTGGGCCACAAAGGATGGGTAGGATTTGGCTAATGGAGCTAGAAGGACAATGCCCAGACGGAGAGGAGAGGCAAGCCAGCCAAGTAGCCAGCACTCTGTCGGGGGCTCTCGCTTTCTCTGGCCCTGGTTGGCCCCACGGCACTCCTCTCCACTCTGACTGGTCTGTGAGCACCCTGCCCTGGCCTGCAGAGGCCCTGCACAGAAGAATGAGAAGGAAGTTCTTTCAACAGCTCAAAGGAGGCTGAACCAAAAGGAGAAGGAAAGCTCTGAGAGAAGAGCCTGGACCTGGAGTCGGACTGCAGCCAGCGTGCCTGGGTTCGGATCACTGCTGTTGCTGCCCCTCCGCAGAAAGGCCCTGCAGATAGACGACCACCCCTCAGGGAGGCCCCTCTGCCCAGAGCGCTGCCCCCTCCTGCGAAGAGACCTTCAGAACCTCCAGGACCCACTTGCCCCCATCACTTCCCTTCCTTTGCCCATCCATCCAGCCGTGGACCAGTACAAACCAGGGCGCAGGAGGTCTTGGGATACCCAGAGATCGTCACAGGGCACGTATTTGCGCGTGGGTCATTTTAAGAGCCTCACAGGATGAGCCCTCAACTTCCACAAGGGCTTTCCCCTGCAAGTGTCCTGCCCGAGCTCACGGAAGTCAGAGGTCATGGTCCAGGGATGCTGCTGGTTCCCCTCCTACTTCCCATTTCACAATCACCCTTCTCCCACCTCTCAAAAGAAAGGCACACCCCTCACCCATCCCAAATCTTACCATGGTGCATTAACTTGGGGAAAAAAATATATGGTACAACAAAGCTGCAGTCTAAATCCTGGTATCCACGTTGAGGAAGGAATGACTAATGACTGGGCAAATCCATGAGCTTCCAATTCTCTGCTTTCATTCACAGTGAAGGATCTCTTCAATTGTCAGCAGATAGACTTTTAATGACCCACCCATATGATCTTTGGCATATAACTCAAAAGGAATTTATAAAATTGATTGACAAACTCCTTCTATTCCTTTGTACTTATGTGTGTGAAAAGGCTTCTGAGCTCAGCTCTCGCATCTATTAAAACACACACACACACACATGAATGAATTAATGCTGAACCATGACCTCATCTAGCAATGAGTAATATTCATCCATGGATATAGGAACTAATTAGGGCAGGAAAAAAACTTCATCTCGTTAAGGAATGTATTTCCAATTAAGCTTTATTTTTTATGTTTCCTTAGTATCTATTAAAATTCCTAATAGCATTTGCTTTGATTAATTGTATCCTAGCTGTCATGGTACAAATCCAGACAAAATGTTCTCTAACATTTAGAATCTGTGGTCACAGGAAACATAAAAAAATAATGCATTTTATATACATAGCTTTTGGAGGGAAGTATGATAAGGCGATACATAAAAGTCATTCAATCATAAAAATATATGAGGATAAATTTCTGTAGGGAAAGTAGAATGAAAATATAAACTGGAAGAGAAAAAGGAAAGATGACATCGTTCCTACTGTTAGGAACTTCACGTGTTTTTTAAAAGGATGGCAGTGGGTATCCAACGCTATAGTATTTCATTTGGAAATATTTTTCAGAGTTCTAAAACAGTTTTATTTTTCAATGTCAATATTTGCACACACCAGAGAGCACACCCTATGTAACTATACTATGAAAAATAAATTGAATGTTTGCTCCTACAAATGTGCAAGGGGGGTACCTAGATTTCCACGATTCTTTTAGGAGTCTGCAAGAAAAACTTTAGACACCCCCCGCCACAAGGGCCCCCAAGCCTGGCTCTTGCCTCCAAGGAACGGGGGCCTAGAATGAATGCCAAACCAACAACTTTGAATATGCTCCTAAATCTTGGGAGACTTGAGGGCATTCTCAAAGCTGGGGGGGCTCTCCCTGGCGCTGGGTTGGTGGGAAATGGGCCAAGGAGATCTCCCTCCATCCAATCAATACTTTCCTCCTGTCTTTTTTGTTTTCTCGTTTTATTTTAAGTATTCCTCTAAAATGCCATTCCCTCCACTCCAGATGCCCTGTCAGGTCGGTGTGAGCCCGGGTTTGCCCCTGCTGCCTCCACCGCTGGGTTTCTCCCCGAGCGCCACCCCAGCCCCCACGCCCACTCTGGCTGGGCCCACTTTGCGCGCGTGCACACACACCCCCTCCCCCCACTGCTTCCTCCAGGTCTCTGTGGCTCTGGGCTCGTCCTCACTCCCAGCACGGCCATGAGTTCTCTTATCTGGGTCTCCAGTAAGATGGACATAATAAGTAAGGCAGATGAAATGTGTACAGAGCCTGGCACCGAGCCTGGCCTGCAGCCAGAACTGGGCACCCAGTTAGCATTCAGCAAATACTAGCTAAACGTGCGATGAAGTCTGGGCTTCCTAGCGTCCCCCTTCTTGGCGCCCAGGGAACCAAGGAGCGTTCCCAAATCCCCAGGGCTCCTTTAGGTAACCCGCCAAGCAGGCGCGATGAAGATGCCCTCCTCCTCCTGCCACCGCGGGTCCGCTCCGGGCGGGCGGCGTGGGGAGCGGGGAGCTATGCGGTCACGCTCAGGTCACATGACCCTCTCCGCATCTGTCACTTTGGTACACTTACTAAGACAGTCGGGGCGTGTGACTTTCAAACCAGTTTTCTCTCCTCCTCTTTCTCGAGTACCCTCGCCCGTTTCACACCAAGGGACCGTTTCAAAAGTCCAGGACCCTGAAGGGTACGGCTTCAAATGCTATGATTTAAGGGCTGGGAAAGAAAGAAAGGAAGGGAGTGGGAAAAAAGAATCCGAGATCGAAAACCATGCTTAAGCCCCGTTCTTTAAAATCTTTTCTGCCAAAGCAATTTGGCATGGTAGTAAAGAGTCGTTTAAAAATCGTCATATTCTTAACCCCTTAATTCCAGTTCTAGGATGCTTGTCTATGGACATAACATCAACTGGAGCGAAGGTTTAGGTACGCAAAAATCACTGCCTTGTTACAGAAGCTAAAAAATATATATGATGAACTTGAATAGATTAGGGTATAAAAGAACAGTACTCAGGTGTTTAAAATGGTGATTTTTCAAGAATTTGTCATGGCATGGAAAAAATGACCATGGGGAATATTTGTTGAGCACTTCCTACGTGCCAGATGTTCTGCTAAATGGTTTATATAGATTGATTCTTACACCCATACGAGACAGATTCCGTCATTATCCTTCTTCTAAAAACTGTGGCCTGGAGGAGGAACTTGCCTAAGGTTGACTAGCAAATAAAGTGTGAAAATTGAGGCATAGAGTTTAACCAAAGGGCTTAACTGAGCAAGTGGCAGAAACAGGATTTAAACTCAAGGACTCTGAACCGGGCCTCCAGCCTCTTAACTCCCATGCTCTTAACTACCTGCCACAGTAGAAAGGAATCAGGATGCAACTCGGTGCATGCACCAATAGGCCAGTAATGTGTATACACACACATGCCCCCCCCCAATATATGCACAGAAAAATAACGGAAGGACAGACTCTATGTTTTCACAATGGTATCTCTCAGTGGAACAATTACCTGTGATTTAAATTTGCTTTATACTACTCTGGATCTTTAAATTTTTCAACAAAGTGTGTGTATTAATTTAACAAGTAGACAAAATGCTATATACAGATTGATTCCACTAAAAAGCCACGTGCTAATTGCAGCACTGTTTATTATAATAAAAACTTGAAAATAACTCAAATGTCAATTACTGTTTGAACAGTTAAAATCAATTACAAAACATATTAGGTAAAAGAATCTGTCGGCATTGAAAATGAGGTTTATAAAGACCAAGCAATTCTATATATGAGGAGAAAAATGGTAGGCATATCATGCAAAATTATTTGAATATCACTGTGAAATATGAAAAAAAGAAAATAACTGTATCAGGATGGTAAAATTATATGTGATTTATAAAAAATTTTGACTTCTATAATGTTTTTCTATTTCTTGTATGATAAAAATTTTTCACTGAGTTAAAGTTCAGTCATTAAAATTAGCATCTCTTCCTAAACTCAACAGCATTACCACCTCTAAGGACATAAGCATCTCTTTTGCCTTTGTTTTATTTCAATTCACTGCCAAAACACCCCTATGAGAATAGGCATTTTCTCTACCATTTTACTGATTGGAAAATTAAGGCATAGAAAAGGTGAGTTACTTTGGGATGCCTGGGTGGCTCAGTCATTAAGCGTCTGCCTTCGGCTCAGGTCATGATCCCAGGGTCCTGGGGGATCGAGCCCCGCATCAGGCGCCCTGCTCAGCGGGAAGCCTGCTTCTCCCTCTCCCACTCCCCCTGCTTGTGTTCCCTCTCTCTCTGTGTCTCTATCTGTCAAAAAAATAAATAAAATCTTAAAAGAAAAGGTGAGTTACTCTGCTAACGTAGCCAATGAATGGCAATCCTGGAAATAGAACCCAGGCCTGCAATCTCCCACCCCAGGGCTCTGGCCTATAAACATCACGGATTCCCTTATGGAAGGACTGCATGGTGCTGTGTAGAGAATAGAAACCACTATTATTAAGACCTCAAACTGAGATCCAAGTCTGGATTGTCTCCAGTGGGCAAGAGCCTGAAGACAGGAAGCATGATGCCTTATTGGTGCTCTCTGTGTCCCAAGTGGGACTGCCTAAGGCCTAACTAAGCTTTCTCCCACCACTCTCCAAACCCTTCCACCCACACCCACACCACACCCACCCAGCCTGGTCTGCAAGTGCAGGCTAGAAACATGCCTTGCCCTTGGTTGGAGAGAGACCAGTAGATTTGCAGTTTATCCTCGCCCGTGCGAGGGGACAGCCCTGCCCATGGCCCCATAAGAGGGGCAGGGATCCCAGAGGCTAGCATGTGTGGCATCGGGTAAGCACGAGAAGGAAGCCTGGAAAGAGAGATCAGAGGAGATCAAGGGTCAGCAATAGTGGGTGAAGCCAGCAGTGGGAAGCTGGGGGTCTGAGGAGTCCCAGGGAACTTGGTCATGAGGCCCTGGTTCTTCACTCAACAGATGGAGATGTGACCCTGGCGGGTCACACAACAACCAGAGAGAGTAGGAGTAAGTCTAATCCAAAGCCCAAGGGACTCAGTGGAAGACCAGGTTATGATTCCATAGAGCCAGGCTTTATTCATTCAAGATATATCCAGTGCCATCCTGCTTACCAGATCTTTCTGTTCTTATAGGGCCAGAGTCAGTACCTTATCTCCAATTCCACCCCCCTTGGGGGTCAGTGACCCTCATGGCTCAAGGTGGGAAAAATCTGGCAAGTCACAGGAGAGGGGGCAGCTCCCTTTCCAGGAAAACAAACCCAATCTCCAAAATACATGAGACAAACCAAGGGGGTGAGAGTCCAAGGGTGTGTCCGAGTCCGAGGATTCCAGAGCCCAGTGGGCGAAGAAAGGTTCCAGAAGGCAGGAGGAGTCAGGAAGAGACAGGGGTTGAGTGGTCTAGAAGAGGGACATGCTGTAAAGAGCCAAGAGAAAACCGGAAGATTCTGTAAGTATGGTGACGGCACAAAACGCTAAGAAGTGGGGCTAAGCCCAGGTTTCGCAGTCCCTATGGCAGGGAAGCGTCCCTGATAAGGAGAAAGGGAGGAGGGAATTTGGATAGAGCGATGTGTGCAAATAATACATTTAAGTTCTGGCTACTGAAGACAAAGCTGACATTAATGGTACTTTCTGTAAGGAAAGGGATGTCATTGGCCCCAGAGTGCTACAGGGAGCTTTTCAGGAGAAAGAAAAATAAAAAGCGTTGCCTAGAAAGAGACCCGCCCCGCTATCTGAACTGGCTGATGACTGCCTACTTGCTTTCCTATTTCTGTGGGGTCCGAGCAGTTTCTTTGGAACAAAGAAGGGGAGGGGCACGTGCTGTCCTGGGGACCTAACGGAAAAGCTGGTGCATTTTACACAGTTAAATGAGCTCATGTCCCGCTTCTGCCGCCCCTGGCGCTGCTTGTGGGCTCTCTCACTGCAAACCTGGTGCCCTTTTGTGAAGCGGCAGCCGAGGAGACTCCACGCTCCCCATGGCCAAGGAAAAGCCCCAGGAAGGAGTCAAGACTGAGAACCACCATCACGTTGATGTGAAGGTGGCCAGCAGGATGGTTCCATGGTGCACTGTAACATTAAGAGGCATATACAGCACTTAGTAAACTAATGAAAGCCTATCGCGAACGACAGGGCTTGTCAATGAGGCAGATCAGATTCCGATTTGACAGGCAGCCAATTAAGGAAACAGACAAGCCTGCACGGTTGGATTGGAAACAGGAGGAAGATACATTGGCTGTGTCCCAGCAGCAGACGGGAGGTGTCTACTAAAATGGGAACCTGCTGCTCTACTCCAGAACTCTGATTCTGCAGGCCAAGAAGACATTTGCAGTTAAAAACTGTGATTTGGGTCCATCACATCCTGACTCGTACAGCACAGCTTTCTCTAGTCTTCCATTTCCCCTCCCCATTCCTTTCCTGAACATCAAGTGTGTATGTGCACAAGCATATTGCGTTTTATTGTTTTTTTTTTTTTTTAACTAAATGGCCAGTGGTATGTTTTGATCGACAGCAAAGGGAGATGAGGTGGGGAGAAATACTGATTCTATGAAAATAGCCCCTTTTCCCATTAGTGGCGTGCTCCTTCAGCTCTTACCTTTATATCCCAGAAAGTTAGTTTGTTCTCACTGTTGGACAAAGAAAGAACAATATGGAAATTCTTAAATACTTTCTTCGACTGGAGAATTTTAAAGTTTTTCATTTATCATTGTACAACCAAGGATAATTTTATAATTTTAGAAATTTTGTAAATTATAATTTTTAAATATTTTCTGGTATGTCGCTGTTACCTGTG
>NC_138378.1:56842854-56969342 GCF_054177405.1 Leptonychotes weddellii
AGGACATGAATGCATGAGTCAAACGTCACCCTCTATGGGCTCATCTCCCCGTGACAAAAGAATGTGCTCAGTTCCATCATTCCAGGCTGTGTGGGAGGGTGGGGTGAGCTGGGCCAAGGGTCTGCCAGGACAGTCAGAGCTGGGATCCCTCTTGTCTGTAGGGAGAAGTGCAGTAAGTAGCCTGCTGCCCAGGGAAAGGGATGCTGTCCTGCAGAAAAGGCCACCAGGTGAGCTGTGGGATTGTATGGGAGCATGGGGGTGCTCTGACTGCGGATGGGGTGCTTTGACAATGAGGGTCTATCATGCTTTGGAATCGAGTTTAGGGAGGTGGGGGCGGGAGGAGAGACTCAATCCTTTCCCAGTGCCGTCAATAACAGGTATGATTTCAGAGATGAGGTAATAGACGGGGAGGGTACAGGGAAGGACACAGAAGAGTGCAGAGGAAGGGGGCAAAGCCTTGAGCAATTTCCCAGGGGAGCTCAGCAAAGGGCTGAACTCGCTCCCCAGAGGCGTGGGGAGTTGTGGTTGGCCCAGAATAGATCTGCTGACCTACTTCCAGGGGTCCTGGGACCCTAGAATCAAAGAGGAAGCCCTGCAGCATGTTCTAATCTGCTGGTCTGCTTTCCTTGCCTCCTCTGAGGTTCTAGCACATGCTCAAACATCCCCTCCATTTCTGCTTGTCCAGGCAACTCAGGATTAGAATTAAATGTAGGCTCTCCCTCCACCATGTGACCCCTGGCAACAGGATTCCTGGGTCCCTGGGGCAGAGGCCTCAGTGAAGGGCAGGGCCTGGCTCTGGTGGGCACTCAGCTTCCCCCAGCAGGGAAGGAGCGTGCAGAAGCAGCCCGCCCCCCTCCCCACCGCACAGCCTCTGTCTCCAGCCGCAAACAGCTCCCCTTGCACCTTGGGAGGAAGTGTTAATGAGGAGCGCTGTGGGGAAGGGTTGCTCCTTTTGGCTCACAGGGACCGAGGAGCTTACAGGAGGTACACGCCTTCTTGAGGGTAGGATAGTTAACACTAATAAAGAGTGTGTGTACTTTTGTTTTTGGTTTTGGTTTTTTTTAAGATTTTATTTTATTTTTTTAAGTAATCTCTACACCCAACGTGGGATTCGAACTCACAACCCCAAGATCAAGAGTCTCACGCTCCACTGACCAAGGCAGCCAGGCACCCCGTTTGTACCAGTCAACTAACCGGAAGTGCCCCATGCAAGCATTTCTAAAGCAAAGACCCCTGCAGGAGTGCAGGTGTCCGAATGGTGACAAGCAGCCTACCCCACAGGTCAGGGCTAGTGTTGAAGGCTAAGGTTTGCCTTTCCCATGGCTGAGGCCCGCAAGGAGGACCCAGCCCTTCCACAGTCCCTCTTTGCACCCAGGTCCAAAGCAAAGCCCCTCCCATTTGTTTCCCAGGGAGGGAAGCAAAGCAATAAACCCACAGCTGCCTTTGGGAGGTAACCAAGGCCTGACTGAAGGGAGTTGGGGGCGGGGGGCAGTCCTGCTGGAGCTCAGGCTCCGACCGTCTTGCAGGATTTTCTTGTCAAGCACCATCCCTGGACTATAGTCCTGGCACCCTTCCCTTGGTCCCCATCTCACATACTTGCCTCTTGCTATGGCACCATCTATGTCGAAGAGGAAAAAGACTCTGGACGCCTCCATCTAGGAACCAGAGCCAGGCCAGGAAAGAATGCAACAACCGTAGATGTTTGTTCAGAACCTACTATGTGTGCTGCGCACGCCCAAGATCAGCACTAAAATAACAAGGCAGCAGGAAATGCAAGAAGGAAGAATCAAAACACTGTCCCACTGTCCCTACTCGCAAGGAGCGATGTTTAAAAAAGATGGGCTGAGTAGAAAAAGCAGCTAGCAGTAAATAAAGGTGGTGCATGAAGAGTCCTCACTGGGGACTGTAGAGTCCTTGTAACCAGGGACTGTGGGAGGGCAGGGCTCCCTTAGCCACGAGCTTTTGTTTTGCTGAGGGGACATTATGATGGAGGAGACTGGAGCCCAGGTGTTGAGAGGCTGAGGAGGAGAAGTTTGAGGAGAAAGAGAAAGTATCTGGCAGCTCAGGGCAAAAGAAAAGTTTGGAAAAACAGAGAGATGTTTAAATGGAACTTAGGGAGGGGCGCCTGGGTGGTTCAGTGGGCTAAGCGTCTGCCTTCTGCTCAGGTCAGGATCCCAGGGCTCTGGGGTGGGAGCCTCCTGTGGGCTCTCCGCTCAGCAGGGAGCCTGTTCTCCCTCTCCCCCTGCCTTCCCCCCACCACTTGTGCTGGCTCTCTCAAATAAATAAATAAGATCTTTAAAAAAATAAAATAAAATACAATAAAAGAGGCTTAGGGTAATTGGGCCCCACAGGCACTCTGTAAAGCTCTCCTCAACTTCCCGTAAAAACCTTCATAAAATCTACCTGTCAGCTGTTTTGGAGACGAATTAATGTCAGGGGCCCCAGTAATGAATTGAGGGCAGCTCAGAAGGCCAGAACTGGGGCAAGCCAAGGGGCTTCAGATACTCCTGGATTACAGCAGGAAGTGGGGTCTGGCTTCCCAGGAAGAGAGGCAGCTGAGGGCTCAGGCAGCTGCGGAGGGAAGGCTTTGCTGGGCCTGGAATGAGAGAAGGGGGGAAGATTCTGAGGGGAAGCACACTGTCATAAGAAAAAACTGTAAGATGAAGCAAAACTGACAGAAAACCTCAAGCCTGGATGAGGGAAAGAATTTTCTTTCTTTGTCTTTGTCTTTTCTTTCTTTCTTTGTCCCCAGGGCAGGGGAGGGGGGTAAGACATAACTCACTAATTCTAGTCTCTTCCAGCCTGTGTGTTAAAGAATCCGACCTATCTCACAAAAGAGCTGCATCGATTATTTACCGTCTCCCACTTGGGCTGGTAAATAAGCCCCAACAGGGCTCCTGCCTCCAACCTCTCTGTCCCTCCAATGTGTTTTCCACACACAGTGACACCAGCCTAATCTTTTAAAAGTCCAGCTCTCATAGTTTCACTCTTACTTAAAGTCCTTCAATGAGCCCTCATCACCCACGCAGCAGAATTAGCCTAACTCCAGAGCAAGGCCCACTGCACCTCATAATCCGTCTCTGTCCGTCTTTCCAGTTTCATCTGTAGTCACGTCCCCCACATCCCTCATACTCCATCACAATGAACTATGCGCAGTTCCTCTAACACAACTTGCTTTTTCACACCTCAGGGACTTTGCATATGCTTCCCCCACCTCCTTTGCCTAAAGCAGCCAGCACCCCAGAAGCCTTCTGTGACCTTCTCTTCCTGTACCGTATTCTCACAGTACCTCTTATACAGCTCTAGGCGGGCACCTGCACCTTGTATCATTACCATTACATGAGCCTCACCTGTTTATGTGTCAATAACTAAAGGACAGGACCCGACTGTATTCTTTGCAGCCCAGCAGCTAGCAAAGGGCCTCGCTCATTACTGGCATTCAGAAAATGTTCAGTAAATGACTGGACTCACAGCTCAAAAAGACCCACACAGAAGACACCCTTTGCAGAGATTGTCTAGCTGGCACGGATCCCCTTTCTCTGAGATGTCAGCTGGACCGAAGGTGAACATCTGACCTGAGCTGGGCCAGATGGACTCCTTCTCAGGAAAGTGGAATTGTAAGAGAAGAAGTTCGTGTCTGGAACTATACCATGTAAACCTTAGAACGTAAATTTATGAGGCATGTATACTCTACCGTTGAAACTGTGCAGTAGAGAAAGTGACTCCTAAAAGAAAGATGAAGAAGCCAGGTAGAGGATTTCAGATGGCTTTCGGAGTCCCAGGCCCAGCCCTCTCCTGAGACCATAAGAGATTCCTATACCCAGGCTTTGTGAGACACCCTGATTTCTAATAACCTGTCTCCTACTTTGTGTTTGGGCTTTACAACATTTCTGTTCCTGACCACGTAAGCCAAACTTTGTCCTTGGCAGAGCGGCGTGGGGTTTCTTTTCTTCAAAAAACCTTTATTTTAATACATAAACCACACTTGGCCATAGATTAGACTGTAAATCAGCATACACATGCAGAACTAGCAACCTATAATTTACAGGGCCCAATGCGAAAAGAAAATGTGGGAATCCTTTGTTCAAAAAGTACAGTGAAAAGTCCTAAAAGATAAAGCTTTTTCCTTTCTTCTGCAGCCTCTCTTTTGACTTGTCATTGTATTTATTTGCTATTTAATGGCTAAGTAAATAAAAATTAAAATTTTAAATCATTAACATGAATTTTACCATTTATCTTTATATTGTGAAATACCCATATGGAGAATCACCAAAATTACACAATCTGTATTTCTTGGCTTCTCTTGGAAGATGTCTCAAACTGGCCAAAGAAATGAGCATAAGTCCCCCTAGGCACTGAGCTGTCTGAGGGACTGGGATACTTTCCTCATAAGGTCCTGATGTTCCCAACCTGAGACTCAGGCCCAGCAAGCTTGACAATAGCTGGGTCCTACTTCCCACCAGCCCCCACATCTATGTGCTATGCCCTGGCTGGGGTCAGGGAAGTCAAGCCAAATAGCTCCCATTCCAGTAGACCAGCTGAACCCACTCATAGCAGACAGGCGAATCCCAGGGTCTTTAAACCTCCACACCAGGATGTGCTCAGTATGTGGTAGGCAAGAAACTCACCCTCACCAAGTCACTTGCTGAATGTGCCATGGAGCTGCCATTCTTGGACAGAGAATGTCCAGCTCTAAGACTCTGCAGAGCATGCACACATCCCTGACCCTCCCTGCAGGCACACCCAGACCTCACCAAAGGCAGAAAGCAGCAATGTTGACTGGGTGAGGGAGGGGAAGGCTGGGTCTCAAGGCACCAGTAAGCTGGGAAATGAATGGCCAAGAATCCATCCCAGGGAGGAGGGTAGGCTTTGGTATTTGGTACCTTGCATGAGCTAAGGCTCCAAGCGCCTGGCATATGCTCCAAAGTCCCAGCATTCTTCACTTATAAAACACATTTTCAAAGATAAAACTCAGAATTTCAAGTCATTGCTGTAGAGCATTAAACCCCAAGCGTTGGGCTCTTTTGCGCATGGAACCCTATGTGACTATTCTGGTCACATGCCCATGAAGTTGGCCCTATACACACACAAAAAAGATCGCTAAACTTCATTAAATAACATAAATACAGAAAGCTGAAGCAAAAGAAGGAAAACACACTTCAAATAATATTAAAGAATTTTAGAGTACTCAAACCCACAAACCACTGATATCCTTCACATCTCAACTGAAGGACAAGCTAAAGAGCAGATGTCTTTACTCCCTTCAACCTAGACTATTGAACTGACCAGAAGACGCAGCACGTATGGATAAACCAGAATTGGATTTCTAAGCATTTCCAAGTTTCATTGCAAAATATAATGCCTTTAGCTATTAAAAGGGTATTTCATGTAAGAAGATAGAATCCTATCAAAGCAACAAAGAAGAGGAAACATGACTAGTTTCCTTTGCCCTAATAACGTATGCTTTTAATGGCTTAGCACTTCAACATGAGCTTCATTTGGCAGAGGCTTATACGAAAAACTTTCTGTTGGCATTGGCTCCAAACAAGGCTTTTCGTATTTCAGGCATCTTTTGTTGGGCTAAGAGATCCAGTCGACTTTCTAGGGTATTGGAAACCTTTATTCTCTGATTGCCACTGTAGACCTCCACACCTCCAGCTGCATGCATAGCCAGGTGCACCTCTTGATCAACTTGGACATCCACACATTTTTGGGAGACTATCATGTACTCGGGGATGGCTTTTTGCACTGCAGCCTCCACCAGGAGGATGTCCTGTGGCCTGCAGCGTACGATTACCACGGGCTCCAGCAGTCGGAGCAGACCCTGAAGCACTAGTTTATCCAGCAGCCCCTGGTAGATTTCTGGGTCTGCCACAACCCTGCTGAGTCTCAGCTTTGCATCATTCAGCAACTCTGAGACAAGGTCATCTCGGGCTCTCAGGACTTTCAGCCTTGCCTGATTCCTCATGGTGGACATCTGGATTTTCTTCTGCTGTTCTATCTGCTTCTCCTTCTTCTCATAATACTCCATAATCTTCAGTCGTTGGGTTTGCACAAGGCGTCCTTTCTCAATATTGAACTCTTCCTCAGACTTGGCATCTATTTCTTCTGCCTTCTCATTGGCTTCCTGCTCAATGAAAGCCATCATGTGCTTAATCTGCTTCTGCACATCGACATCACTCAGGGCCATGGTTGCTCCTGGAAAGGGAGGTAGAGAGAAAACTTGCAGGCCTGCTGGTTCCTTTGATCTAGGGCAGAGTTTCAGGAATGACTCCAGAATTCCACTTCCTCAACTATGGAGTGCAGAAGAGAAGGAAGGAGAGTCAGAGTCTAAAAGGAAGGATCATGGAGACCATCTATTCACTGCTCATCTCACAGATGAGGAAACTGAGACCCAGAAAGGAAAATAAACCTATCCCAGGTCATACCCTATAAGAACAGAGATGTGAACCCGGGCTCTCAGAGTTCTACCTTTACTACATTCACCACTTTTTTGTCATTAAATAATAAAAAAAATTAGGGTAGGCTTAGTCCAGAAGTTTTTTAGACAGTGATGGCTTAAGACTCATATAGCAAATTGAAGGGATAAAATGCCGAATTAATACAGAAATAGGAAGTATAGGCCCATTTGGGGTTGGAGAGGGCTGGGGAGAATTCCAAGAAACTCATGGTCAGACAGGAGACAATCCAGGAAGGCTGCCTGGAGGCAGAAAGGGTTCAAGATCCCTCAAATAATACAGAGGCAGAATACTGGTAGACAGATGGTGGCATCTCAGAGAGAAGTGGGAAGTGGGAGGGGTTGAAGGTAGTCTTTTCATTGGAAGTGTTTTCCAAACCTAGAAGTACATCTAAATCACCTAGGGAAACTTTCAGAAACACAGATTTCCAGGCTCCACTACGGACTACTGAATTAGAATCTCTGCCAATAGGGTCTGAGAATCCATATCTTAAAAAGCCTCCCTGGGATGCTTAATGAACTCAGGAAAATGATGCATGAATAAAATAAGACTAGCAGCAGCAGCAAAGAGAAAATATTTTAAAAGAACCAAATTTTGGAGCTAAAGAATATAACCAAATTGAAAAACTCACTATAGGAGTTCAACAACAAACTTAATTTGGAGAAGAATGAACCAGCAAATTCAAAGACAGTTCCTTTGAAATTATCCAGCCAGAGGGCGCCTGGGTGGCTCAGTTGGTTGGGCGACTGCCTTTGGCTCGGGTCATGATCCTGGAGTCCCGGGATCAAGTCCCGCATCGGGCTCCCTGCTCGGCAGGGAGTCTGCTTCTCCCTCTGGCCCTCCCCCCTCTCATGTGCTCTCTCTCATTCTCTCTCTCTCTCAAATAAATAAATAAAATCTTTAAAAAAAAAAAAAAAGAAATTATCCAGCCAGAGATACACATTTAAAACAAAAAAAAGTTAAGAAAACCTAGGGACATATGGGATATCATTAAGTGAATTAATATATGCAATATGGGAGTTCCAGTGACAGAAAGCATATTTGAAAAATAATGGCCAGGGGCGCCTGGGTGGCTCAGTCGGTTAAGCGACTGCCTTCGGCTCAGGTCATGATCCCAGGGTCCTGGGATCGAGTCCCACATCAGGCTCCCCGCTCTGCAGGGAGCCTGCTTCTCCCTCTCCCACTCCCCCTGCTTGTGTTCCCTCTCTCGCTGTATCTCTCTCTGTCAAATAAATAAATAAAATCTTAAAAAAAAAAAAATAAATAATGGCCAAACACTCCCCAAGTCTGAGCAAGGAAATGGACATCCAGGTTCACAAACGAAAATGAGAAAGGAATCAAGTCATGTCAATAAAACCAGTCAACAAAATACAAAGTAAGGCAGCAAGAGAGGAAGAGGGGCAAAAAAGCTACAAGACATACAGCAAACAGTTAACAAAATGGCAACATCATGTTCTTCCCTATCAGTAATTACTTTAAATGCAAATGGATTAAACCCCCTAGAGTGGCTGAATAGATACATTTTTTTTTAAAGACTCAAGTATATGCTGTCTACAAGATACTCACTTTAGATTTAAGGACACACATAGGCTGAAAGTGAAAGGATGGAAAAAGATATTCTGTGCCAATGGTAACCAAAAGAGAGCAGGAGTGGTCATACTTATGTCATACAAAATAGACTGTAAGTCAAAAACTGTCACAAGGGAAAAAAAAAGACATATAATGATGAAAGTTCAATTAATCAGAAAGATATAATAATTATAAATATGTATATGCACCCAATATCAGAGCACCCAAATATAGGAAGCAAATGTCAGAACTGAAGGGAGTAATAGACAGCAATGCAATAATATTAGGAGATTTTAATATCCCATTTCAATAATGCATAGAATATCCAGACAGATCAACAAGGAAACACAGGTGCTTGAAAAAATTATAGAACAAATGGACTTAACAAATATAGAACCTATCCAGAACAGTCGACCCAACAGCAGCAGAATACACATTCTTCTCAAGCGCACGTGGAACATTTTCCAGCATAGGTCACATTAGGTCATGAAACAAGTCTTAACAAATTTAAGAAGATTGAAATCATACCAAGTATCTTTTCTGATCACAATGGAATGAAACTGGAAATCAATAGCAGAAGGAAAATGAAAATTCACAAATATGTGGAAATTAAACAACACACTCTTGAATAAACAATGGGTCAAAGAAGAAATCAGAAGAGAAATTAGACAATATCTTGAGCCAAACAAAAATGAGAACACAACATATCGAAACTTATGGTATGCAGCAATAGCAGTACTAAGAGGGAAGTTTATAGCAGCCAATGCCTACATTAAAAAAAGAAGAAAGATCTCAAACAATCTAACTCTACACTTCAAGGATCTAGAAAAAGAAGAATAAACTAAGCCCAGAATTAGCAAAATAAAGGAAATAATAAAGATTAGTGGGACTCCTGGGTGGCTCAGTCAGATGAGTGTCTGACTCTTGATTTCAGCTTGGGTCGTGATCTCGGGTTTGTGGGATTGAGCCCTGAGTCAGACTCCACACTGGGCATGGAACCTACTTGGGATTCTCTCTCTCCCTCTCCCTCTACCTTTCCCACTTGCTCTAAATAAATAAATAAATATTTTAAAAAAAATAAAGATTAGAGCAGAAATAAATGAAACAAAAATGGGAAAAAGGCAATAATACTAAAACTTGGTTTTTGAAAAGATAAAATTGGCAAACCTTTAGCTAGACTTAAAAAAAAGACTCAAATAAAATCAGAAACGAAAAATGAGTACTACTGCAGCCACGAAAATAAAAAAGGACTATAAAAGACTATCATAAACAGTTACCTACTGACAAATTGAAAAACCCAGAAGAAATAAAGTCCTAGAAACATACAACCCACCAAGACTGAATTATGAAGAAACTGGAAATCTGAACATTTCTATAACTGGTGAGGAGATCAAATCAGTAATCAAAAGCTTTCCAATAAACAAAAGCCCAGGACCAGATGGCTTCATTGGAGAATTCTACCAAAAATTTAAAGATTAATGCTAATCTTTCTCAAACTCTTCCAAAAAATTGAAGAATGGGAAACACTTCCAAAGTCATTTCATGAGGCTGGCATTATACCAAATGTGAAAGACACTGCAAGAAAAGATGACCACAGGCCAATATTCCTAATGAACATAGGTGCAAAATCCTCAACAAATACTAGCAAACCCAATTCAACAGCACATAGAAAGAATCTTACACCATAGCCAAGTGGTATTTATCCCTGTGTTGCAAGGATGGTTCAACATACAAAAATCTATCAATGTGATACAGCACATTAACAGAATGAAGGATCAAATCACATGATCATTTCAATAGATGCAGAAAAGCATTTAACAAAATTCAACATGCTTTAATGATAAAAACACTCAAAAAACTAGGAATAGAAGGAAATTACCTCAATATAAGACAGGCCAGGACACCTGGGTGGCTCAGTCGGTGAAGTGTCTGCCTTCAGCTCAAGTCATGATCCCAGGGTCCTGGGATCGAGTCCCTCATGGGGCTCCCAGCTCAGCGGGGGGCCTGCTTCTTCCTCTCCCTCTGCCTGCCGCTCTGCCTACTTGTGCTCTCTCTATATATCTCTCTGTCAAATAAATAAATAAAATCTTAAAAAAAAAAAAAAAAAGACAGGCCATATATGAAAAGCCCACAGCTAACATCATACTCGACAGTGAAAAACAGAAAAATCTAAGTCTTTCCTCTAAGAAAGATCTAAGTCTTTCTTCTAAGATCAGGAACAAAACAAGGATGCCCACTCTTGCCACTTGTATTCAACATATTATTGGCAGTCTTAGCTATAGCAATTAGACAAGAGAAAGAAAGAAAAGGTTTCCAAATCAGAAAAAAAGAGGTAAAATTATCTCATATCTTACATCTTATATCTAGAAAACCCTAATGATTCTACAAAAAAAAAAAAAAAGCAGTTGGAACTAATAAAAAAATTCAGCAAGTTTGCAGGATGTTAAATCAACATACAAAAATCAGTTGTGTTTCTGACTAATAATGAGTAATGCAAAAAGGAAATTAAGAAAACAATCCTATTCGATATAATGCTAAGTGAAATAAGTCAGTTCGAGAAAGACAAATACCATATGATTTCACTCATATGTGGAATTTAAGAAAGAAAACAAGGGAATAAACAAAGAAACAAGAGACAAAACAACCAGACTCTTAAATACAGAGAACAAAGTGGTTGTTGCCAGAGGAGAGGTTGGTGGGGGGATGGGTGAAATAGATAAAGGGAACTGAGAGTAATGAGCACTGAGAAATGTATAGAATTGTTAAATCATTATATTGTACAACTGAAATTAATATAACACTGTGTTAATTATACTTGAAGAAAAAAATTAAGTGAGTTGATTATGTAAAGTGCTTAGAACAATGCCTTGGCACACAGTAAGTGTTGATATTATTTGTATTACTAAAAAAAGAAGAGGAAGAAAAGAAAACAATCATATTTATAATATCATCAAAAAGAAAAAAATACTAGGAGTAAACTTAAACAAGGATGCTAAATGCTTGTACACTAAAAGCTACAAAACACTGCTGGAGGAAACTAAATAAGACGCAAATAAATGGAAAGACATGCTACTTTCATAGATTGGAAGAATTAATATCAAGATGTTCATATTAACCGAAGCAATCTACAAATTCAGTTCAGTCTCTATCAAAGTCCCAACAGCATTTTTTGAAGAAATAGAAACAACAATTCTAAAATTCATATGGAACCACAAAGGACCCTGAATAGCCAAAATGATCTTGAAAGAGAACAAAGCCAAAGGCCTCACACTCATGACTTCAAAACATATTACAAACCTATGGTAATTAAAACAGAACGGTAGTGGCATAAAGACAGAAATATAGACCAATGGAGCAGAATAGAGAGCCTGGAAATAAACCCACACATATATCATAACATGATCTTTGACAAAAGGGCCAAGACTACACACTGGGGAAAGGACAGTCTTTTCAACAAATGGTGCTGGAGAAACTGGATACTTGCAAGCAAAAGAATAAAACTGGACCTTTATCTTCTATCATACACAAAAACCAACTCAAAATGGATTAAAGACTTACACATAAGACCTGAAACCCATAAAACTCCCAGAAGAAAACATAGGGTAAAATCTTCATAATAGTGGTCTTGGCAATGATTTCTTGGCATGACAAGAAGCTCAGGCAATAAAAGCAAAATAGACAAACGGGACCACATCAGACTCAAAATCTGCACAGCTTAGGAAATACAGTGATGAGGCACCCTATAGAATGGGAGAAAATTTTGCAAACCATATATCTGATAAGGGGTTAATATCTAAAATATACAAGAAACTCCTACAACTCAATAGCAAAGAAAAAAGAAAAAAATTTTAATGGGCAAGGGATTAGACATTTCTCCAAGGAAGACATACAAATTCCCAGAAAGCATGTGAAAAAAATGCTCAACATCACTAAAATCACGGATCTGCAAATAAAAGCCAAAATGAGATAATACCTTACACCTGTTAGGATGGCCATTGTCAAAAAACCAAAAAACAAACAACAACAACAACAACAACAAAACAAGTGTCGGCAAGGATATGGAGAGATTGAAACCTTTGTGCGCTATTGCTGGGAATGTAAAATGGTGTAGCACGTATGGAAAATAGCACGGAGATTCCTCAAACAATTAAAAATAGGACTACTGTATGATCCAGGAATCCCACTTATGGGTATTTATCCAGAAGAATTAAAATCAGGATCTTGAAGAGCTATTAGCACCTTCATGTTCACTGTAGCACTATTCACAATAGCCATGAGATGGAAACAATCTAAATGTGCTTCCATCACCAATGAATGGATAAAGAACATGTGGTATATACATAGAATGGAATATTATTCAACCTTTAAAAAAAAAAGAAAATCCTATAGATGTTGCAACGTGGATGAATCTTGAGGCTATTATGCTAAGTGAAATAAGTCAATCACAGAAGGACAAATACTGCATAATTCTATTTGCATGAGGTGTCTAAAGTAGTCAAACTCAGAAGCAGAAAGTAGAATGCTGCTTGTCCAGGACCGGGAATAGGGAAAATGGGCAACTGCTGTTTAATTGGTATAGGGTTTCAGTCATGCAGATCTAGAGATCTGTCGTGTAACAATGCAGATACAGTTAACAATACTGTACTATGCACTTAAAAATTTGTTAAGAGGGTAGATCTCATGTTATGTGTTTTTTTACCACAATAAAAAAAAAAAAGATAGAATACCATCCCAGAAAGATGCACACTACTCACCAGGTTTGGTGGTAAAACAACCCAGCATTTGTGATGAAGACCAAGATTTAGGGTTCGAAGTCTTACAAACTGTCCCAGTGTTTTAGGATGTAATTTAAAAAAAAAACTGCACTTTTGTAAACAGAGCACTACATTCTCTGCTCCTAACTAAGACAATTAAATGGTTTTTTTGTGTTTTTTTAAGTCTTCCTGGGTAACCCTGGTTGGTCACCAGCTTTGGGAGTCACTATGATTGAAAGCGGAGAGAGTGGGAGATGCAGGAAGCCCTAGGTTATGTTGTAGAGGAAAAAATGTACCCGACGAACCCTTACCCAGTGTCCTGCCAAGGGTCAGCCTTCGATCTGGCGCCGGGAGTCTGCGCACGGAATGTGGAACTTGGAACACGCACCGGAGCCTGGCACTGTTACTGTCTTCTCTCTGCAGAGAGACCCTCACCGTCTGACCAGGTGACTCAAGTCCAAAGAGCCTGGCTGTCACTGGGGAAGGCTGGCCAAGCCTGCCAAAAGGAGACCAAGAGGGATTTCCTTGGCACACAGGCCAGGCTGGGGGCTACCCTTGCATACTCGGAATGGCAATGAAGTGGGCACAAGGCAGCCTTCAGCTCTGGGGTGGGCTCGCTTTCTCCAAGCCCTCAGAAACAGATCTGTGTATGAACTCAGGCAGCCAGCTTGTTAATTGACTAATGAAAAACACAGCTGTCGTGCTGGCCGATCATGACCTTCTTTCCCTGTACGTGGGTTGCACGGGAAGCCAAATTCAAAGGTTGTTTCATAAGAAACCAGAGCAAGCAAAATTTGCCGGATGCTCTTCAAGAGTGCCACACCCAACACAGGGGCTGCTCGGCTCCTGTCTGGTCGGTGAAGAAAACCTCCTTCCCAAGACCAAGCAGGGCTTATGTGAGCATCGCCGGCTTCCATGACGTGGGTGCTGGAGTCAGACTTCTGGAATCAGATCCCAATTCTGCATTGACCATTTCCATGACTTTGGAAAGCAGCTTACACCTCAAAAGCCTCGGGGCTCTCATCTTGCAGGCCTACCCGTAGCATCCACGTGGTGGGATCATCATGAGGATCAGATGGAAGAGCGAATGTTCAGCATCATGCCATCTACAGCGTTCCTCCTCGTGCCTGCTGGTGGTGGTTCTCCTTCCTACTACTATTATTACCAGCTCTTCTCTGCTCTAGCCTGTATGCCCGTCGCAGTCACTCTTTGTGTGTATAGAGTACTTATGACTGATTTGATTTCCACTCCCAAAGTGAGTGGAAACACACCCGAGTCTTGCCTCCTGGTATGAAACTTCGTAGCCCTGCCCGGAGCTTGGGAACCTCCCCACACTCTGTGGCCCCCTTACCCACGGTCTCAGGTGACCAGCCACATCCTTGGCCATGGCGGGTGAAGTCCCAAATTCCAGGGCGCTTGGGCGGGGGGTGGTGGGCTGAGACGTCATCTCACAGACTGGCACTCAGGGCCATCCCTGAACCTGATGTCCTGAGTTCCCACCTCCTCCTGCACTCCCACCTCAAAAGAGCTTGTCAGCGCTGGACCTGACAGCAGCTGCAGGGTGGGGCCGGGCTAAAGTCAGGGACTGAGCAAGCGTCTCTGCTGGAATGCTGGTGTCGTGTAATGTGTCTGGCAGGTAGAACTTCCAGTCTGTCTGGGATAGGGATTAGGAGCCCACATGGTCCTGTGGCTTGAGCAAAAGAACAAAACAAACCAAGAAATGTGAAACGCACATGTATGCTCTTGCTGAGGACACGGACCCCTCCATGCCAATGGGGCAGCCTTCCACTGGAATGGCACCCACCTTGCCCATGCTTGGGGCTGGGGGCATCATCCAGGGCTCTCCAAGCCAGTCCTATTCTTGTGAACTATTCAGCACCAGGGTCCCTGCATTGTCTGCCCCCCCACCCCACCCCCAACACATCAGGCTCAGTCCCACCCAACAGCTTTTTTGGATCACGCCATTCTCTTGGCTAAAAAGCCCTCCTCTGCTTCTCTCTGCTTACCTAAATCCCACTGTATCTTCGAGGCCCAGTTTGAGCCCCACCACCTCCTTGACCTCTGGACTCCTCAAAATAAGACAGCATGGCCTATTTTCTAGATATAATTCAGAGCTGGAGTCCATGTCTTTTGTTGCTCCAGGTATTTTGCTTCCTCTAGGAAATTCCTTGAGGACAAGGAGCTCCTTCCCTAGCAGGGGCTGGATGGAGATAGGAACTGGTTAAACATGGATCGATTGGATTAAGGGTTTGGGAGTACAGGGCTGGAGGAGGGCGGCGGGGGGCGGGGCAGGGGAGCTTCCTTCTTTTTTCTTTTTTCTTTTTTTTTTTTCATCTTTTTTATTGTGAAATATAACACACATTCAAAAAGCATCTCAGACATAAATGTATGACTTAATGAATTGTTATGAGGCAAGTATCCTGTAACCATCAGCCAGGTCAAGCAATAGAACTGTGCTAACACCCCCCAAATCCCTCCTTATGACCTTGGGGAAGGAGATGTTTTCAAAACTGCTGCCTCGGCATCCATGGGCATAGGAGGGATCCTTCGAGGACGTGTGTACACTTGGAAATCTCTCTTCTCTGGCCCTCGCTTCTGTTGGCCTATGTGTACCCTGCAAAGTTCAGTGTCCCCAGCACCATGACAGAGAGGAGGGGAGGCAGGAGTGCCTGGTGGGCAAACTCTGTCTGTCCGTCTGGAGCTGTGCCCAGACCCTACGGCAACTGTTCTTCATTCCAGCTGGGGTTTGTAAGCAAGTCTGAGGGCAGACGTGTCTGGGTGTGGGCTTCCTACCCTAGCCAAAAGAAAGGAAGTGCCGAATGTGGGCCTCCAGACATGTAGAGATGACAGAGTGAGGGAGGAAAGGGGCTTTCCAGAGCTTGGAGCACAGGGTAATTTGCAGAGCCCAGGAAGTGGGTGAGGAAATTTAGAAGAATAATGACTCCTTTGGGGGAATTTCAAATACTAAATATGTGGGAAGGGGGCATCCCCTTTTTTTTCATTCAACAAATACGGGTTGAATACCTATTATGTGCCAGGCCCTGGAGATCGAGAAAGGCAGACGCCAGCCCTATCTCCCAAGCCCACGATGTAATAGGGAAAAGGAACAGGTAAGCAGGTCCTCACATTACAGTCTGGTGTGTTAGGAACCAGCAGTTGCCAGAAAGTTAAGTGAATGAAGGGATGCAATGCCTAAGCCCCCTTCCAAGATCATCATGCGCTCTTCTATAATGTATCGCCCTTCGGACAGGTAAACTGGCGTAGTGGGTGGTTTGAGACATACCATCAGTGACAACAGATACCTCACTTTGGAGGCAGGTGCCCTGGACAAGATAGCGAGTTGGTAGAATTCATTAAGGAGAATTTATCCAAGTAGACAAGAATTGCTCAAGTCTTCATGGACATCCTATTCTAAGCAACGCCTTCGAGTTTCCAGAGAGGACCTTGGCTCAGAAACGTAGAGAGGTGCCTGGCACCCAAAATGGCTTGGGATGGCAGCCAGGAAAAGAAGCAGGCTGCAGCTTCAGCTGAAGGAGCAGTCTGGCGAGCAAGGGCTCATCCAGGAGGGAGCGGTCAAGACGGGCACGAAGGGTGGCCCATTTCGATGGACGGAAAGAGTGAGCTAGTCCAGAGAGGGAGAATGCTGTGGGCAAAGGCACAATGGTGGGCATGTGCAGGAGGACTGGTTTGGGCAGAAGCAGACAGGCCCATGGTGGCAGTGGGAGTGAGCCATGTCCAGAAAGAAGGTTGGCGTTCAGCTGGGGAAGGTGTGAAATGTCATGACTGAGAGATGGAGTACTGGGTAAAGGAGACTCATCAAAGGCTTCTGAGCAGAGCTGTAACTTGGCCAAACCTGGATTTAGGAAGGTTAGCCTGGTGGTGACAGAGGCAGGAGAGTCTGGCTGTAAGCCAAACGCCGGGTCGATACTGCACGGATGAGCACCTCGACAAGAACACAGGAAGGGAGGTCTGGGATGGGAGGAGATGAGGCAGAAGAGCTGGCAGCTTTGATGGCGCAGGGGCTGGCCCCTAGAGGCACCCACTGCAGCTCCGTGCACAGGGCCCAGCCGCTCAGCTCAGGGTAAAGATGCGGGAGAGGGGCCATTCTACCTGCAGCTCCCTCTGAAGCAAGCTGGGGGGGGGGGGGGCGGAGAAAGCAATAGCCAGAGAGTTCATTTCATCAGAAAATAAAAGGAGACACCCAGAGAGAAAATCAGAAGTGGCCATAAAGCTTTAGCTCTGCTTCAGTGGCTGGGGAGTGATGGGCCACATACAGTTTTATCCAGGAATTCCATCCCAGTGGCAAAGCAGGCTTTGGTTGGGGCCAGAGAAAGCGAATGCCAATAGGAGCCCGGCAGGTCATACGAACGAGAGAACCAGGCAGGGTCAGAAACGTTCCTCCCCAAACACTTCACATTACGAATTCACAGCTTAATTTCTCCTTTTCAAACATCTGCAGGAAGGTTTCTTAAAAGCAGCCAGCTTCTCCCCAAGAGGAATCTGCTTCAAAGTTGCATAGCTAAAAGGTTTTCAGTGATGGTTTCCCCCCAAAAGAGAAGCCCTTCCGTTCTACCTCTGGCTAAAGGGCCCCTGTCACCCTTCCTTCCTAGAACCATACTCCTTGAGCTGCCTGTGGGGAGGCGGGCACAAGATAGCAGTCTTTGCCCCCGAAAGCCTCCCGAGGGGCTGAGGGTGAGTATCAGGTCAGCGAGAAGCCCAGGGGCACAAACACTTGGAGGGAGCTGGCTGACCAAGCCTCCAGCCTGTGAACTATGGTCAAGGACAGTCTCAAGAGAGTGCAGATGCTCTGCTTGCTCAGAAACACACAGGAACAATGTTTGCTACAGTCCTCAGCTCAGGGGACACATTCAGATGGCAAGCGCTGCTTTAATATTGATTTAAGTCTCACTGTTACAGGTCCTGACTGGCCTCGGCTCTGCTGCGAGACATAGCTCAAGCCCTGACCCAGGGAAGGGTGTGGCTTGCAAGGAAGAGAACGTATCCATCCAACTCTGTCCCTCACCATGCACAGAGACTTCCACGATGACCCTGTTGGAGAAAGTACTATTTCGGAACCCTCCCCCATACTCATCTTAACCCTTCCCACAAGCAGTAGAGTGACAATAATTATTTGTCGGACCCACGGATGAATGATGGGTGATGAGGACATTGTCTCCCCTACAGATTGTCACAACCACAGGATTTGCAACCCTCTTTCAAACAAAAGAGAGAGGCATGTGAAGTTGGGAAGAGGGTCTGCGGTGGCCTGCCCCAGATGGACACCTCCTTGTATCCTGTCCACATTCCTAGAACACAAAGCTCAATAAGAACTTTTAAAATGTAACTTGTTTAAATGAGTATGCCCAGGGTCCTCTGGTTGTGTTTCTTCTACTCAGATTGGTGACTAGAAGGCCCAGGCAGGCTCCCACAATCCTAACCCATTCTGTAATCAGGGATGACCCTCAGTATAATTAAGACTAACCAACCAGAGTGATCCAGCCTCAGTTGGAACAGGGTCTTGAAAGTCCTCTTCTCTGTCAGGCATTAACTCTTTTAGATGTTGAATCAGAAAGTCAGAAGGAGCCAGGAAAAGGCCTGGAGTGATGGGGGCAAGGTGGGGGCATTCAGGGCCGGGCAGCATTTACCAACCAACATGCATTATTTCAGAACTTTACAACCTATTGGGCCAAAGGGGTGGAAGGTGAGCCCTGCCCCTATGGAAACTACTAGAAATTCCCACCCTTCACTGAAGGGCTCCGGAGCCCACAGTTTAGGACACAGCTGCTGTGTTGCATGCTCTGTTTTATTTCCTCAGTCTTTTGGTCTCTGTGTTTTGTCTGCATCGTTTCTAGTGCCATGTCTTCAGTGTGACAGGTACTTTCCTATACCATGTCCCACCTGCTGTTAAGCCCAGCCAGTGAAATTTTCATTTCAGGTATTGTAGTCTTCAACTCTAGAAGTTCAATTTGGTTCTCTCTCTCTCTATCTTCAGTTCCCTTCCTCCCCATGTTCATGTTTTCCTTTAAATCCTCGTATATAATTATAATGCCTTTTTAAGTCCTCATCTGCTAATTTCACTATCTCTGTCATTTCTGGGTTTGTTTCCATTGACTGATTCTTCGGCCAATTACATTTCCTTACTCTTTTGCATGTCTGGTAATTCTTGACATTCTGAATTTTGTGTTGTTGAATGTCTGTATTTTGTTGTTGTCCTTTAAAGAATCATGAAATTTGTTTCGGCCGGCAGTCATGATCATAGTGGGTGAACTTAGTTTTTATGAGGCTTGTTTATAAACTTTGTTGAAGGGACATCTATAGGTACTTTTATTCTAGGGCTAATTTAGCCCTTCTACTCATGGATGACTTTTCTGGAGTTTCTCTGAATTTTCTGGGCATTGAACAAGGTCTCTCCACATTGGCCGGTTGAAAGTCAATCATGTCCCAGCTGTGTGTGAGTCCTGGGAACCAGCCCATGCTCCCTGGCTGTCCCTTAGCTAGCATTGAGGGGTTTCACTGTATGTATGTGTAACTTAGTATTAGCAGCACTCTCAGAAGGATAGGTCTGGAGTCTTTGTTGCTGTCATAGTCCCTCCTCTCTGATAGTCTGCCTCTGATAGTCCCTCCTCTCTGATAGTCTGCCTCAGTAAGACTGCTCTTGTCTTTAGGTTCCCCCTCATTGGCTGCAATTCAAAAGGTACTTCCACCAGAAATTTAGGGTGACAGCAGAGCTTGTCCCATTTGTCTCTTTCTTTCAGGAATCATAGTCCTTTGCAAGGTGCTGTCCAATATCTGAAAACAGTGATATATATTTTGTGTAATTTTCCAGTTGCTTACATTCAGAAGGTATTACAAGGGCGCCTGGGTGGCTCAGTCGTTAAGCGTCTGCCTTCGGCTCAGGTCATGATAGAGGGTCCTGGGATCAAGCCCCGCATCGGGCTCCCTGCTCTGCAGGAAGCCTGCTTCTCCCTCTCCCTCTGCCTGTTGCTTGTGTTCCCTCTCTTGCTGTCTCTGTCAAATAAATAAATAAAATCTATAAAAAAAAAAAAAAGGTATTACAGGTGGAATGTGTCCCCCCTAATGCGTAATGTGATGGGGTTAGTAGGTGGGGCCTTTAGGAAGTGATTAGTCATGAGGGAAAAGCCCTCATGAGTGAGATTAGTGCCCTTATAAAAGAGGCCCAGCAGAGCTCCCTCTCCCCTTCCTCCATGTGAGGATACAACAAGAAGTCTGCAACCCAGAAGAGGGCCCTCACCCAACCGTGCTGGTAAACTGATGCCAAACTCCCAGCCCCTAGGACTATGAGAATTAAGTTTCTGTTGCTTATAACCTACCCAGTCTGTGGTGTTTGGGTATAGCAGCCTGAATGGACTAAGACAAAAGGTAGTCTGGTACCCGTTACTCGGGTATGGCAGAAATGGGAATCTCCACTCCCTCTTCATGAAGCACAGTCAATACAGTGATGTGCTCTTCCAGCCCCTTCTCAAGAGGCTGGGTTGCAAGGAACAGCAGCTGTCTGTGGCTGATTGAACAGACAAGGAACCTCAAAGGATCATGGTAGCTCACAGGATTGCGGAAGAGCCAGAGAAGCTGCTCAAGACCGTCTTTACAGGAACCGTGCCCGACACATGCCTCAGACACTACTCTGATGAGAAAAGACACTTCTGGTACCATTGCTGCCACCAAACTCTGGACAGTCAGTGTGTAGAGCTGTCGCTTCTGCACCAGGGACTTAAATATCCCAAAGGCACCACCACCACTGCCTACCCTTAGGTGCCACTTCCTGTCAGGAACTAGATTGTGTACCCACCCCCACACAGACCATGCCCTGTATTTAACTCTAGTTGCCCTAGCTCTAGAGTCTGACAAGGAAAGCAAGAGTCTGTAATCTTCAGCCTCCATAAGGGATGATCTTTTCTTCCCACCAAGACTCACGAAGGGGAAGATTCCCACAATTCAAAATGTCGTCGTGATGCTGAGTGGCTAAAACATCCACATGGAGGAACTTCCATTCGTGAGTCTTGGATGGCTTTCTGGCACTCTTAGTACCGAAGCATGAGGAATAAAATCCCTGATTTCGTTTCGGGAAGAGGGATCTGTGATCCAGGCTCCTTTGGAGCTTATGAGAGGGGGTTGCTCCCAGATCATATGAGTATTCCATACAACAACCTCGAGGGAAGCATCCTTTTCTATAGTTCAGCAACTGGTAGCAACACCATCAGTTATAATGACTTGTCTTCTGACCTCAGATTGCAGAAGAAGACAGGAATTAAGATGGCAAAATATTATTAATGGTTCTTGAGTCAAAATTCTCAGAGGCTGGGATATACTTCTGAGTCTCCGGTATGTCATGAACTAGAAAAAAGGGATCTGGCTACATTCTAGAAGTATAACAAGAAATGAAAACCAAGTGAGCCAATCTTATTGGATCTATTTATTGTTCTGATCATTAAGGACCATTGATGTTTTAAACATTTTTTTAAAATTTTTTAAAGATTTTATTTATTATTTGACAGAGAGAGACACAGTGAGAGAGGGAACACAAGCAGGGGGAGTGGGAGAGGGAGAAGCAAGCTTTTCGCTGAGCAGGGAGCCCAGTGCGGGGCTCGATCCCAGGACCTGGGATCACGACCTGAGCTGAAGGCAGACACTTAATGACTGAGCCACCCAGGCGCCCCTGGACCATTGACCTTTAAGAAATGCTACAACGTTTAAGCCATTACTAACACCTTAGCTAAAAAAAAAAACTATGCAAGTTACATCATGTCTGAGTCCTAAGAAAAAAGGGTGCTGACAGGAGGTTTTAGCGGTGGGAAAGAAAAGAAGAGTGGGTATAGCATATGGCATGATGCTATGAAGGTGGGCCAAGTAGAGTCTGGGAAGCAGGAGAGCCCTAGAGAGAGAAGAGGCTTCAATCTGAAAATACTGGGCATGTGTGGAGGAAAGAAGCACAACAGAAGACAAGAACAGCCCAGGTAAAAGGATGATAACCATTCCACCTCCTTACCAACAATTCTAAGAAAGAGGTTCAGAGGGTGGAGAAGAGTACCCACTATAGGCCAAGAATTAGGGATTCAGAGTGAGCCCAAATTTAGGTATTGACAAACCAACTCACTGAAATTTGGAGCAAATCATGATTGGACTTGGATCCTTCTCACTTTCCCCTCCCTTGAATTTTGCTTCTCCTAAAGTTCTTTATTTCTAGTATAGCTTGGGAAGGCCTAGGAACCTTGGTACATGATAATCCTGATGGAATGGAATTGCTGGTTGCCTCCCCCACGCACATCCCCCCCATACCTGCCACCCACTGTGAGGGAACCACAGAATCTGAGTGGGAGCAAAGCTCTGGCCTTGGGTGGGCCCCGATAGGCCCGATCAGGAGAGTCCCAACCCCTTGTCACAGCGATGGTTTCAGAGATGGGCAGTAGCCCAGGTGTAAGGCAACAACTGTCTGACATCCTGTTGGCCGCCATGACTGGTTCAGGGATGAATCAAGCTGATCTGATCAGAGGAAATCCAAACTTTTGTGCAATGAGTGAGTCAAGAGAAGCTCTCTCTCCTCCTGGGCAGTGTGGTGTAAAAATAGAGCCAGAGTTTTGATCAAGCCATGTCTGAAGCTCGAGTGACTTCTGGATGTTTCCACTAAAGAAGTCCATATACTTCCTTTGCCGGTGAAGCCAATTGGGTTGACTTTTCTATTTCTTGCAACCCAAAGCATCCTAGCCTAGAGACCAAATGATCTACTGGAATCCATTTTTCCATTTCTGGGGTAGATGTGAGGGGACACAAACAAAATGTCTAAAAAATGAATATATTTTAGGGCCTTACTGTCCTGGAGTTCTACTCTGAGCTTGGTTTAAGCAGTTAGTTGCAAGGTTAGGAACAGGAGATGGGAAAGTATTGAAAAGTGAGCAAGAAGCCCAATGAAGGAGTAGAGAAAATAAAAACAGGAGTTTAAAAAGCAAAAGAGAGGGAGAAGGTCAATTCAAACATAACATAGAAGCCTCAGAGTTAGCGTCCTCTTCTACATGCTGTGTTACCAAGCCCAGTGGATTCTGTCATCTACATAGCCCTGATCCCCAGGGCCTCCTCTTTATTTTCACAGCGATGCTCAGTTCAGACCTTCATGACCTCTCTCCTTCTCATGCTCTCTGCCTTCACTCTCATGCCCTCCAAATTTATCTTCTACACCACCACCAGAGTGATCTTCTCAAAAGAGAGCTCTAAACTTGTCATTTTCCTATTGAAAAACTTTGGATGCCTCCCTCCTGTGGAACGTGGGAAATAGCTGAGCTTTGAAGACAGATCATTTTGAAATCTATCTCTGCCACTTACCAGCTGTGTGGCTTTGGGCAAATTTCTTCATTTCTCTGTACATCACCAATCTCAACTATAGGCAGGATTCCTTTGGTTACCAGTGACAGAAAATGACCCCATACTCATTAGGCAAAAGGGGAGGAAAAACTCATGAGCTCAAGTGACCAACTTAAGGACAATCGTACAACAGGGTCTCAGGGATAACTAGAAGCAGAACTCACAAATAGCCTGTATTGTCTCTGCCTTTTTGAGGGGTGGTGGTAAGGGAGGATTTGTATTTCCATTTTTGTTTCTCTCTGCATTTTAGCTTTATTTTCTTGGATTGGTTATTTCATGAATGGCTGAAACATGAAACATGAATGACCAACAGCTTCCAGGCTCACATCTAGTTTAGTTAGCAAAACAGGGGAGACTCCTGTTTTGAATCCCAAATTCAAACCTTTCAGGAAGGGCTCTGACTGTCCCGTCTTGGCTCAAGCACCCACCTAGGGCTAATCAACAGGGGTCAGGGGCAGGATGTGTAAGAAGATAGCAGCTTCTATTTAAACCACATGATCACAGAGAATAAAGGAGAGAGAACATTTAGCAGAAGCAAATGGTCTGTTCTGGATAGGCAGACAACCCAAGAGATGTTCTCTACAAATTTTATCTCGTGTGGTTGTTTTGGGGGCCAAAGAAGAAGGCCCACATAGATGAGTACCAAGTACCCACACAATACCTGGGCACGATACACGGCTCTGCAAATTCTCAATTAAGTGCCCAATTGAATACAAACCAGTTTCCCTAGACCACTAATCCTCTACTCTGTCCACCCTAGATGGTTCACCAATCCCAAAAAATTGTGTGCTGTGTCTTCCTACCCTGTGCAGGGCTGTCTTTCCTAGCCATTCTTATCTTACTCCTATTGGCCTCTTAAACCCCAGGCCAGTGATCCCTTTCTGCAAATCCTTCCTCAGCAGACATACAGCTAGGTACTAACAACCTTCTCTGCACTTCCAGAAGGCTGTTCCTTAGACTCCAGTATAGCACTGACCACATTATATAGTAATTACCTGTTTGCTCATCAGCTTGTTTCCACCTCCCTTTCCAGCAACTGTGGCTTTCCAGCTCTTCATCCCGCGTCCAGGAATAAAGCCTGGCATCTAGTGGACCTCAGTAAATACTTGTGAAATGAAACACTGGATGAATCAATGAAGAGGAGGAAGAGGGAAAAGAGGGGAAGGCTAAGGATAGATTTCACTGTTCTCACACAGACCTGTGTGTGTTTTGACATGTGCAGTCACAAAGGGACAAAAGCAAGCACAGAGTCTATGGGATGCTTAGAAACAAAGTTGCCTCCTGTCCCTCCAATCCCGAAATTGGAAAACTGTTTTTTGGGGTTTTGTTTTGGTTTGGTTTTGTGTGTGTGTGTGTGTGTGTGTGTGTGTGTGTGTTTGGTTTGTTTGCTTTTGTTTTAACCACTTGAGGCATTATCTTCTTTGCTCATAGGAAGGTAAGCTTTCTGTTGAGATCTGTTTGGTCCTTCCAGCTAACCCATCGGTGGGCTTGGGCTGACCTGGGGCATCCAGGATAAGTCCCCCCTAGCCAACTACACTCCACTTACACACTGGTGGAATCAGCCCAGAGCTCTAAGTATTCCTGGCAGTCAGTTTTGGTTTTTTCTATGGGCCAAAGGGATGAGGTCACTATGGCCAGTGAAGTACCACTGCATGATTCATCCGACATCAGCACCCCACTGGAGTGCTCTGACATTCCCAGAGCTTCTCCCAGAGCATCCAGAACCTGGGGTCCCTGCCATTTTTCAAGGTTCTGGAGCTCATTCTCCAGCTCCCTGGATCCCTAGTAAGTAGCTGCCACTTTGAGAAGTATTGTAAGAACTGAGAGGAAAGAGTCCTGGACGGGGGAAACCTCTGAGAAGCCTCTCTCCTGCAGCCCCAGGACAGACCTCGTCATCCCTCATAAAGGCCTTCCCCATGTCTCCAGCAACTGCTTCTCCCCTTGTCCCAAAGCTTTTGCCAGGGTCTGTTAGGACACATTCTGAAGGGCTCCAGGGTTCTCAGGGGCGAGACCTGATTCCACCCTTATGGATGAGCTCACATTTATAGATGAGAAAGCTGAGGCCAGGAGAAGAGAAGTGACATGCCCAAGGTAACACGGTTAATGGGTGTCAGAGCTGGGACCCAATGCACTTTCCCTGCTGGGGCTACTCTGGGAGCTCCTTAACCTCTTCTGATAGACCTTCCTTTCAGGACACCAGTCTCTATACACGCTGCCTGAAGAAATGGTCCTCTAGGCAAAGGGGACTAGTCCTCCCGAAAGTGGCAGAGGCCGGCCTTGAACCAAGATCTGACTTCAAGGCACTGTACTGCCTTCCTTAACCTGTCATTCCGTACACACAAACTATCTTCCAGATTCACCGCATAACCTAAAGCAGTGGGGCAATGGCAATACCCAAATGGAGGGGTCTCATGAGATGTTCAGTGTGACTCCACAAGGACCTTCCAATAATCTAGGAAGTCTTTCCGGGACAGTAGACGTCTGATTAGGGTTTGAGAATCGAGGCCTGGGAAGTGAGGCATGGGGACATTCCCCCAAAGTGTGCTCCTTCTTTGACTGCCGGAATCAGCTGGGAGCCTTTGGGATAACCACTTCGCCTCCCTAGGTCTGTTTGCTTACCTACAACCTCGGGGAGAGCTAAGGGAGATGGTCCAGTTGACCTCCACACGGCCTCTCAACATAACATTTTCCAATCTTGTGAATCAATGAAAGAAAGCGATTTCTCCGTGTAAGCAGGGGGTAGGGGGTGTGGTGTCAGTGTGGAGCGTACCCACTCTCCCCTGCCCTCGGCCGGGTGCCTAATGGTCAAGAGGCCAGGAAACAGGAGCTGGCCAGATGGTGTTTCCGAGCTTTGCCCAGGCAGGGGTCACGGGTTGCTCCCTGGATCACCGGCCAAGTCTTAGAGCAAGAGTATCACTCCTCAGGGATCACAACCTAACACCTTCGAAGGACACTCGAGACTGCAAGGGGACCTCCGAGAATGCTGCCTCCAGAGGAAGCACAGGTACATTTGCCGCATCCGGAGCCCGCAGGGTCTCCCTTTGCTGGCTGGCTGGGGGTTGCTTCAAAGGTTCAAGATGCTGTAACTCCCTTAGTCACCAGTTTCAAAGTAAATGATTCAAGCGCCGTGCAGTGAACACAGCCTGGGGTGGTGGTGGTGGCGTGGGGAACCAAGCAACAAGCCGGGAGTCCCTACTCTACAGCTATGGGACCACCACCACCCTCCCCTACCACCCCGCGCACCTTTACAAAATTTTTTTTAAAAACCTCTTGGCCTTTCTTCCTTCCCCGAATGCTAGTTCTGTTGTGCTCTTAGAGGCCGATAGGATGGATCCTGCCTTCCGGGTGGAGTTTAAATATATATGTATAATTTTGCATGACTATTGCGTCATCGTTGAAGTCGTCGTGGTTCCCCAAGAAGCCTCCGCGGCTTCTTCCAGTACCGGGGCCTTTGGACGCTTCCGGGCGCTGCGGGCACTTGCGCGAGGAGCCCTCGGCTCCTCCCGAGCGCTTCCCTTTCGGCCCCCTCCCCCAGCCTCACCTTCCCTCCCCGCCACCCCCCCCGCCGCAGCTCCGCGGCTCCTCCCCCTCGCCCCCTCCCCAACCCTCGCGGGGAGTCAAGCTAGGGTGAGCGGGCAGGGCCGAGCGGCGGCCTCGGGCGGGGCGCCCGGCGCGGGGCGCGGAGCCGGCGGGCGGGGGCGCGGGGCGGGCGGCCGGCTCTCGCGGAGGCGCCTGGGCCCGCCCTCCTCCGGGGCCCAGCCGGGAGGGGGCCCGGGCCGGCGCGGGGCGGGGAGAGCCGCCTGGCCCCTCCCCTCCGCTGCCCTCCCCAAAGTTGCTGTCTCCCCCGGGGGCCGGCCAGTCTTATGATCCAGCGGATCCTCCTGGGGAGGCCGGGCCGGGGAGAGGGCGCGGGCGCCGAGCGGCGGGGGCAGCGGACGGGCGCGGCGACCGGGGCCCGGGCGGGGATCCGGGCAGCGACCGAGGCGGCGGCAGCGCCCCGGGCCCGCCGCCCCCTCCCCTCGGGCGGGGGGAGCCGCTGCATGGGGCCGGGGGGGCGGCCCTGCTGCGCGGAGCGGCGGCGGCGGCGGCGGCGGACCCCCCAGGCGGGCTGGGGCTGAGCCCGGGGCCGGGGCGGGGGCTCCGGGGGGACCATGCCCGGAGGCCGGCCGGCCGCAGCATGGCTCACGGGCCCGGCGCGCTGATGCTCAAGTGCGTGGTGGTCGGCGACGGGGCGGTGGGCAAGACGTGCCTACTCATGAGCTATGCCAACGACGCCTTCCCCGAGGAGTACGTGCCCACCGTCTTCGACCACTACGCAGGTAAGCCTCGGAACTGCTGACTAAGGGGCCCCTCCCCGGGCCGGGAACTTTGGAGCAACTTTGGCGGAGCCCCCTCGCCGCCTCCCCCGAGCGCGCTCCCCACCCTCTCCGGCGCCTGGCCCTACGCGGGGCTCGCGGCCCCACCCCCAGGCCTCCCCTCCGGCCCTCCTTGTCGCGGGCAGAGGAGACCCGTCTTCCTACCCCGCCCCACCCCCGGCCCAGTCCCGGCTCCCCGCACTTCCCAGCCCTCGGACGCCCTGGGCCGACCTCCTTGACCTTCCCACGGCCTCCTCCCTACTGCCCCAAATCCCCCGGGGAAACACTTGGGGCACTGGGCGAGACGTGGCCAGCGGACTTGGGAGAAGGGAGTGGGCAAGTGGGGCCACATCACACCCCGGCCTCACTGCCACTTAACAGTGAGCTCGGCACAAGGGAAAAGGGGTGACATCTCCCGGGGAGCGCCCGCATGCTTCCGGCTGGGTTGGCATAAGCGGGTCCTGATGGGGAGGGAGATTGCCCCAGACCCTAGATAATCGAGCTTCTCTCCCCGCCCCCACTTCTGCCCTTGCAGTCAGCGTCACCGTAGGGGGCAAGCAGTACCTCCTGGGACTCTATGACACGGCCGGACAGGTGAGTGTCTTGGCCCCTGGCCGACACCCCCTTGCCTTTCCTTAATTCGGGGTGGCTGTACATGGCCTTTGGAAACAGATGTCTAGGAAGGAGGGTGTGTCTTCGAGGGGCCCCTGTGGATCAAGTCTTTATTTCTTTTTTCAAGTCAGCAAATTAGGAAAAGGAAAAAACAAAACCCACACAACCCAACAACAAACCCATCCCAGCCCACCCCATGCGAACCCCTGGGCTATGAAAGTTTTTGCCTGTGTGCTTTCTGTATGGTGCCTGGTGTGTGGGTCCCAACTCCTGTTGCAAAGTGGCAGCGGCCAATCATGAAGCGCCCTTATTTTTAGTTGCAGATGACCAGGTCTCCCCCTCACAGCCTCTGTCTGGTCCCTCATTGGTGAGTGGTCTGCCTGCCTGAGGAGCCTGATTGGTGCGAAATGGCATCATCTAATATGATGGGAAGGCATTTGGTCCTGGTTATGTTTATTACAACATCATTGCACTCTGGGACTCGAGTCCCTGCAAACGTAATTTGTGGTGTTACCAGAGGACCACAGGGAAAAAAAGGAATGAAACAACAATCATCCAGCCACTCCCTGGGGTAGGGAGGAGGAGGAAGGGTTAGGAGTTCAGTATGAGTCTTGGAGGAAGAGCTTCTCCCTCCCCCCGCCCCCAGAAAGGCCAGGTGACTTTGTCTGGGTTTTCTTGGGGAGAGATTATTGTGCAGAAAGAAAATGCACAATCCTCCTGGCAGCCTCTGACCGTTAGCAAATCAGAGGTGGCTCTCCTCTCTGTCTCTGTCCCTCTTCCCAGACCCGCTTTTGCTGTGGGGCCGGGATGATTGCGTGTGATGAAGTTTTACAGAATCCAGCCCTGTGATTAGACATGGGCAGAAGTTTCCACGTGGCATGCAGACTTGAGTCCTTGAGGACATGGGAACAGCTGAGGGGCTTAGAGAGTGCTCTGGCAGATGTCCGGTAGTACAGTTTCCTTATCCATGCGATGGGTTTCAGAACATTCCCTGTTCGTATATTATATGCCAGATGCTTAGTACTGAGCCTGGCACACTCGGGTAGGTGCTTAATAAAGGGGAGCTATTCTTTGCAGCTTTTCTAGATTTGGATTTCAGAATTGTGGCTCCAGGTTGGATTCTGAGAAATGCCTTATGGAGGGTGTCTTGATGGGGCTTCTGGTTTCTAAACTGTTAAGTTAGAGGAGCATCTGAGGATAGAGAAACTGTTGGCAGCGCAAGGTGCCCGAGGCTGTCCCCCTTCACCAAACCGACCCAAGTCACTACAACCAGTCCTTAGCTTGCCAGGGCCCCTTCGGGCTGCCTGCCTCGTAGCTGTTACTTATTCTATCGGAACGTATGGAGGGCAAGAGGCAGAACACAGTCCATTAAGTAAAACCAACTTTTGAGCCGTACGGTTGATAAATAACATTTATCGTTGGTTGAAAAGGAGGCCGGATTTTAAATATCGTCTCTAATTTTAACTGCTCTCACTACCACCTCTTCCCTTTTCTCCTTTAACTTGTCACCATGACCATTCATTTGACCACGAGCCCTATTCAACAGGATGTGTGTGTCAGACCTGTTCTGTGCACCTTCAAACCCAACTAGTATTTACTGAGTTCCTTCTGCGTATCAGGCATGGGGCGGCCACGTGCAAATATTCTTCTCTCCACAAAACAACCCCATGAGCTAAGTGGTATTCTAGCTCTGCAGATGGGGAAACTGAGGCTCAGAGAAGGTAGGTAGCTGACCTCAGGTCACACAGCTACTGACAGGTATTGTTGGGATTAGGACATGGGTCTGAATTTGCCCCAGTTTGAGGTGGTTATACACACAGGAAGCCACGGGAGAGGCCGAGATGCCACCTGGGTTGAATGGATTCCTTGTGGGTCTGTAGACATGGTACCTGGAATCTGGACAGCCATTCTCTGAACGGGGGTTGTATGCTACTGCTGCAGAGGAGAGAACTCAGATCCAAATCATCACCTGAAGTTGGATCCACTCACAAAACCAGGGCTTCCCATAAGTCCTCATGATTGCTGTGTCCCGTGGCGATTGTAAGACACATTCCAAATGGGATCAAACTATTAGGAAGGTTCACATATTCCTGTTTTCACCCAGTGGTGGGACACCTACTCTGTTGACCAAGATGTGTTTTAAGGCCCCTTGGTGTTTTTCCCAGTGTCTGGAACTTTTCCTTTTAGATAAAAGTTAGTGATAATTCATCTTTCAGCACTTAACGGGTTTATTACTAATAAGCAATCTTAGCAATGTAATCATCAAGGAGATTAAATGAGGAGTGCCCAGTGTATGCCTAGCACGGTGCTAAGCACCTGGGGATTACAAAAGAATAAATTTAAGATAGGGATCTGCCATGGCTGATGATAGCATAGAGAGAAGGATCTGAACCAGATACCTGTTCATGTGTGTTAAATAGGAGATGCCTGTGTTGTTCTTGGTCATTAAGATCTCGTGCCTCTATGAATCAGCATCAGATTAATCTACGATAACAGTAATGGTCGATAAACACACAGACATGCATACGCACATGTGTACATACAGAGAGACCTTTTGAAGCCTCACGGACAGCAGAGAAAAGCCCACGGGCTTTGGAACCAAAGAGGCCCGAGCTCAGATCTCCAGCTTGCTATCCTAGTCATGTGATTCTGGCTGTACCTAACCTTTGTGATCTAGTAAAAACGTGGATAATTCAAAACTTTGCTGCAGTGTCGTAGACTGGCCTAAACTGTTTAAGGTATGTAAAAGTGGCTGGCACTGTTCTTCGCTCATAGAAGATGGGTATAAATATTACAAGAAATGATAGTACTGCACTCCGGGCAGTTTTGTTGGGGGCAGGGGGTCACGGGCAGAAGAGACTAGTGTATTATGTCTGCAGTTGACAGAAATTCCACGAGATGCCAGATGCTAGAACCTTCTCACCCGGAGGTATGGAGCCAGCTCGTACTTCAGGAGTCCCACAGTCCCCATCACTGGACCCGTGGACGCAGTCCAGTGCTCCCTGCTCTAAATGCCCTGTGGTATCAGATGGTCACCTTTCTCCGTCAGAGCCTGCGTGCCCAGTGACGGGAGAAAAACTTAGAAGAGCTAGGAGTCCAGTGTACACTCGGAGAAACAAGTGGGGTCTGTAGGTTTCAGCTGACTCTACTTTGGGAGGTAAGAAGGGCTAAAGAGGAAGCGCACAGCCTTGGAAAACGTCACTTTCTCTCCATAATCTTGGCTCAGAATGGTCACTCGCTGTATTTGAATAACAGAAATCGTGCCTCCCTTGGGTGGAAACTTCTAGTCTTTGTGCTTGCTCTTGGTATCCTCTTTGACCCCAGTCAAGTTCAAAGCTAGAGGTAACATTAGCCCAATTTACACATTAGGGAACATAAAAGATGACTGTCATAGATGACCTTTGGCCTTCTGGAGGAGGTCGCTTCCCCCTTGGCCTCTGTGGCTGTTGGCACAGAGAGAGAGAGAGAGGATGAATGAATATGAATGTGAGTGTGCTTTAGTCCCCATCATGTGCTCTTCTGGGCACATCCCTCAACATCCCCAACACACTTGGCCGAAGGGAAGCCCCCCTCTCTTGGCCAAGCCCAGGAGCGGCCCTGACATTTTGACTGCCCAGCATTTTGGAGTGGAAGTTGAGGGCCGTGGTGGCTTCCTCCTCCCCGGGGCCTGGTGGAGGGGTCTGGCTTCCGGCCTGGGCCTTGGTGGAGCTTCTCCTTTCTTGCCCGCCTCTCAGGACTTCAGTGTGGGTTCTGCAGCAGCCCCATTGCCCACCAGGGATGGACGGGACAGGCAGTACTTTCCCTCCTGCCTCTGTGCTGTTTGGAGCTCAGGGGAAGTGGGGAGAGCTCTCGCTCTCTGTGCAGATGAGCAGCCTGGCAAGCTGCTCTTGAGCAATGGGCTCCAGGCTGATCTCTTAATCCTTGGCAGGAAGGCAGAACTTGATACCCTAAAGGGGGAAGGACTGGCGCCCAGTTTATCCCAGGTCTCAGAATACCCGCTCTCGGGAGGGTGTGTGTTGGGGATGCGTTTGGGTTCCCTAAAGTTCCAGATTTAGCCACTGCCTCAGTGTGTGGAAGTCCTTATGGATGCTTTTGGGTGTGGTGTTGCTGAAACACACACAGGTTCAAGGATGCATACATGAGAGCTATAAATATCTTTAACTTAGGTGTCCCTGGGGTTGGCTTTTCAGTGACAAGTGAGATCTGTTTCTTACTTGACATAGCCCAGCAGCTGTGGCTGCCCTTCAAGCCCTCTGGGGAACCAGGGAAGTACCTTCCCTCCAGAAAGGAATCTCCAGGGGAGGCAGCCATGGAATGCCCCACCTTCTGGGTTTCTTGGGGTGGCAGGCACCTAAGGGCCTTGTAGAATGGGAAGGGGCCAGGGGGAGGGCCACGGTTTGCCACTCATCAGGCTCCTCCTCCTTCAGGCAGGCATCCTCCCAGTACCAGTCTACGAAGGTAGACTCTTGCCAGATGAGGAATTTGAGAGTGAGTAGGCTTATGGAAACTAGACAGAGATGTAGTTAGGAAAAAGGTTTTCCTTCCTTTGGAGGGGGCCTGCAGGGCACGTCGGTAGGGCTTAGGAAGCCCCCACTCACATTACGCAGGCTCCAGGGGCCAGCAGCCCCCCACTGCATCCCGAAGAGCCCAGAGAGCAGAGTTTGGGAGGAGCCCCAGAGTTCCTCCCCAACACAGCTTCAACAGGTGAGCTGCTGGCCCTAAGCATCCTGGTTTCCCTTAGTAACCTACTGTAGATTTGTCATCTGTGCATTTTCCCTAACCTTTTTAGAAGCTATTTATATCTCCAGCCTGCACCACATTACACAGAATTCTGGTTTCCTCCTCTGCGTTGGGAAGGTGGATGGCCTTTGTTGGCTCCAGAGCTTCTGCAGTGACTGAATGTCCTATGCTCCCCTTGTTGTCTCTCTGATATGGGTTTGGGCTGTGTCAGCTCAGATCGTGGTCGTGCAGACAGGAGCGCCGGGGTGGGAGCAGTCTCCGTCAGCTCTCGTTGGTTTTCTGTTTGTGTGCACATGGGCCCTGTCCCCTTCCTCTGATCTGCCTGGCTCTTCCACAGCTGTCATGATTGTCTTGAGGTTTACTGACATTTATCGGATGGGAACCAAAGCTTCCCAGCAGGTGTATCCGAAGCGGGTGTTACAGATGTGCTCAGATCCCAACCTCTTAGCTCTGGGAGGGGCGGGGGGCCGTGTGCAGCCTCAAGGGGCCTGGGCATATGTTGTCATTTCTGTGTGTGCCAGGGTATGAAAAAGGTGGGCAGCAGCATTTCACAGCTCATGGGTCGGAGGCCTTATGGGGAACTGGGTGTTTGCGGTTTTGTTGTGGAATTTAGGGTTTCAAAGACGAGACCTAGTGGTATTAAAACAAGAGAGAACAAAGCAGCTTTCCACGGGGGTATCAGTTTCCAGCAAGGACACACGTGCTGGCAGCAGTCGGCACTACCAAGAGGCTGCCAGTACAGAAGAGCGAACTGCAAGGAGGAGGGAAGAGGAGATGTTACAACGAAATGAAGCCCAAGACCACACATGTCTTTAAAAACTGAAATTGGTGAGTCTCAGCTGGATTTCCTTTCACTCGGAGGGACTTGGTTTTGCCCTAATGTGGCAAGCTCAGTTCAAGGAGCAGCTTTCCTTGCCCTCAGCAGTTTGCTGTTCCTCTTTTAGTTTCTGGCAGGCCGCTGCTCCGTCCGAGGAAGCGCGGGGAGGCCGGCCGGGGAGGCTGCGCGGCGGCCACGGCCGGTTCATGGGAGCTCTCCCGGGGCTCCCCAAGGAGAGTTCTTCCAGATCCCCTGCCTGCCGGGCCCTCTGGGGCTGTTTCTTGCTCTCTCTGAGCTCCGTGAGGACTGACTGTCTTTTTCTCCTCCCCGATTCCAGCACTTAGTCAGGTACTTGGGGCACGGAAGGCATACAACAAATATTTCTCAGACTGAGCTGATTTTTCTTTGGCTGTCAGCTCCTTTCTGCAAAAAGGTTAACCCGAGACTAAGGTGAGAGCCCTTAGATGATAGCTTCAGGCACAACCCGTTGGTTGGAAAACAGCTTTAATACAGTTGAAGTCTCCAAGGGTCAGAAGAATCCCAGGCTCCAAGGGATGCAGCCGGCATCCATTATACTCCCACCGAGAGCCTGGGGGCTTAGCGGTCACCAGTGGGCCTGTCCCCCAATACTGTCTCTCAGGCTCAGGCCTTTGCAACTTTCCTGAGGCCTCTCATGTCTGGGTCCCCTGAGGAGGAGGCCGCTGAGCCACGGAAGTGTGGGTTTGGGATTCTCCAGACCAGCTCTGGATCCCGGCTCCTCTTCTCTGTGGCTGGAAGGCCATGGGCCAGCCGGGTCCTCCCTCCCTGCGCACTGGGGAGGTAATGTCTGCCTCCCGGGTTGCAGTAAGGATTAGAGATGGTGCCTGTAGTCACCACGCATGGCGGCTGAGAGTGATGGTCCAGGCCAGCGTTGGGGGCCCACACCTGTTCAGCTCAGGCGCTGTTGATGCAGTGTCTGCTCCGTGTTCTGTGGGAGCAGACAGGAGGGGGTCTGATTGCCTACACAGCTGGGAAAGCTCATCCTGTGAAACCGAGTGCTTCATGGTCCCACCCCAGAAGAGGTGGCAGGGCTGCGTTTTGTGGAGGGCGTGGGCTTGCGGGAAGAGGTGGGAGAGACTAGAGTATACTCGTGGCCCCTGTGAGCCCCCACGCTGCACTACCAGGGCCCACTTCCCAGCGAGGGTCTTCACCTCTTGGAAATTCAGTGTTCTCATCTGTCAAATGGGGATGGTAGATGTACCTCCTCGCAGAGTCATTGGATCAAACCAGAGCTTCCCAGCTCTCGGGCTCAAGGTGGCGGGGTAGGGCCTGGGACAGGCAGCCCCGGGCTTGGGCTGTCCCTTCCAGGGGGAGCCATCCCACCTCAGCCACTTCACTGCTGGCCCCTCCACCCCACCGTGTGCACAACTCATGATCTCCCTGTCCCGTGAAGTGAGACGGGGGCGGAGCATTGGATTAAACGAGGTCAAGCGGGCAGAGGGTCACGGGGAGCTCGTATTCTGGGTGGGGGGGGGAAGAGCGTGGGGAGCACAGGACAAGGGGGTGTCCCAAATGTGTCTGTATGGACCCCAGATCCCGTATCAGTGTCGACTTGTGGAGCAGGGCTGATCATTAAATTACGGAGTGTTTCACCCGGTAACTGACAACTTAGTAATCAGAGAGATATTAATCTGGTGCTGTGTTGCTTGTTGATTTTAATAGAAAGAACAGAAAGTGGGGGGGGGGGGGAAGGGACCTTATTGTTGTCACCGTCTTCTTGTCGAGTGACTGGTGGGAGTAGGGGACCAGCCGCCTCTCTCCCGATCCCAGACTTGCCAGCCCTGCCCAGATTCGGGGTAGAATCTGGGGTTTACTACCTACACCCTCCCCGCCGAGTGGCATTTTCACAGAGTGCATAGCATGTTGCATTTGGTTCCTCCCAGAGGCCTCTCACCTGCTCTGTGAGGAAAGGAAGCAAGTGGGTTTGCCTCCATTTGTGGGGTTAGGGAGGTTAAGCGACGGGTTCCAGGCCACGAAGCTGCTGGAAGGCAACAGCAGGCTGCCCCTCTCCAAGCCCTGGGTTCTTTATGTTAAATTACTCATGCTAATCAGCTAGATGGTGTTAAATGTCTCTTTTACATCGCATGTATTCCGTTGTTGAACGTTTCCTGCAAGAAGGACATCCCAAGCGCATCGCTTTTCTAGATAGAAGAGCTGATGGAATTGTCTGTAGGTGGACCGGTGGGGGCTCCTGCTAACGTGGCCCCCCTAAACACCGCCCCCCGGAAGTTAAGGGTGTTTTGTCAGTGTGTTCATTAATGTACACTCCTGCTTCAAAAGGGGCCTTCCCCTGGGTGGTGCAGGTGGCTGCTGCCTGTGAGGGTCTGGAAGCAGCTCAGTGCTGTTTGCGCACAGGGAAGGGGGGACCGGGAAAGTTCTACGCTGACTTCAGCTGACTCCTTCCTCCCCAGCCCTTTGCGTCTTCGCCCTTGTTTTTGGCCTGCTAGCCTTGACTTGACACGAGCTTGCTATCTGGGGGCTGCTGGGCCGGGCAGCTTTGGCCTGCCAAGGTGCCTTTTCTGTCCCCATAGGGGCTGCCCTAGGCCTTCCTTTCCTCCCTCTGAGAGTTCCTATTTAGGTGAAAGCTGTTTCCAAGTGAAGCATTTCCAATCTGTCCCACTTACAGCTGAATATTCCCTGTTTACAACCCGAGGCTGCCTCTCCCACTCCTGCTCATTTTGCTCGCCTTCCTGAGCTGTCCCCATTGACAGCAGGTCTGCAGGGACCCCCTTTCCTCCTGCCCCTGCGTTAGCCACCCCACCCCCCATGGCTGTCAGGACGAGCTGAAAACCTTCATGCGGTCTGTCAGCAAACAGTCCCGGAGAACCACAGCTAGATCGGAGAACCACAGCTAGATCGGGACCTGGTGAGGGGCAGGGCTTACCAGGGAGAGGCCAGGCATAGGCCCTGCCCGGAGGAGGAGCTCCCAGTTCAGTGAAGGGGTAGGGCCCACACCCAGTGATGGGAGGGGAGCCGCTGCCTGTTCACGGAGTGGGGGCGGGGGGGGCCCCCGAGTGGGCCCGGCTCTGTCCATAGGAGACCAGCTACTCCTGGGAGCTCAGCTCCATAGGGGTTCTCCAAGTTGATTTGTTGGTGCAGAAAGTGCCCAGATTGAATTCTTCCATGTACTAGATGCTCAGCAAAAGTTTGAATTACTGCCCTGGTTCCCAAATGTGCTCCTTGAACCGAAACCCATCTCACAGGAACTTGTTAGAAATCCGGTTTCTTAGGCTCCACCGCAGACCTCCTGAATCCGAAGCTCTGGGACAGCTCTGTCACAGCGGACCCTCCGGGTGATTCTGATGCGGGCTGAAAAGTCAGAGCCACTGAGTTAATGAATGTTTGTATACTTACTGTCCCCTCAGAGCAAGCCGCCTCCCCTCCGCCCCTCCCCTGTCCCCCCACGCCCCCCCACACCACATACACACACCACATATATACACACATACTATATACATACACACCACACACACACACACATTTACATGACACACATAGACACACACACACACCCCCTACACATACACATGCACACATCCCCCCCAGACTTACATGCATACACTGTACATACTGCGCACACACACACACAGACATCACACACACACACCCCCACCTCGTACGCTGTCCCTGGAGTACAGGGAACATAATTTATTCACTTTTTACCCCCCACCCCACCACATACACCTCCACACACCCTATTTCTAGTTTTTTGTTGTTTTTTTTTTTAAGATTTTATCTATTTATTTGAGAGAGAGAGTGAGAGAGAGAGAGAGAGCACAAGAGGGGGGAGCGGGAGAGGGAGAAGCAGACTCCCTGCTGAGCAGGGAGCCCGATGGCGGGACTCGATCCCGGGACTCCAGGATCATGACCTGACCCGAAGGCAGTGGCCTAACCAACTGAGCCACCCAGGCGCCCCCTATTTCTAGTTCTTTACACAGGGCTGGGACTCTCCGTATTTGTTGGGATGAATCGAAGCCACCTACTTAGCTTGTCTGGTGCCGACGGGGCCAAGGGCACTATCAGAAGAAATTTGAAACAGAACTTCCTAAGCTGCCCTTGACTCCACTGATGTGCTGTCTGGCCCAGGGCTGTGCACATAGTAGGCTCCACTGGTATTCCTTGATGAGGTCCAAGTGCCAAGGCATTTTGTCTCCTGTGCATTAAGTGGCTAGACAGATTGGGGCCTGGGCCCTGCTCTGTTCACTGTAGCTGAGGTTAGCACTCCGGGTGGTGACAGACCTGCCCCCGAGGACTAGGCCAGTTTGGTGTGTGCTAAATTAGTTCCAAAGCAACAGATGGGCTATGACGTCCTTTTGTATTAAAACTCCTCAGGCAGGTCACCAGGAGCGGTTGGAGGAAGGGCTGTTACTCAGACATGCATCTCGGCCGTAATTAGTCTGGCTGACCAAAGCTTTCAGTGTAAGTGTCCTCTTCCATTCTCCTGGCTGGCCGACCTTCCTTCCTTCCTTCCTCCCTCCCTCCCTCCCCTCTCTCTCCCTCCCTCCCTCTCTCTCTCCCTCCCCCTCCTCTCTTTCTCTTTCTTTTTTTCCAAACTTGTTTCAGTATAGAAAAACCATCCTCTTTCACATGGCATAATGGTTGGGATTATAAATGTGTTGGCTCAAATTATGCCCCCTCTAAGAGCTGCCAGGGAAGGAGAGAGAACATTTACTCCTGAAGGTCCAGTTCAATTAAAATAGAAGCTTACTTTTCAGCTTACTTTTCAAAGGGCTGTCTTTGAAAAGGCACTTTTCCCAGCTTAATCCAGCTTACTTTTCAAAGGGCTGTCCTCCCCAGTGAGCTGGCTCAGGGCTCACATTTATTATCTTAAGGTGTTTCTAGTGGGCTCTGGCTCTGGAGGGATGCTGGATGTGAGGGGCAAGAGGCGAGAGAGGTGGCAGGGTCCCTGCTTCCTTCAGACCTGCGGTGGGGGTGTGTAAAGACTGAAGCCTTCATCCAGGTCTCTGTCCAGCCTGCGGAAAGTGAGAAGGTCCTTCTGAGGTTGATGCACCCTATGACCTCCTTCCTCCTCTGTGACTCCAGCCATCTTGCAGTTGAACCCTTTCTTTGAATTTCAATGGAGAAATTGTCTAGAGGCCACAGTCTAGCATTTGGTCTTATTCATGCAGAACTCTTTCCTCGGCACCCAGATTATAAGCCCCCAGAGGGGGACTACCTGTGGTGCCCAGCACTTAGCACGAGGTTGGGGGATCCCAGCAGGAGCTAGGTGAGCGTGAGATTTAGGGGACTCTGTTGGAAAGATTATTGTGGAAAGAACCTTTCCAGTGAGGACAGCTCTGATCTGTCTGGACATTATGGAAGGTCTTTAAAATCAGATTATAGGTGGTCATTCTAAAGCATTGCCCATTTAAGCATAATAGAATTCATTTCTTAACCCATAGAGCCCATTAGCAGAAAGGCTGCCAGGTCTATCTGGATAAAATCTTGACCAGGATGTGAACTGTTCTCCAGCAAGTCTGGATCTATACGAGTCTGGCAGTGTGTTTTATGTCAGGTGTCCCTCCAGAGTGTGTCCTGTGGCACTCTGTTAGCTGCAGGGGGAGGGGAGAGCGAGTGGGTTGACTTGTTCAGCTCGGCCTGGAGAGGAGGGGACACACACATGCTGCCTGCTCCCCTGCGGGGAGCTGTGACATCCTGCTGCTCGACCTCACAGAGCAGTGTGGAAGCATCACAGCCTGGGCAAGCTGGTGTTACAAAGCAGGGGATTCCTCAGAAATTCCTCATGGACCAAACCGTTGGGTGTAGAAGTTTTACTTCTTCCTTCTCAAAAATTGAGATATAACTCACATTCAGTGGATTTTATATATTTACAAAGTTGTGCAACCATCACCACTATTTAATTCCAGAACATTCTCGTCATCCCCCAAAGAAACCCTATACCCATTAGCAGTCACTGTCCATTCTCCTGTCTCCCCCCCAGCCCCTGGCAACCACTAAACTACTTTCGGTCTCTATGGACTTGCCTATTCCAGACATTTCATAGAAATGGAATCGTGCCCTATGCAGCCTTTTCTGTCAGGCTTCTTCCCTCAGTGTAATGTTTTCAAAGTTCATCCATATTATAGAATGTATCGGTAGTTCATTCCTTTTTATGGCTGAATAATCCTTGTCTTTCCTTTTTATTCCTTTTTGTCAGCCTTTATTACAGGGGCACTCTGCCCCAGGCTCTGGGAACCCGTTTTTGGGTGCCGAGGCAGAAAGTCAAACTCTGTTGCACGTGCACCCCTCGCGCTGTCTTCACCCTTGCCTCAGGGAGGGGTGGAGCTGGTCTCCCGTCTCCCCTTCCAGGCTCTGGTTCCATCTGTACCTCTGTTCATAGTCTCCTGACCCCCACCCACACCTTTATATCTTTAGTCACCAGATCTAAGAGTATCTGTTAAACACACGTGAGGTGAGGAATCAAGACCCATCAGATAGGCATTTAGAGTCCAGTAGGAAGAGAAGATGTATACAGATGACCAAAACACAAGTAGAAATGGGATAGAAAAGAAAGAGAAAAGCAAGCAGTGTAATGTGCCAAGAGAAGGTGGAAATGGTAGAACGTGAGGGGTGACATAAAGGTGTCTTGGCCACTTGCCCAGAGCCTCACAGATGGTGGGGCCATTGGGATTCAGAAACACAATCCAGGCGCTCACGGATCATTGGTTCCATGGGTCTGATTTGTGTTAACTCATAAGAGATCCAGACATAAACGAAGTTGCCAGAGGATTCATTTACCATGTGGTCTCGGTGGGAAAATAGACACAAGACATAAACCAAAAGCTCACAAAAGAAGCAGAGCATATTAGTAGTTCCCCCCCCCCCACCGTCCACGGGTTTGCTTCCCGAAGCTTCAGTCACCTGTGGTCATCTGCAGTCCGGAAGCAGCCTCCTCCTGACATACCATCAGAGGGGCAGTAATATCCTAACGCTCCATCACAGTACTGACTTACGTCCTCTCCTCGCTGCATCTCATCACGTGGGCTACGCATCTCACGGCATCCCAAGAAGGAGGGCAAGTACGGCACAGTAAGATATTTTGAGAGAGAGACCACTTTGCATAACTTTCATTATGGTATATTGTTTTATCTCATTATTAGTTATTGTTGTTAATTTCTTACTCTACCTGATTTATAAATAAACTTGATCATAGGTATGTGTGTGTAGGTCTAGTAGAGGGTTCAGTACTGTCTGCAGTTTCAGGCATCCACTGGGGGTCTTGGAATGTATCCCCGTGGATAAGTGGGGACTATAATAGCCAGTGAACATACAATACGCAGAGATATGCAAATAAAACCTTTTTATTTTACCTATCAAGTTGGACAAGATGGGAAAAATTGATACCCAGGCGTTAGGGAAGCTGATGCTCTGTGCACCACTGTTGGGAGTAAAAACGGACCCAAACTGTTGAGGGTTAATTTGGTAAAGATCACTTCAGTGATTCATTTCTATGAATTTACATGCAGGAAGCATCAGAGTACACAGAGATTTACATAAAATTATTTTTTCACAATGAATTTTATAATAGTGATAAATTATGAACACATCAATGCATAGTAAAAAGGGATTTGTTAAATGATAGCATGATGTGTATTAGGATAATCACAGCCATTAAAAACTGCTTTCAAGGGGCACCTGGGTGGCTCAGTTGGTTAAGCATCTGACTCTTGGTTTTGGTTCAGGTCGTGATCTTGCAATCGTGGGATCAAGCCCCACATCAGGCTCCGTGCTCGGGAAGGGGAGTCTGCTTCGGATTCTCTCTCTCTCTCAAATAAATAAATAAAATCTTAAAAAAAAAAAATCTGCTTTCAGCAAATATTTAAAGACGGTGAAAAGGCTAATGATGTGTTATGTGTGGAAAAGGATTAAAACTATATATATATATAGCATGATTACAACTTTGAAAAATACCCATGAATGTCATATGTGAAGAAAAAAATTGGAACAAAACTGTCAAAATATTAGTGTTTGGCTCTAGGTGGTGATATTGAATATATTTAGAGATTTACTTCTCGGGGCACCTGGGTGGCTCAGTCGTTAAGCATCTGCCTTCGCCCAGGTCATGATCCCAGGGTGCTGGGATCGAGCCCCACATCAGGCTCCCTGAAATTTCACAATCATGGGTTTTGGAGTAGGGTCTAGCTGGCTATCGTGGACCCTTTCAATCTGGAACTCATGTCCTTTGGTTCTGAGAAATTTTCTTGGTTTATTTCTTTGATCTCTTCATTTCCAGTTGATCTTTTCTATTACACTACAACTCCCAGTATTTAAATGTGGGAGTTCTTGGGCTGGTCCTCTAATTTTTTTTTAATATTTGTCCCCTGTTTTTGCTCTATTTTGGGGAGAGTTCCTCCATTTTATCATCCACCCCTTCTATTGTTTCTTTAAATGTGATTCTATTGTTAATTTTTAAGAGCCTTTTCCTGTTCTTTAGACGTTCCTTTTTTTTTCCCCTTTGGCATCTTCTTAGTCTGGTTTGTTTTGCTTTTTTGATTGTCTTTTCCAATTTCTCTGAGGATATTAATAATAGTTACTCAAAACTTTTGTTCCCTGCATTGTATCACATTTTGATCTGTCTTTCATGGTCGTTCCTCAGAGGTCCACTCGTCCACTGGGGCATGTGGGAAGCTCTGCGTGTGAGCGAAGCTGGCTGACTCTGGTCCTTACTGAAGGTCAGGGTTTCCCCCCGTCAGCACTCTCGATATTTTGGGCTGGAAAATTCTTTGTTGTGGGGAGCTGTCCTGTGTACGGTAGGATGTTTAGCAGCAACCGTGGCCTCTTCCCACTAGGGAGGTGCCTGACCCCACCCCAGCCATGACCATCAAACATGTCTCCAGACATTACGGAATGTTCCCTTGGGGCACCATCACCCCTCACTAGCCCTGACACCCGCAGTTGAGAACTGCTAGAGGCGAGCTGCCGGGGCCTTTTCACTGGGGAATCTTTAACATCAGATTTTGGTCTCTCCCCTTGGGCTACTCATATTCCTTAGAAAGGAATCTTCCTCTCTCCTGTCTGAGGGGTTCACGCACAGCTGCCACTGTTCTGGGAAGGGAGTGCCGGAAGCAGAGTAGGGGTCTTAATTTTTAGCATGTGTCCTGACCTTGTGTTCAGTGTGTTCAGCTGGACCTTGCGTCCCCCCCGCCACCCTGATCCAGGGAGCCCTCTGTTCTACCCTCTCCAGACACTAACTCCCCCTGCCTTTTGCCGGGGTTCGGGAGAGTGCTCACCATGATAGAGCATGGAACCTGGAATTTAAGTGCTGCATAAGCAGACTCACTTCATCCCCTTGTTGTGGCTCCAGCTTCAATCCACCTGCAGGTGAACAGGCCGCTGCAGTTCCCACACCTTCAGGGGGTTGTGTCTTTAGGGGCTTCCTACCTTTCCCCTCATTGCTGCCCTTCTGAGTCTGCTAAGTCAAGTCCCACTCGTTCTTCTACCTCCCAGCTTCTAGAATTGTTTTGCTCTTGTCTCCTTTCCTGTTTGCTTTGTCCCTCTGGCTTTATGCCTTTTGTCTTTCTTTTTTTTTTTTTAATTACCATAATGTTAGAGGATTTGGGAGCAATCAGAGATAAATGCACGTGTTCAGTTGGCTGGGATTTAACTAAAGTCATCGCGTTTTTTTTTATATAACTAGAAAACAGAAATATGAAGAACAAAGTTATAGTGATAGATATTCTTTCCGGTGCCTGCTATCCATTGTAGCTTTCCTTAGCATCATGGGACTTGGGAAAATGAATTCAGAAGAGGCTTGCTTGGGATGGAGGCTGTGGAGCACACAGAATTAGAAATCTTAGAGGAAATGTATATTTTATCCGGGCCCTAGAACCCAGTGATGAACTTTTCCTTCCACACGAGAGTGTGGCTTTCTAGTGACCGGGCTGTGTGTGTCCACCACGGCCAGCGTCTTACCGTCGGCAGAGCTAGGTGGACGCTGAGATTCTAATTGTGCAGTTTCTCCTTTGCTGGACTCTGTGTAGAGTCTGTGTAGACCACGACTTTTCAGTTAACCTATTTTTTCAGCCAGGCCAAAACACACTGTATTAGGTTACGGCTTTCCTTAGTTACATTCTAGTCCCCTTGATTGGATTTGGGTGCTTTCCAGTGTGACCCATACTGCAGATGACTAATAACAGTTACGGTTTGATTTTCATTAACCTAATTCTCAAAATGCAGCCTTATGTCGGATTATTAGGGTGTCCTACCATAGTTCCCCTTGATTTATTCACCATACCTACAGGTGTTAATGACAGTGGGAGGCGGGCAGGAGCACTTCCAGCTCTGGGGACAGGCAGTTTTCTTAGGAGAGAAGATGACACCTGTGTATGGGGTGAGGAGGGGACACAGGTAGGACAAGGTACCCCAGGCCAAGAGAAAACACAGAGGGAGACGCACAGGCAAGCAGCAGACTGCCTCCACTGGGTGGTCACCAGGGAAGCCGGTAGATGTAATAAGTTAGGAGGGAATCGGCCGTCCGCCGTGGCTAACCTCCAACACCAGGCTGAAGGGCTTGGACTTTCTAAGGGGTGCCATGGGGGGGCCAGGGAAGTCTTCTGAAGGTCTATGCCACGGTGGCAGACTAAGAGAGAAACATTAGGTCGTGTGGATTTTTCCATGCAGCCTTTTCTAGTCCTCAAGGGCGGACGAATTGTCTCCCCTCTGAATTCCTGTGCCCCTTAGCACATACGTCTCCTGTCATTAATTCTGTGCCTACATTTGAGGCCTTCTTTGGACTTGTTGATCCACATTTAGCCACATTTCGCCACAACAACCACCTTATGAGGTAGGTGATATTATCTTCCTGTCCTGCCTTTTTTTTTTTTTTTTTTTTAAATGGATGAGAAAACAGACCCAGAGACACTGAAAGAACTCTTAAGGTTACACGCACGGCCCAAGAGCGGCAATGCTGGGCCTCAGACCAGGCCCTGCGGCTCCACGTCTGCAATTCAGTTTTCTAGGGCCTTCCCCCTGCTGCCAGTGTCTTACTAGATCGCCTAAGTCAGCCGGTGCCTCCCTGAAGGGCGAGGCGTGCTTTGATTTTCCAGGCAGCACATGACACATGCAGTGAAGGAGCTGAGGCGCTGGACTGGGGGCTCCGACAGGACTCAACTGAGGGGGAGCACGGGGTGAGCTCGGAGCGGGCACCGCGCAGGTCCCTGTGCAATCTGACCAGACCGTAGGGCCACGCCTCTAAGACTGAAAACCACGCTCCCCCCGCCCCGCCCCACCAGCCAGCCCCCCTGCCCCCCGCCAGCCCCCCGCCCCACCCGACTGTCCCACCACTTCAGCTGGTGCCCGGGGAGGGCGGGGTCACAGCACCTGTCCCCGCGCTGCCTCCAGGGTTCCGTGAGGATACCCGAAAGAGAACGGATGCCTGGAACCACGGGAATGACCACGTACCTGGTGCTTTTCTCCCCAAGTTTCGCTGTTGCCAGCTTCCTGGTCGGCCGGGAGCCCTCCGTCTCTTTAATTTCGTTTCCCCGGCTCCCAGTTTGCTCCCGCACATGCCCCGGCTGCCCAGCCAGGTTCTGGGCAGTGGGAGCGCCTGCTTCTGGGTTGGCCGAGCCTCTCGGAACACACGGGATTGCTGGTGCAAACGTGCGTCCGGCTACCGTTTCACAGCGAGCCGCCGAAAACTGCCCGCGGCTGTCTGCGCCGCGAGCCTGCAAGGCCCCGGTGGCCGTGCCACCGCCCACGTGCAATGCAGTTTCAATAAAATGCATAACTCTGCCCCCAAAGTGGCTGAAACTGAGTGCAGAAGGGGCCCCACCGGGCATGGCCATAAGCTAGCAGCCACCACGTCTGCCGGGAGCCTTTCCTACTGTATGGAGCTCATTCTCATTCAGCCTTCCCGACGACGCTTAGTCCATTCTGTAGGTAAAGGAAAGAAGTGGGAAGTAACACAGCTCGGAAGCCTGTGATTCAGAGATTCAAAAAGTCTGTGTCCAAAGCCTACGATCTACAGCCTGGTCAAAACAAAGGGGCCAGGAGGGGCCTAAAGTAGTTGTTAGGACGGCAGTCCTGCCTCACTTCTGCCCCACTCTCCTGGGCCTCTGGACGCGGGATGAGCTTCTCCGAGCCTCGGCTTCCTCCTCTGTCAAGTGGGAGCTGCCCGATCTCATAGGCTAGCGGTGCAGGGTCAGTGGGGAGCTGGCGTTGGCGTGAGAGTGGGAGCAAGCCGTGCTCCTCAGGTCTGGGAAGTGAAATAAGGCTGGAGCAAGGTGGTGCGATTATGTGCTACGGGCCTGGCGCACTCTGTCGGGAACCTTCCGTAGTCCAGAGCTGGAGTGGGGCAGGTGAAGGAAGTGATGCAGGACAGGTAGAGTGGGGGTAAGCCGTGCTCAACACCGTGGAGGAGTGTAGTGATCTAACTCAGGTCCCGAGGAGTTGATGCGTTGGGTGTTTCTGCCCTGTGCAGCACCTCTCTGAATTTCAAAGAAATCTGAGTGTGCGTGTATGTGTCTGTGTGTATACGTGTGTGTGTGTGCACGTAGGCACAAGGGCCCTGCTTTACATACTTGTGGACCTGTGTGTATTTTTCTGAAATTAAGGTGAAGCTGATAGAACATAAAGTTAATCATTTTAAAGAGCACAATCCAGTGGCATTTAGTACATTCACAGTGTTGCACAACCAGCCCCTCGATCTAGTTGCAAAACTGTTCATCACCCTAACGTAAATTGTGTGTGTTTTTTCAAGGGTCTGTTCTGTGAAAGTGTATTTGTGAACTACATTAGGTTGTCCTGATTTAACTGCCCGCCCAGAAGTCTTCCTCGTCTCAGATGGCAGATTGCACCGTCTGTTTGGCCAAGGAGTGTGGTTCAAGTACTCAGATTCCAAATGGGCCTGGTAGTCATAGTTTAACTCCTCTGTGCAGTTTGGCTGCCTCATTCTGGACATGGAGAAAACCAGCATTTCAGGCTTAATCAGAGTGTAGTTCCTGGGGTCTTCTCTTGCTGCTTGGCTGCTTGTTTTCTAGTACATTAAAAGCCCAGGAGTAGGTATATATGTCAATGAGTGTCTTCAGGCTTCGCAAGCGTCTTCCCTGGCCTCCGAGGCAGAGAACGGCAGGTGTTAGTCCACAGCTGAGGAAGATTGTGCTTCCCCTGTATTTGGCTCGTCTCTAACTCCCAGTTCTCTGTTGGCTATCTGTGCTCCATGTGTGGTCCCCCGAACCCCGGCTGTGGGAAGCCCAGGTGATCTGTAGCCCAGATGTTGATGGGCCCCTGGCAGTGTCAGTCCTGATACTCACATATGACTCCCTCTGTGTGGCTAGTCCTGGGGTAGCATACTCCAGTGTGATACAGGGACCACAGCACTGGCTGATGTAGAGGGGAGTCCCCAAATAGTCTCCATGAGCTGCAGAGATGGGGCCAGTGAGCGGCAAATCCTTATATACTGATGGGAGTGGATGGGAGGAGGGAGAGAAAGAGACGAAGAGGAGCAGCAGAAGACGGAGGAGGGGGTAGCTACCTTGGATGATCTAGGGAATACTTCATTGTGATCAGACTTCTTGGGTCCTGTACCCACCCAAATATCAGTGACCACGACCCAGGGGGCAGGGAAGGAGCCCCTTGGAACATCCAGGGGCTACTTCATTCTGATTGGACAACTTAGGTCAGGTGCCCACTCCGGAGCCAATGGCCGTGGCCGACCGTGGTGAATGGAACTCCATGATTGGCTGAGTCTAACCAGGAATTCTTCTAGCTAAGGATGGACTCCGAGGCCCTGTAGGCATGCGTCGGGGTGGAGGAGAGATGGGTCTGAACTAAGTCAGTTTTAGGAAGGGAGGAAGTAGAAGGATGCTGGGTAGGCAGTCAACAATACCCCCCTTCCCTAGGTAAAACAGATGTCCAGACAATGAAAAAAAGGCCGCGGTGAAGAGCAGTAGCAGGGCCTAACGTGCTGAAAGTATCTCGGTCTGAGGCTCTGCTACGTCAGAGCTCCGTTGTTTGGTGGGCGGGGTGGGACCCCTCGGTGCATCACAGGAAAATCGCCCTGCTCGCAGGAGGCGGTTTGATTCTTGGCTGAGGGCGGTGCCAGCAATGTTGCTGGAGAATTCAGACACTTGATCCACCTTCTGCAGCTCTGTAGCCAGCCCAGTGCAAGCCAGCCGCGATCTGGCTGCAGTGGACCTTTTGGACTTCGCCTTCCCACACAGCACCCTCGTTCATTCAACAGGAATTTAGTAAGCAGCTACTATAAGCCACGCTTTGAACTGTCCCCTGCCCTCAGGGGGTCTGTGGAGGATACAGATAAGGAGGGAGGCAGTCCAGTTCTAGCACAATGGCGGGAGGGGCCCAGGGTGCTGAGGAAGCACAGAGCAGTGGGTGCTTAATCGGAATTGTGGGTTCAGAGAAGGTTTGCTGGATGCAGAGATTTTTAGACCAGAGCTTGGAAGATGAGTAGGAGCCGCCCAGGTAAAGGAGTCTGGGAGGGGAAGGACAGTGAGGGGCTGGGCAAGGGCTGTCTTACTGGGTATCGGGTCGCCTCCGGGTCTGGCTCGGGCCTGATTGCATGGTGGTATCTTGTCCTGAGATGAGGAACACAGCAGGAGTTGGACATTTGAGGGAGAAGAAATGATTGTAGTGCAGAAATATCGAATTTGGGATGCTTCTGATTCAGCTAAAAGGAAGCGTCTAGACCTAGGTCTGACACTCAGAAGGCAGAGAACTCCTCCACATACACTTTTCTGACTGTGTACTTGACATCTCAAGCTTAACACATCCAACACTGGCCTCTTGAGTTTTCTCCCTCATGTGCTTCTCCACCCACAGGCTTCATCATCCCTGTCCAAGACCATCCATCCAGCTTAACAAGCTGAACCCTGGATTCTTCCAGAGACCTCCCTGACCTTCAGCCCCACATCCAGCCCCTCGCCGAAGCCTGAGTCCATTTCCAGGGTAGATCTAGAATCCCCCGTTTCTCTAGCTGTATCATCTTCTCTTGCCCGAATTACTGTAACGGCCTTTCTCCGGTTCTCCTGTCCACCTCTAATTCATTCTCCACAAAGCAGCCTGAGTTGCTTTTTAAAAAAACAAATTACATGACCTTTTTTCCCCCTGAACCTTTCCATAACTTTCCATTGCAGTAGGTTCTGATGGTCCAGGATGGCTCCCTCTCCAACCCTACCTTGTCTGTCACTCTGGCCTTTTCCCAGGACCTCAGTTGTCTGTCAGGGTGATTCTGCTTCAGGGCTTTTGCACACACTGTCCTCTATCTGGCTCCTTAAACTGCCCCCCCCCACCCCAGATCTCAGGTTGGATGTCTCTCCCTCCAAGAGGTCTTTCCTGACCCCCCAGACTGAATCTGGCCTCCCTGGTTATTCTCTCTCCCAGTACCTGGCTCCTTGTGTCTCAGAGCAACTATCCCGATTTGCATTTCTCGTCACTTCGGTCTCATTTTGTTAAATGCCTGGCTCAGTGCCTCAGCTGTATCAGACCCATCTCCCCTTTTTATAACAAACATGTCTCCCTTCCTCATCCTCAGATGAAATCTACAGGAGGTGTACTCTCTACACATCATTTTAAATCAAGGTAACATCTTACGGTGTGAAGGAGAATAAAAGGAAAGTAATTCACAATAAAAATATTTATTTCAGCATTAAATTCCTAAGTTCCCAGGGCTGAGTACTCCACAAATCACAATGAAGTAGTCAGATGCCTACACCTACAGCTGGAATTACCATGAATGCCCAGCTATCGAGGTTGACGAATATAATTGTGTTTTATTGGTGGTTCCACGCTAAGAGCGAGATTGCCAGGGCCGTGCAGTTTTCTACAAAGGTAAGCAGTTCCTATAATGTTGTGCACGAAATAAAGTACAGTCTACCTTTCTCCTTCAATTTGCACTGAAATTACCTTCCTAGAAAATTCATGAAAACCGTGCAACAAATACTTTGTGCTTTTATATACAACAGAGTTAGGTCCTGGATTCAGGTGATTATACAAGGGTCTTTCATGTTCATGAACGCCTGGCAGTAGACTCACCAATCCTGTGGGACCTGGGTCCGTTTTTCATTACACAGGTTATATAGCATGCTGGCTCCCATCCCTAAATGCCCGTAGAGGTGTTGACCATAGAAACACCCCCACGTCTCCAAAAGATCCCCCAACATGGAGCAGTACTGCCCGAGCTGAGAGGCCCTTGCCTTCGCTCTGTTATCCTGCGAGCTCATGAGGGCCGGGGCCGTGTCTGTTTTTCACCGTAGTCCACACAGTGCCCGGCTGTGGCTGGGTACTTGGTGGGACAAATGAATGAACAAATATTCCACCGCCGTGAACTTTGTGCCGAGAAAACCCGAAAAGAAGTGTCCTGCATGGGAGTGTGTCCTGACATTTACCTTCTTTCTGCATGCCTTAGGCCAGCTGACCTCCGTTTCAGTGAAAGAGACTTGTAATTAGAGCCGCCGACGATGTAGAATTTCAGCTCTAAATCCTTTACAACAAGGGAAGTCACCTCGCTGTGCACAAAAGAAATCGCACCAGCTCTGAAGTTGTGGTTTGTCTTTTTTTGGAAAGTCAGGCGTGTGTGTTGAAGAGCTCAAAACACTTGACCAGCTCTCTCATTTATCTTAACATGTGTGTGCTATATTTATTCTCCCTTCACAGATGGGGAAATGAAGCTCGCCGAAGGGCCATATTTAGCCAAGTCTTGATCCTCTGCCTTGTGGGGTCAGTGCAGATAAAACAGAATCCTAGAGCTTGATTGCTAGCCAGTAGTTGAAACCTCCTCCCACATTAAATCTGTTACTAGGGCTGCCCCCGGGGGTGAACAGTGTTAGGCTGAGCATTTTGAACTCTGTGATGTGCCCATCCAGGGCAGGCCTCTCCTTTTGGAGATGAGGAAGTGTTGGGTCGTGAGGACGCGGTCAGACAGAGCACACTGTCCTTCTGCTACCCCATGCCTCATTTTCTCTCCTTTTTCTCCAGCCCATCTGAACAGGACTTAGGATCAGTCAGGCGGTCAAAAGGAAGATAGTGATGGAACAGAGGCCAAAGATCTGGTTCACTAGCTCTCCAATAATCGTTAAATTAATTGGAAGACTGACTTAGTACGAATCAAAGTACATGAAGATGACAGTTGCCAAAAATCAGAAGCTAACCCTTCCATTTCAAGAACTTTTTCACTAACAGCTACTTGGGCCGGTGATCTTACAAATTATACCACTTCACAACCGAACTAAAGATCAAAAAATACTAATAATAAAGCCAAATATTTGGAAACCTTTTGAAAACATTGACCTCTTAGGAATTTATAGCCCTTTAACAAAATTCTTTCTCCTTCCCCAGTGCTCTTTAGTTTAAGGAGAGGGGGGCGAATTCAATAAACTCATCACTGATGCTTGTTGAACCAACTTAACAAAATGCTCCCCAAAGGGACCCAACCCAGCTTCCTTGAAAGACAGTTATTTTCGGGGTGGGGGGGCTAAAAAATGATGTTTTCATTTCACAGAGTTAAATGCAAAATGAGCTCAAAAGGTGACCCAAAAACTACACAAAGGAGACGGGGCTTCACAGACTACTATTACGGAGAATTACCGCAGAAGTGGTTCTAAGTTGGATTTCTCACAAAACACTTTTCATCTTCAGAAGCTAGCTGCAGTGCACGTGGCCTCTCGGATTTGGGAGAGCGCCCTTTGCGGGGTGGAGTGTTCCCAGAGCCAGGCCTGATACCTATTTTGGGCTTCTTCGTAGAAACACATGTTTGGATAGAGGTTGCTACTATGTGCTTTGGAAGTGACAGAGTTGCCCCTTCACGTTCCATAAGCCACCAGTCGTAAGGGCCGTTCTTACTTGGTTGTCTTACGTTTTATCTATCTCATAAAGGAGTCAGAAGCTGGTCTAGACTTCGGACATCTGGGGCTTGTCTGTTTTTGTTTGTTTGTTTGTTTTTAAGATTTTATTTATTTGACAGAGCGAGCACAGGCAGAGGGAGAAGCAGGCTGAGCAAGGAGCCCGATGTGGGACTCGATCGCAGGGCGCTGGGATCATGACCCGAGTGAGCCTAAGGCAGCCGCTAACCGACTGAGCCACCAGGGCGTCCCCTGGGGCTTGTCTGTTAAAGAATTCTCTGCTCTGGTCCTGCTTTTTCTGATCGTAGGTTGTGTACAGAGGAAGACTCTCGTAGTCATTGATAAATGACTATTTCCTCAGTTGAACTAACATCCTGGATTCTTTGGCGGTGTAAGACGTTCTTAGAGCACTTTATAGCCTTCAAAGCATTTGTCCCTGACATTCTCCCAGTTTGTGGCAGAGACACTAAGCCTCTAAGAAAGAAGTGAGTTGACCAAAGCCACGTGGCTGGCAGGTCGTATCTGTACCTTTCCATTTAGTAGGGCACGACTAAATACTGCCTCTTCTGAGTCTTTTCTTAGCATCCCCTCATTACTGTAACTCTTAGTATTTACCCCGTTCTGACTTGTGATAAAGTGTTCGCCTATGTTTGTCTCTCTTGCCATAAACCCCCTCTGAGCAGAGACTGTTAGAAATGTTGTGTCTTTCCCCACCTATCAGATTCTTCCTCTTCGGTGCCAGACTTCTGCCTGTGGCCACACCAGCACCCCGATGTCGTCTTCTAGGCTGTGGCCTTGAGGTCCCCAAGGCACTGGTGAGGCCCACAGGCACGTCATGCACACCACTGCCTTGTTTTGGACATACAAATATGAGAGAGCTTTGCACATGTAATAAGGTGTCTTACAAATCAGATATAATCTGGGCGCCTGGGTGGCTCAGTCGTTAAGCGTCTGCCTTCGGCTCAGGTCATGATCCCGGAGTCCTGGGATCGAGCCCCACATCGGGCTCCCTGCTCTGCGTGAAGCCTGCTTCTCCCTCTCCCACTCCCCCTGCTTGTGTCCCTCTCTCGCTGTGTCTGTCAAATAAATAAATGAAATCTTAAAAAAAATTTAAAAAATAAAAGTAAGGGCTGTTGTTCCATATTCAGCTTTCTTTGTGTCACCAAATTTCAGAAGTAAAGCTGGAGGTGAAAGGTGCTGTATGCTTCAGCCTATTTTCCTCCCAAATCTTCATTGCACCTTGAGTTCACCCAAGATCCCGCACGGTGGCCATAAACAGTGTCATACCGTGACGCAGGGTACAGCATGCACAGGGGAGAATTTATTTTTTTTTACTTTGCTATCTATGATTGGATTTCTAATTACTCAGGCTGAATAGAAGCAGAAAGGTCTCCTTCATATAATAACTGCCAATTATTTAGCCGCAGATGAGAGGCAGTAGTTCATTTTCGATAGTTCAGATATAAGAAGTAACATTGCCTTCCAAGGAGTTCTAAATATACTTGTCTTTGTTTTTGTTATAACCTCAGTCCATCACAGTTTAATTATTCCAACAAAATCTGCAATTTTACAAGTGTCTAGAAATGACTGGTCTAATTTCCTTCCTATGTGCCCGCGTGTCTCTCATTGAGGAAAGTCTATGTGAGTTATGGTTATGAAAGGGATCTGTACAACAGACCTATGTTCTATGGAGTATTTGTGTTAATGTTATTAAGCATTTCTAGAGGGCTTTGCATTCGCTTACTCTTTATTTCTTCTAATCCCCTTCTAGAGAAAGAGTGCACATTCTATTTCTCTGATGAGGTAAATTTGCTTGAAAAGTAAAATTTTCATTAAAAAATCTAATTTGATTATTTATTTATTGGTTACATTTCAAATAGCCTTCAGGCTCTTGAGTTCCAAAATGACTAATTAGTACAATGATAATATAGCATTCTCTTTCATTGATCTGAAAATTATACTGTCCTCAAGAGACCTGTTTGATTGGTGTATTTTGATACCAGTGCAGAAAATGTTATTTCTCACAAAAGAGTTTCTTCTCTGTGGTGGGAGAGAGCTGCGAAGCCAGCCCTGGTGTGAGACAGAGGGGACCCTGCGTGGATTTGCAGAGGAAAAAGGGAATCAGTTTCCTGTGGGATGAAGGATTTATGTTTAAGCACCAGGAGAATTCTTTGCATGTGCCTGGCACGATGCCGAATGCTTTTGTTGCATGATTTCATTTATTCCTCAGAATCCTGAGATAGTATCCTCATTTCTCATTCTGTGAAAATGGGCTATTTAATTATGGATGAGAGATTTTTAACAAGAGCACCCACCTATTCATTGCCTGGCCACGCTGAGCACACGTTTGCTCAGGAACCTAGAGTTGCCAGGTAGAATGCTAAGATGGGTGCTGTCCCTGCTTCCTCTCATGGCCGTTATTTATTCCACGCACCCATCCTACTGCATAACACTCAAACTAAATTGTAGAAACGTGTTACATTTTTTCATGGTAGCCCTCTTAAAGTAACTGGCTGGGGTACAATGTGTTCTACACGCACGCTACCTGATTTCTTCATTAATTAACGCCATGCATCAATGCCAGAGCACTGCTTTCTTCAAAACCAGTTAGAGGGCCCCTGGTTTAAAAATAAAGGGCAGGGGCGCCTGGGTGGCTCAGTTAAGCGTCTGCCTTTGGCTCGGGTCATGATCCCTGGGTCCTGGGATCGAGCCCCGCATCGGGCTCCCTGCTCAGCGGGAAGCCTGCTGCTTCCTCTCCCTCTCCCCCTGCATGTGTTCCCTCTCTCTCTGTGTCTCTCTGTCAAATAAATAAAATCTTTAATAAATTAATAAAAATAAAAGGCAAAGAAGATTGGGGATGGCATTTCCCCTCTTGTCCTGTTATAGCCAGCACCTGAGAAACCTTCCACTGCCCCCGGCTCCAGACTGCAATTATGCTTTTTGAAAGCGTCAGAGGGAAACAGAAGGGTTAACTCCCAAGTCAAGAGTTTGAGACTGGTTGGCTCAGTCTTTAAGCATCTGCCTTCGGCTCAGGTCATGATCCCAGGGTCCTGGGATCGAGCCCCGAGTCAGGCTCCCTGCTTCTCGGGGAGTCTGCTTCTCCCTCTCCCTCTGCTCCTAGCCCACTCGTGCTCTCTCTCTCTTAAATAAATAAAATCTTAAAGAAAAAGAAAAATGTCGGAAGATGACATGAAAGGAAAGTTGCCCCATGAGGGAAATGCTACAGCTAAACCGTGAGCGGAAGGTATTTTTAATAGTCCTTCAGTTCTGCATTCATGCAGTTTTAGTTGTGAAGGGGTGGTGGCCCGAGGCAAAGAATAAAGCTTCCCTGAAACCAGAGGAGAATCTAACCACGAGAAAAATGGAGTCCTGACTGTTCACTCACCAGAATGGAAATAAGCAGAATATTTGTGTTGTAGAAAGTAGTCTAAGCAAAATAGAATCTTCTGCCTTTTGTAATGGAGAGATCCTGAAACAGCCATCAATAGGACGGCCCTTCTGTGGAATTCAAAGCAGCAGTTTAAAATTATATAGTAAGCCAGGGGCACCTGGGTGGCTCAGTCGGTGAAGCGTCCGACTCTTGTTTTCAGCTTAGGTCATGATCTCAGGGTCATGAGATCGAGCCCCCAGTTGGGCTCTGCGCTCAGGGGGCAGTCAGCTTCTCTCTCTCTCTCCCTTTGCTCCTCCCCCCACTCTCTCTCCCTCTCTAAAATGAATAAATCTTTAAAAAAAAATAAAATTAGATAGTAGTCTTACATATTCTCGTTTGGAAAGCTCTCCAGGAGATACTGAGGGGTGCAAAACAACATGGATCGCTTGATCTCTTCTATGTATAGATGTTTGAATATGTACAGTTGTAGGCTTATAGATGCAAAGAAAAGAACTGAGAAGGTACACCTGAAAAGACCTACATTTGGGGAAGGGAATGGAAATTAAAGAGGAAAGGGGGATTTTTGTGCATTTACTCTTTATGTTTCTGTCTTTAAACTTGCACGCACGCGTAATTAAGAAAACAGTATCAACAGGGAAAGCAGCGATTTAAGGTCTCCGTGAAATGTGTAGTGGTTATGGTGTAGGTTCTGGAGTGAAACTGTCAGGGTTCGAGTCCCGTCTCCTTTCTACTGGCTGTACATGTTTACACAGGTTATTTAACTTCTGTGCCTCCTTTTCCTCCAGCGGAAAACAGGGATAATAGTCCTATCATGTAGCTGTTAGGAGGATGAAATAAGGAATGCAGGGGAGAGTGTCTGGATCACGACCCGGCACACAGCAAACATTCAGCATCTGTTAGTCATTATAAATTAGACTAGTCAGACGACTTGCAGCTTTAATCAGTTCTTTGTGCAAACGTCTCGGTTTAAAATGTTTCTAGTGACAGCTTTAGTAATCACGATGTATTTTCTCCAAGTTTCCTTGTGGTTGTTAATGGTATTTTCATTCTCTTAGCCCACTGGTAATCTCAAAAGGAAGAATAACAAACACAAATGGAATTATCTTGTTTCGTGTAGAGTGCCGCACGTTCTGTTTGTGGAATTCTCTTGACTTTGCTTCTTCGACCATGTAACCTTACGCACCTGTTATTAGTCAACTAAAGAGATGGGAATAATGAGGTTTTTCTCTCTTCCTTAGGAGGACTATGATCGTCTGAGGCCTTTATCTTATCCAATGACAGATGTCTTCCTTATATGCTTCTCTGTGGTAAATCCAGCCTCATTTCAAAATGTGAAAGAGGAGTGGGTACCGGAACTTAAGGAATACGCACCAAATGTACCCTTTTTATTAATAGGAACTCAGGTACGTCTGCTTTAATTTTACCCATTTAAGAAGAGTCTCTTTGGCCCATCTTGTGGTGTTGCTTTCAGACACATAGTCTTAAGTTTTAGCAAAAGATATGCATGTTTAATCTCAGTTGCAAATTATAATAAATTCTATTTATTATAGAAAAATAATAATTTGGTAAAAGTAGTGCCAAAACTGGTTTTGAAAGTGAAGTTCATTTGTTTAATCTTTTTTGGGTATGGGGGATTAAATGGGACTCCATGTTTGATTTATCTTTAAAGACTTGTAACATTACGGGACATTATTGACCTTTCTTGATTAGATTGATCTCCGAGATGACCCCAAAACTTTAGCAAGACTGAATGATATGAAAGAAAAACCCATTTGTGTGGAACAAGGACAGAAACTAGCAAAAGAGGTAATGGAACCTTAACAGAATGTAAAAATAAACGTAAAAGCAGCTTGGGTAGTAATAGAAGCTGACACTGATTGTGCATTTACTCTATGCCAGGCATTGTTTGAGTGCTGTGCGTGCATTATCTCATTTAATCCTTGCACCTGCTCGCACGGGTCTGACTACAACAAACAAGGGCTTGGCGATGTCAGATAACTTGTCAGGTCCCGTCCGTAATAAATGGCAGAGCTGGGTTGCAGGGAAGACCTGACCGCAGAGCCCAGGCACGCACAGCTGCCAACAGTATTTTCCTCTTAAGTTACCTGTAGAAAGAGGCGTCAGAAAAAGCCCTTTTAAATCTCTTAAATGTTTATACTGTGCCAAAGCAGACTCTGTCTTCAGTTAAGACTCCTGGAGTAGGTGGTAGAATGGCATATAGGATGAGTTTAAATCTGCAGCTAAAACCAAAAAATGATGGCTAGGTTTGAAAAGAACTGTGTTGAATTTTCTTCCAATCCTTTTATGAAAGATAGAAAATACTAGCATTCTAAAAAATACACCACTGTGATGTGCATAAAGCTTTTAACTTCTGTTCTCCCTCGCCCTGAAGCTAGGCTTACTTTTCTCTCTGCCCCCTAACATTATTGGATTCTATTTTTTTAGATGTGACTTTAATAGGACCTTTGTGGAAACAGAATCTAATAAGGTCTTTTTAAATGTACTATCAGGAGGCAGAAGAAAGTGAGAAAGCTTTTTGGAGAACAGTTTTTCCTAAGACAAAAGACAAATAGCTTCACTCACAAATCGCTTTAGAAATTCCGTGCATTCAGTTTCATAATCTCAGGGAGAGAAAGGGATTTCTAAAATGTCATAGAGGTAAAATTGGTAAATGAAAATCTTGGTGATTTAACTACATAAAAATTTGATACATCAAATGCCAGAGATACAATTGAAAGTCATAAAACAAACTTGACATGTGTGGCTGAAAAAATGGGTTAATATCTTAGTATGCAGGAGTTCCTTACATATAAATTAATCAGAAAAAGACCTGTGTACCCCAGTAGAAAAATGGGCTAAGAACATTAATGGAAAATTTACCAAAAATACAGATTGCCATTGAATATAGGAAATATGTTCTAAGTCCTTCGTTGTCAAATGCAAGTTCAATTTCCGCCTATAAAATTGGCAAAAAAAAAGAAAAAGAAATTAATTATAATAGCCACTGTTCCAGGGGTGCAAGGAAATGGGCACTCTCTCGTATCGTTGATCATTGAGTAAAAGCCATCTTGATAATAGGCAAAAGCCTTAAAGTCATGCACACTTTTGATCAGGCAATTCCATATGTAGGAATTTATCTTAAAATAATTATTACAGATGTGCTTAAAGAGATGGCTACAAAGTTGCTGCATTGTTTATAAAGGCCAAAAAAAAAAAAAGAAAAAGCCCCCACACCTATTAAAAATTTATACTAACACAGCTATTGAGATGTTTATATTTATTATGTAGTTTAAGGGGGAAAAAAGTGGTTGCAGAACACTAGGATCCCATTTGGAGGCCTGTTGGCAGCATTTGGGGCAGTGGGTTCCTGGGTTCCTCCTTAAAGTACTTTCGCCCGGCCCCCTTGCTTGCCCTCTCCTGGTTCTGTCCCCTGGCAATGGCCTCTCCTCCGTGTCTCAAGTCCCTGTCTCTGCATGCTGGATGCCCAGGGATCAGCATGCGGCTTCTGGAACATCTCTTCTGCAGCCACCCTCACCAGGCCCAGGTGAGCTGGTCGGTCTTGTGGTTTGAAAAGTCTGCCACTGAAGATACCCGAGTTTCTATCTCCAGCCTGACCGCTTCCCTAAACTCTGGACTCGGTTATCCAGCTCTTCACCCAACAAGTCCATCTGGGTGGCTAAGCATCTAAAAATTAACATGTCCAAAACAGAATTCCTAATCTTCTCCTCCGTGCCTGTCCTCCCAGTTACTCAGCTCAAAAACCCTGAAGTCACGCTCGACTTTGCTCTCGCTCTCCTCCTGTGCAGGCAGCCGTGCGGCAGAAGCTCTTGTCCTACCTTCACAATCCATCCGGCATCCGCAGGCTCCTCACCAGCCGCTCCTCTAACAGGCTGGTCAGGCCCCCCTCTCTCTGGCCTGGATTACCGGAACAGCTCTGACTCACCTTTCTGCTTCTGTCTGTGACCCCATGTCAGTCTGTTCTCAACGCAGCAGCCTGAGTGAGTCTTTAAAAATACAAGCTCCATCAGGTCACTGCTCTGTTCCCCAGCCAGTCACAGAGGGCCAGAGCCCTTACCGGGGCGTAGAGAACCCTGCTATGTCCCGCCCTCACTGATCGTAGTCTAGGCACATGGCCTCCTTGCTGTGTCCCCAGAGTCTCGTACCTCGGGGTCTTTGTACTTCTGCCCCTCCCTCTGCCTGGAGTGTTCTTCCCTATGGAACATTATTTTCTCACTCCGTCTAGGTCTCTGCTCAGATATCACTTTCTCAGTGAGACCCTGCCTGATCTTGTCCCCACTCCCTATCTATCTTCCTTCCCTAGACCACGTATTCCCTCCTGACATTCTACCTCTAGTAGCTCGCGGTGGTCTTCTCCCTCTAAAATGTAAGCTTCCTGAGAGTCGGGGAGACTTAATTTTGTTCCCTGCTATATACTCTCATTTGGCAAAATAAGAATGCTCAATTTCCAGTGAATGAATGAATGGAGCCTCGCCTAGAGTAGAAGCCCAAGTCCGTATCCCCGCCTCAGGGCTGCCTCACCATCTGCCTCACGGCTTGCTGTTCCCTCTCTCCCGCCGTTCTGGCTTCCTTACCATTCCCTGAACACTCCACTCATGCTCCTGCCTCAGCATCTTCCCACCTAGGGCTCTGTCTGCCTGGAAACTTTTCCCCTCCGTGGCGCTCACTGCTCACACCACTTTGTTGAGAAGCTTCCCACCTGTGTCCTGTGCACTCCCCATCTCCCCCGCTCTGTGCTCCCAAGTGCACACCACCATCTGCTCTCTGTTTCCTTGGTGGGCCCTCCCCCGGTAGGATTTAAGCAAATATAAGCATCACAGAGCGGGCACTTCGGTCTTTTGTTCAGTTCCTTGACATTATCTCCAGCACCTAAAACAGTGCTTGGCATATGGTAGGTAACCGGTAAATACTTGATGAATGACATTAATTTTCATAAAATAAGTGTGGAAGGATATACACTTAGTTTTTAGTTGGCTGTCTCTGGGTTTTTATGAATATGGATGCTGATTTCATTCCTTCTGCATAGCTGTGTTTTCTCATCTTCCTTATAATGGGGTGTTGTGTCATACCAACTGTGTAAAAAAAGATTTTATATGTTTGTGATTTCTTTTTCTCCCTCCCAGATAGGAGCATGCTGCTATGTGGAATGTTCGGCTTTAACCCAGAAGGGATTGAAGACTGTTTTTGATGAGGCTATCATAGCCATTTTAACTCCAAAGAAACACACAGTAAAAAAAAGAATAGGATCAAGGTGTATAAACTGTTGTTTGATTACGTGAGAAACCTCTTCAGTGGCCAAGGAAACTGTCCATTTCTCTCAAAGAGCATATGAAATGCTACAGCTATACCCAGACCTCTTATAAATAATGAAGCAGTTTAAAACTTGAAAAAAAAAAAACAAAAACAAAACCTGTCCTCAGAATTCTATAAAATTCATTAAGAATGTTTCTTAAAGGTCCAAGAAGCAGCAAACAGCATCTGACGCCACAATCTACTATAAATACTTTATTTCAACTAGAAGGTACAATCTCAGGGGTTTCATAGTTTAAAAAGCTACAATCACACCATGTTGTAACTACATAAAAAACAGTGCTGTAAATGGAACTGCCTGGCTTAGACCATGTACATTTCTGCACAGTCTTTATGGAATCTGCACAATGAAGTATCTTCTCCCTTTGCTCCAATTAATTGTTCTTGTATGTAAGTTGCTTTCTATTCCAGTATATCCAGAGTGGTGAAATCACAAGGCCAGCCACGTAGCCAAAGGTCGCTCCAAGCGTACAGGAGATGGGCCATACCTGAGGAGAGAATGTATGAGATCAAAAAAGAATAACTGTTTTATTATTACTTGAGCACAAGTTAAGTGTAACCTAAATATTTCTATATTAAAGCTTAATGTGCTTTCTTAAAGAATGCCAAAAGTGTAATAAGGTCATAACTGCATTTATCATGAACACTAAAAATGTACACATTCTAGTTAATGTACATTCGACTGTAACAAGGCTTCTGGCGACTGTAGATTTAGTTTGATGCTCCCCAAACTGCATGAGATACACCCTAAAATTACAAATTAAAATTCTGGGTCAGACTTTGTCATAATCCTGGACTCGATATAGCTGTCTGAAGTAGCTGGCAATTTTGTCTTTTAATTTCCACCTTGGCTTATATAATCAGATGACATGAGACGTGTGTATGCTGACCAAACTACAAGAAACTTTAAATAGTGCTAAAGAGAACAGACCTAGAATTCGAGCATGTTACATGGAATTTATAACAAAGCAACTGCTTCCATAGTAATACTGATGTTACCTTTCAGACACAGGTATTGGAACCATAGCAGAAGTTCTAGAACTACAACTTATGTACACAACTAGAGTGTCAGTTAAATGAAATACTGGCTTCTAAATACCCATTTTCTCCAGCCATACTACATTTTGCAATATTACATCAAGCAAGCCAGAAGTAAATAATGTTGATTTCTTTCATCCACAAGCAGTGCATGCTAGTCCCTAGGTGAAAGGCCCTGCTTTAAAAAAAAAAAAAAAAATTATGTTCATCTGTGAAGCTTATTTGGTATACTGGAGCCTTTTCTAATCTTTCTTTGGGGGATCAGGCCATAGAACTGTGTTAGAGGTGAACCATCTTAATTACTAGTTCTGTAACCTAATTAAGCTTCCTTGTTTGGTCTGCTACTGGATCTGCCTTGTTCCAAATGCCATGCAACAGACAATAGTGTTAGATAAAGTTTCAATGTGAACAAATTAATGCAGTTCAGAGAAGCATAATCTAACCCATAAATTTTTCTCCAGCCTTTCCTACATTTAAACTTGCTGTTGACTAAATTATGATTTATTTATGTCTTTGGTAAGCTTCTGTTAATTTCCATGACTTGAGCTAATCGCTGTGTCTATTGCACAGATTGGGTAATGGAACACTAAACTTTTATACTTGAAAATGACAGCCTTAAATGCTCGTATCAGTCACAAATCTAGGATGTACTGTCTTGTATGTGAGCTTTGTAGAGATTTTTAAAAATATAAGCATCATCTTCCCCACTGAAGAGTGGAAAGTCTACTGGATAACTAGTCAGGATCTTTCTCTCCGAACTGGACAGTGGATGTCTTCCTTCTCCCAAAAAGTGATGGTTCATATTAAGTACCATGGCCTTATGTGTGTTCAAACAGAATCTTTATGTAACTTTCTCATTTAATTTGGGTCGGTTAATTATTAGCTATTTTTAGATACAACTGAAAGGAATTGCGTAAGTCAATTAGTATATTAACTAAGTTGTCCAACACATGGTATAAAGGAATTAAGACAGTAAAGTATTATACGTTTCCAACTGGCCTTTGGGGATTTGATGGGGACTTTTTTTTTTCTTCAAATTCACCTCTGAAGCTTTTCATACTTGGTTTACTAGCCAATTAAAGTCTAGAATTTGATATGCCCTACGAGAAATGGACTAGGAATCCGGAAACACAAACTCTGGTGTCACTGTTTCCTGCCTGGGCCTCAGTTTCTTCATCTATAAACATGGGAGGTAGAACGAGAGGACCTCCAACATCTCTCCCATTTATCAACTCTTATGATTCTCTTCTTTCTTATTCACAGTATTCATTGTTGGACATTACCTTTTCAGCTGCACATTAAGATGGTAAAAATCCTGTATATAGATTATTAGAACTCTAAGCAAAGATGATTGTATCATCTGAACCTGAGGTGCCTTAGGTACTCTATTGACCTTGATGGGGTTTGGAGTTTCCCATTGCTTATTAAGAGCCTTTTCATTGCTTTGATTCCTTAGTATTTCTTTTTGCACTCAATCCTTCCTGCCACCCTATAAAAACCAAAGATTTGTTTTCTATTCATGAGCAGATTGTAGAAAAATTGCCTTATTTTCAGAAGCACGTCCTCATTAAAGACTTAAGTTTCAGCAGAAATTGAGACTAATCACTGGAACAACTAGTTCAAAGTAGTCAAATATCTGGGAAATAAAATACTTCAAAAATATCTTACTGACATGAATTTTGCTAGTCAATGCAAATACATTGCTTCAAATAAGGTCATGTATGAATGAACTTAACGTACAGTTACTTTTTTTTTTTTTGCATATAATCAGTTCTGAAATTCTTAAAAATAATTTTAGGGGCTCCCTGAAGTCTTATTTCTAATACTTTGCTAACTTGTACCCTTATTCTGTTTCTACAGATACATTTTAGGTTAGCCCATGTTGAATGATCTTATTTCCAGTAAGTAGAGCCTGAATTAATGGTTTTTATTGTGAATTAGTTACTTTAGGCGTTGCTTCCATTTGATTTTTAATTATTACTCTTAAGTACCAAATTAAATAACTGGTTTGTTGGTTGTTGTTTTTAAGTGATTGTTACTTTAACAGTGTCCCATCTTAACACATGGGGTTATAAATAAAATAATATGCATAGTTTACTATCTATGTAAAGCATTGAACTTCTTACCTTAGTAGTTTTTATTTAACACCCTATGTAAACGTTTGGGGTAATACTCATTCCTGTTTCTCAAGCTGTGAGTCTAATCACCAGCCAAGTGTGAGCACCTGCACTTTGTTAAAAAAGCACATTGTCAAAGTGTAGCGAGAATAATAATCCCTCATGAATCCTAGCCAAATTCCAATTTGGGTCACTAAATTCTACTTGAGTCACTTTGTAATTTCAGTACGGCTCTTCGTTTCCAAACATACGCACACCACACGCACGTTCCTTACACAGCCGCCGTACTGCACCTCCAGTGATGTGCCGAGATGAGTTTAAAAGTTGTGTTTAATGAGGGGTGGAGGCTTAGAACACTTGCTATTTATTCAATTCTTAAGAAATCCATGCCATCAGCAAGTTAAAATGTTGGACTGGCTTTGAAGACTATTTGCTAGTCATGAATCAGGCTTTCCTGCTTGACTTTCCTGGAATAAGGAGCCCTTAACTGTGACACATTTTGTTAAAGGAGAATTTCTTCATATATGGGCAACCTTTCTGATTTTTTATTCCCAGGACAGGGAATGGCAAAAGGAGCAGCCGAAGGGAGCTGGGGGAGGCTGCCCACTAAATCACCTTTCCTCTAAGGTTCTCATGATTGAATTTCCTACTAACCTTCTTACAAATGCTTTAAAAAATTTAAAACTACACAATGGCAACAGATCTCATATTGACTTATCGAACCATCTTAGCTTCATCTTGCATTTTCATACTGAGATCTTGGGGTTTTCCATTTAGAACTGGGTACTTGTCTTACACATAGAGATGTTTCTATTTAACATTCTTCATGCCACGAATAGGCTTAAGAAACAAAAACAACTGGTATCATCTACTGAACAGACAATCCAACTGCAATGCTACAAACATTTCTCCAAATTACAGTCATCTGAGATGGCTATATGTAATTATCTTGTTTTGTTTAAGGAAAATAGAAAACTCAAAGACATTCATGTAAAGGAACTCATTCACAAGTGTTTGCCACTACAATTACTGTCTTCTTTTTATCCAGTTTTTTATAAATTAAAAAATTCTTAACCACTAAATGGAAAGAAAAAAAAAACCCGTTGCATAACAAAAGATAATTTATCATGCAAGTGGGTAAAATTATTACAATTACTGTTAAAAAACCTATTTTAAAAAATGAACAGCTACATCACATGAACAAAGTGTCTTGCTTAGAGTACTATACTATTATCCTTTCTCAAAACCAATTGACTCCTTAACAACATTGTTTTTTCATCACTTAAACCAAAAAAGGTCAGTGTTCTCTTCAAATACTCAGCATTAAGAAAGGCCTAATATTATAGGGTCTGGGTACGTGGTACCAGCAAAAAGTTGTGTTTCTCTCAGAAATAAAACAGTTTCACCCTAATAAGCTGAAAACCGATTTCTCAATAAATACAGATTTAACTTTGTATGTTTTCTCTGTTAAACAAATCCATGTTATTGCTGGTTGAAAGACATTTCAAAATTATACAAGCTTATTTCCACCTGAAGACCACACTGCTCTCTTCTGATCAGGCATTACTGATATATCTATGTAGTGTTGGGACTTTTCAAAACATGTTCTAAGTAGTACAGAATAATGATTTCAGAATACTACTTTTTGTATTAGACTAGATTTGAGTCTCAGCTCTGCCATTTATTAAATATGTGACCCTGCGCAAGTCACCTAACCTCTCTGTACCTTGGTTTCTCATCTGTGAAATGAGGATCATCATAAAACCCACCTCACGGGGTTGCTGTACTGATTAAATGAGATAATGAGAAAATACACTAAGCAGCTCTGAGAACCATACCTATAACAGTATCTGGCACATGGCACATGTGAGCTATAAATTGGTAATTTTTAGTCCATATTCCTAACAGACATATAAGTTGTCATTACAATCTAGAACACCATTATTCCCCAAATACACCATCTCTAAAGCTATTAAGAAATTCCTCCCCAAATTTTAAATTGTAGTTTAAAAAACTGTATCTAGGGGTGCCTGGGTGGCTCAGTCACTGAAGCGTCCAACTCTTGATTTCGGCTAAGGTCATGATCTCAGGTTCCTGAGATTGAGCCCTGTGTCAGGCTCTGCCCTGAGGGTGGAGCCTGCTTAAGATTTCTCTCTGTCTCCCTCTGCCCCATCCCCCTTCTAAAAAAAAAAAAATAAAAATAAAAACTACATCTAACAGGATTCATGTTTCCTTCTTGTCAAACATGATCCACAGATTTTATATGTATATATCATACCATTTCAGGGGCTCAAAGACCCCCATCTATAGACTCCTGGTTAAGAATCCCTGTATTCTTGGGACACCTGGGTGGCTCAGTCATTAAGCATCTGCCTTCAGCTCAGGTCACGGTCCCAGGGTCCTAGGATGGAGCCCCGCATCGGGCTCGCTGCTCAGCGGGAAGCCTGCTGCTTCTCCCTCTCCCACTCCCCCTGCTTGTGTTCCCTCTCTCGCTATGTCTCTCTGTCAAATAAATAAATAAAAAACCTTAAAAAAAAAGAATCCCTGTATTCTTCATCACTCAACCCTAACAAGTACTTTTATTAACTGTTCTGGTTGTCAAAATAATACAGTGACCCTCTACATTTTGGTTCAGAATTTTAAGGATCAATTTCAGTAATGTAGATGGCATTTATTTGTTGTTATGTGATTTGAGAATAAAAGGCTTAAATCTATTTTAATTATAATCTGCACAGTTATTACTTAGGTTCCTTTAACATGTATTAAATGCAAGTAGATTTTTAATCTTGTCCTGTCACTGAAATGATACCCACAGGTTTCCGATACTACCACAGAACAGCTAGTATGGTATGTCACTGAGCATGGCAGTTTATGAGCTATTGCAGGTTTCTTAAAATGATGATCAGGTGTTTGAAATTAGACGACGATTTCTTCTGAAGTTAGTTTCAGATATTCAACGAAAGTTTTAAAATAATTGTATATAAACATTAGGCTACTTTTAAAAATACTTTCTATTTCACTTACGAGCTCTACTTTGCTTTTCTGGGAAGTAGCACAGTCAGTGGGGTGAGAATGAGCTGAGCTGCGGAGCCAGGCCAGCCACTTACTGGCTGTGTGGCCTTGGCCAGATCACTTACCAACAGAGCCTCAGTTTCCCAATGTGCAAAACAGGGATAACAGTCCCTCTTGTACTTAAAACGTGGGGCTACTGTATTATTTTAGAATTTGTCATGAAAGCTGTAAAGTACCATGCATCAGTATTATTCTGTATATGTTTTAGCTGGAAAAAACTAAACTTACGTGATCACCGATCTAAGTATTTCTTAGGTGATGGACACTAGTAGGTGATAATCAGAAGTGGCGGTTTAGAACAAATAAAATAGTTCATGAGCAATGTCATACTGTGCTGTAGGAACTATTCCCTTGCCCTGGTAATCCTCTTTAATACATGCCATTCTTCACACGAAATGTCTGGGGAGTATAAAGCTTATAAGAAAACTCTCAAAAGCCACACAACACACTGCATTATATCAGCCATATGTAGCCTCACCTCAGAAATAGAAGGGCATTTCCTCCTCCTTGCTGTTATTTTTTATAAATTTTAAGAAGTGTAATACAAAAACTGATTTTAAACCAACCACTTGGTAGACATTTGTATCATTTTTAATAGTCTCATATGAATGACTCCATTCAAAACTATTGAGCCCCTACTATGAACCAAGCAGTTAAATTGAAACTAAGATTATTTGATTTTGGATATTTAATTTTAACAACAAATTCCTAAAAAATAAGTGCTGTGATAAAATTTTTGGAAAGATATAGAATGTCACAAATATCATAGGGAAACTGTTCTGTCTGCGGATCAGAAAACCTAAAAACAGAACAACTCACAGTCATTAGGATTACTGGCTCTTTCGGATAAAAAAAGGAAGCTAGTTCGAGGCAGCTAGTTCTAAATTTCTCATAAGCTACTTTTTAATGTTTATTGTGCTTATCACAAATGTGTGTTGCATGACAGAATTCATCTTTCAAAGCCTGCTGACACTTCTACTGGCTTTAAATGATGATTTATATTTTCCTCTGTAATGGACTGTAAGTGAGGTGTTTTTCTCGATCTTCTTAACGTAAATGCTATTGTCTGATGTAGGAATACTTCATAGATGAATCTACTCATCTGGACACATTTCTCTGGTTGTAAATCTGCACCAATCCAGGTGTACTCTACCCACTCTCCCATGACCAGAGCACAGATTTAGGAAGAGCTATTTGCAGACAGGTGTGTGGTCTCCAATCTGGAAGTTCTTGTGAAAGTAACGCTACATGGTCAAGATCGTACAAATAAGTTAACCTGGCTAGCACTATTCTTTCTCACATGAAAGTCCTGCCAGCAGAGCATTATCAGCATGATTACCATACAACCCACCTTTTAAATACAAAACCATTTTCTGTCAGTTAAGTATTACAGATTTTGTTTCCATGCTTGAAACATAAATCATATTCATATAAATTAGTATTTTATTTTGGTCTGTCTATAACACTGTATAATACCTTTGATAAAAGAAACACAATTAACCTAAAAACATGCCACTCTTCAATAATTAAATTTTTATCCCTCGCTCTAACAATATTTCCAGTAATCCTTATGATCCCCAGCTTCAATTTATGAATTATCTGTAGCATCTGTGACTTTAGAAAATGAATATACATTTTCACAAATATTAAATTTGTAACCTGATAAAACTAGAGAAAACAAAGATTTTAACATACAACGATGCCTTAATTATCTGTCATGGGAATAAGTACAACTATTTTTAAACAATTTTAAATTGCTTTAAAAAAGTCTTAAATCAATTTTGCTTTTAACTTTATAGAAAGTAAGTACACTCAAAAGAGATGTGATTATCTGGTTCAATTCCATTTTAGAGGCAGCAGCACTCCAGTCCAGGGCTTAAAGGCAGTTGTGGGTTTACTAGGCACAAAAGCTTTGCATACTAACTTCAAATTCTCTCTGACAAACGTATTAAATTGTATGGTCTGAAATACATGCACCACAGTGGTCATGGCATTTATATGAAATTCTTATGTGTGGGAAGAAATGCAATACAATAACAAGCTTTTCCAAAGAGATCTAAACTATGGCCTTTAAAAAAAAAAGAGAGAAGGAAATCAGGAAAGGAAAGGAAGAAAGGAGAGAAGGAAGGAAGGAAAAGGAAAAGGAAGAAGAAAAGTTATGTTTCAGAGTCCCCAGCAAGGAAGAGAATCAGGTTTGGATCCTAAGGCTTTCTTTTATCGGCCCAGTAATGTTGAGCAACATGTGTACTCCTCTCCTCACACTTTGACATTCTTATTTGTGAAAAACCCACCTTGCACTACACTTGTTATGATTAAGTTACCTGTGGACAGTGCCAAGCCCCATGCCTGGTACATACATAGATCTACACATTTTATATTTTCTTTCTATTGCCATCTGAAATGTCGGACGGAATTGAAAACTATGTGAAATCCAATACCTTAAATACCAAAGAACAAAAAGATGAATTAAACAATCCACTCTACCAACTGAAGGACTGGCAGGCAGAATAAATAAATAACTCAAGGTGGCAATCAATGCACTTTCTAACACTTTGAGAACCCAACTAATGGAATTTGCATTTTTTTTGTAATGCTAAAAATACAGTCATTAAACAACTCCTTTTATAGTCACAAATGCCTATAACATTGATTAAGCAGTAACTATGTGTCAAGTTCTGAACTAAGTACTTTGGAAGGATTATATTATTTAATCCTCACTAGTAAGTGGCAGAGCCAGGATTTGAACCTAGTAATCTGATGCCAGAGCTCTTAATCATCGTGTTATCTGTCTACCTAGTAATAAAACAAGTGGGTTTAAAAACTTTATGACAAATTTCCTTTGCTCAGAATAACCAACAACATTTCTTAAACTTCCATTAATTTTTTTTTATCAACATGAAATACTGGCCTATTTCTGATAAAGGAAAGAATTATACCACTTTTCCAGATGAAAAGCTCATAACTATTCTATAAAATATTTAGAGCATATTAAATCTGAACCTTAATTATTGTTACCAAATAATTAAAGTCCAGTCCTGTATAATATTTAAATACCTGTTATACTTACATTGAATATATGCTTTGTACAGAGTAAGAACTTAAATACTTACTAATTAGCTATTTAGTTACTTACAGCAAATAGTTATAATGTACAGAGGTTTTCCACAGTCAAAATGTTTATTTTGTCAGTAACTATAAAACCATGAGCATTTCCTGGGAGTGAAGGAGGCTGTCTGGGTTATGGGCAATTTAAATGTTTATTTTCTTGCTGATTTTAAGGCAAATAATTAAGGCAGGGAAGAGAAGATGTCTTGCAAATATTTTTTTAAAAGACAACAAAAATGACCAACAAGGTTATGGGTAGCCACCCTACCATATTCTCTTTAATCAAATCCTCTTGCTGCCTCCTACAAAGGGAAGGCTTCCTCCAAATATAAAGATGCCTACTATCTTTTGTCACTCGTCATTACTTAAAATTATTTAAAGCTCCTGTTAGTAAATGAAAAAATTTCTTTTCACTGAGATTACATATTTTCAATGGGCCTTTCCAGTCATATAGAAAAAATATAAATAAGCTTGAAACTGCTCAATACAGAATTCATGTCATCATAAGTTTATGTTGGGCCTCTGAAACTTTATACAGAGTCAGATTTGAGTTCAAAGTAGAGAAAACTGAACTAATACATGTAAGAGTTTTTGTGAGGTTGTGTGTGTGTGTGTGTTTTTAAAGAAGAAATCTTTGCTTAACTGGATACACTTGTTTATCTGAAAACCAGATCACAATCCAGAAAAGCTTGCTTTATCACAAACGAATCCTATCTGTATTGGGCTACAAGGCACAGAGAACTAAAATCTCTTCTTTATACATGTTGTATTTTATTTTTTTTTAGATCTTATTTATTTATTTGACAGAGAGAGACACAGCGAGAGAGGGAACACAAGCAGGGGGAGTGAGAGAGGGAGAAGCAGGCTTCCCGCTGAGCAGGGAGCCCGATGTGGGGCTCGATCCCAGGACCCTGGGACCATGACCTTAGCCGAAGGCAGACGCTTAACGACTGAGCCACCCAGGCACCCCTATACATGTTATATTTTAGTTAATATTAAGTGTATACAGTAGTCTCTTCCCATGAAATTTTGCTCTAGAAAAATCTCCATTTTGAGGTAATGCCATATTCCTTTCTCAAGTTTATTGTTACTCTGGCAGATTCTGTCAGTATCATGAGCCACACTGAGTACTGACTCTAGGTAGTTACTTATGAAGAACAGAGCAAAACAAAACACCTTGTTTGCTGAAATTAAAAAGTGAAAGAAAACAATGAAGCCTCATCATTTCCCTAGTTTATCAGTAAATAACTGCTGAAAGACAGAGGGGCAGGTGATTATTATGTGAATACAGATGATTACTTTGTACATTAGTTCTATCATGCCACCAACAGCATGTATCATAATTTAAAAGATTATAGTGAATAAGTAGGTCATTAACTAGGAACACTCTGAAAACAACCCAACAGTAAAAACAATTAAAGTACCAGTGATAGTCTAGTCGAATCAAACATTCTTAATGAAGACCAACACTTGTTACATAAATTAGCTAGCTAGAAAATACTTTTAAAAAAAGTCAGTAATTCAAATGGAAACTTCACATTAATTTAAACAAGTGAACCCATCAATTTGGATCCAGCTTACCTCTTATTGTAAACAAGCACTGAGGTAGAAAAGTAGCTAAAAGCCTGAACAATCCAGAATAGATAAATGGATTGTAAATCATTAACACATATATTTTCTATGCAAACCTAACCCAGATTTGGGCACATCTACTCCCCATAATTCAGTTTCTACTTCTACATAGTCTTACAAACTTGTGATTTAGCCAAGTGTAAAATATCAGACATTTACACTCTAAAATATTCCATCTATATGCAAACTGACATGTTAATCATACATTACCTTACCAACTCATTAAAGCTGCAGCCCATGGTGCTTTATGTACCAATACTTTGTATTTAGACTTAATTGCATGTATTTGAAAGTACTGAATCTAATGCAGGTTAAGACACAATTTTCTATATATAGTTTCTAATGATTCTGATTATCCTGCTCCAATTTAGAAATCACTGACACTATTGAATGAAATTAAGTTCTGTAAGACGGTAACTTGAGTACAAATGGATCTCCATCTCCCAGTATAAAAGATACCTTTATTGGTACTAAAATCTTGAGAAGGGCATCAGTGACACCCCAAACCTTGAGAAGGGCATCAGGGACACCCCAAACCTCCAAGGATTTCTATACAATAGAGGAATATTACAGGGAAGGGCAAACCCAAGAGACTTACTGAATGTAAAAGAACAACCTGTCTCTCTAGGAGACATGACATCTAATAGAGCAAAGAATGGACTTAAAAGTAGGCATTTAGGTGCAAAACATATAATCCAAATCCCTCAAAAGCCTTTGGAAAGTGAGATACTTACCAAAGATTTAACCCAGCTATCAACTAGAAATTATACTAGAGAAAACTGGACAAATATGCAAAGATGTCTGTTTAAATATGATAATCACCATAATTAATAATAGTAAATCAATAAATGTGAAACTATAAACAATCTAAATGTTCATTGACAAGAAACTGATATATGATTTTACTCAAATAATGGAATATTACTTGTATGTAAATTTTCAATGACAAGGAATGAGCTCCATAACATACTGCTGATGGAAAAAAAAGATTAAAAATGACATATACATCACTCATCATCAGGGAAATGCAAAAAAGCTACAAAGAGATACCACCTCACACCTGTCACAATGACTAAAATCAACACAGGAAATAACAGGGACCGGTGAGGATGTGGAGAAAAAGGAACCCTTGTGCAGTGTGGGTGGGAATGCAAACTGGTGCAGCCAATTTGAAAACAGTATGGAGGTTCCCCCCAAAATTAAAAATAGCACTACCCTATGATCCGGGAATCACACTACTGGGTATTTATCTAAAAATACAAAAACACTAATTCAAAGGGATACATGCACCCCTATGTTTATAGCAGCATTATTTACAATAGCCAAATTATGGAAGCATCCCAAGTGTCCATCAACAGATGAGTGGATATATATATATATAGACACACACACACACACACACATAAACACACACACACACACTGGAATATTATTCAGTCATAAAAAAGAATGAAATCTTGCCATTTGCAACAACACGGATAGAGCTAGAGAGTATAATGCTGAGTGAAATAAGTCAGAGAAAGACAAATACCATATGATTTCACTCATATGTGGAATTTAAGAAACAAAACAAACAAAGGGGAAAAAAAGAGAAAGACAAACCAAGAAACAGACTCAACTACAGAGAACAAACTGATAGTTACCATAGGGGAGGGAGTTGGGGGGATGGGGGAAATAGGAGATGGGGATTAAAGAGCACACTTATCATGATGAAAAAAATAAAATGATTTAAAAAATGCATACCCAGCAATTCCACTGCAAGAATTTATCTTAAGGAAATGATAATACTATTTTCCGAAGACTTATAAATAAGAATGGTAATTGTAATTTAAGATAATAGCTAACATTTCTTACAAATGATCTCATTTAATCCTCACAACTACTATTACCTCCATTTTACATTTAACTTGTTCAAATCACATAGTAAATGGAAGAGTTGGGATCTGAATAACATGTACTACACACCCAAGTAGAAACAAGATCATAGAGGCCCTTATAAGTTATGCCAAAGGACTCCGGCTTTATTCAAGGCAAGCAGCGAGGAAGCCGCTAGAAGATTTTTCAGCAGGAGAAATGACAGGATCAAGTATTTTGCTATGTAAAGAGTGGTTTGTAGGGCAGACATAAATGAGATGAGAGACACTTGTACAAGTTAGAGAATTAAATGTAAATGGGGAGAAGACAGATCCAAGAGATGTTACAAAAAAAACCAAAACAAAACACTAAAATCAAAAGGGCCAGTGACCAGTTCGACCTGAGCTGTTAAGGAGAAGGCGGTATCAAGGATGACTCGGTAGGTTTCTGACCCAAGCAAATGGGTGAATGAGAGTGCTACTTAATTACAGGGGGAGAAAGAAAAAGCTGAATTTTAAGCATGTTAAGTTCAGGGTGCCTATGGAACCTCAAGAGGAACATCCTGCTGCATTTATGAGTCTGGGCCACGTCTGGGCAGGAGATAAAGTTTTGGGATTCAGTATCCATATTTTAATTGCAATCATGGCCAATGGAGGAGGTCATGCAGGGAGAGTGGGAGAAGAAAGATACTGGAAATCACGGAAATACTGGTGTTTTAGGAGGAGTCAATCCAAAAGAAGCTTGCAGGGAGACTGAGAAGGAGAAACCAGAAAAGGAGAAGGAAAAGCAGGGGACACAGCTGTTGCAGAAAGTCAAGAAAAGAGTTTCAAGCAGGGGAAGAGTGTGTTTCCAGTGAGTTAATGCTCAGAAAAGCCCCGACAGTAAGGTCTAAGAAGTCTTTCTTTGATTTAGCAATGAAGTGACTGTGAACAGGGTGGTTTAAAAAAAAATGACATATATATTATAGTTATACACACGGAGAAAGAACTGCACAAATTGGGCGCCTGGGTGGCTCAGTCGGTTGAGCGACTGCCTTCGGCTCAGGTCATGATCCCAGGGTCCTGGGATCGAGTCCCACATCGGGCTCCCTGCTCCGCGGGGAGCCTGCTTCTCCCTCTCCCACTCCCCCTGCTTGTGTTCCCTCTCTCGCTGTGTCTCTCTCTGTCAAATAAATAAATAAAATCTTTAAAAAAAAAAAAAAAAAAAGAACTGCACAAATTATCACCAAAAACCAATGCAATGAGGGTTGCCTCTGGGTGGCTGGACACTTGGTAATTTTTACTTTCTTCTTTATAACTACTAATATTACTTAAATTTTCTAAATAAATACGTACTGTCTTCATAATAGGAAAACCATTCTCTTTGTGTTGAAAAAAGAAAGTATATTTAGTTTTTAATACTACGATTCCATTTGGGAGAAATTATCTTGAGAAAAAAACTGGAAAATGCACGAAAATATAGATTCAAAGGTGTTTATCCCAGCACTATGTGTAATAGTGAAATGCTGGCAATAACCTAAAAGATCAGTAGTGAATCCGTTAAATAAATGTGGGGATAACTAGGTAACGGCATACTACAAAAGCCACTACAAATGAAGACAAAGATATATTCATTACTAGCTCAGTGACCTTGGAAATATTACATATCCTCTAGGAATCAGTTACCTCATCTGTAAAATGGGAATAAAAAGAACACTTACCTCATAGTGCTTTACCTATAGCTATAACCTGCTGTGATCAGAAACAAAAAACCTGATGTTCACAAGTTTCCTCCAATATCACGTACCCCTATTTCAAAACTGGCTTCGCTATATTAGGCTTTTAAAAAGTATTTCAAAATCAACATTCAACTTGGCCATAAATCAAATTAAGAAGATATGAATCTAAGACCACAAAGGCAATGAGTATCAAAGTTGAAAACAGGAAATTCCTGCAACTTCTACCCTGTTTTTTAAAGACTCCTATAAATATTCACAAACTAAGCTTATTTATTCACCTATACATGTAGAAAACACAGTGCCTGGAAGACAGAACTGGGCTGATCCGGATGCCTACGGGCCCTGGGGCCAGTAAGAAATCGCCTAGGTTACGGTGACAGAGGGAACTGGCATCCCTACTTAACTGGACAACAACACAATTTATACAGACATACTGGTTAGCTTCTTTAGTTTTACCATCACTGTCCATTTCTTTTGTTGTTTTAAGCAGCTGAAACCAACCTGCCAAGGTCTTTCCCAATCGAGTGGAATAGGAAAGGCTCCCAGCCATGTTCCTATAAAGCTAGAAATTGTAGTGATCTGAAGGCTGTTCTCCCAAATGGATGTAACTCTGTAAAACACAAATACATCAATCACCGGTGGAATCTCTCTTAGCTGCTAGAGAATCAAACAGTAGTGCCAATAACACTACACATACAGGTTCTGTTCATTTAACAACCATCTCGAATTGACACCTATCTACCCTGAACTATTAACAACTAATTAGTAAGATGATATAAATGTTTTTCGGTTGGAAAGGTAATATGTGCACACGGGGAGAGTCAAACAATTGGAAAGAGCATTTGCAATGAAAGCTAAGTCTTCCTCCCACCCTTATCAACTCTGGTTCCTCTCCCCAGCAGCAGCTGCTATTACCAACAGAGTACATATCCTTCCAGAAATATTTTATGCATGCACAAATATGCTTGGAATGATATATGCATAGATGTATACATCCTTTATCAAAACTCAAATGCATGTTATAAACCCGTTTTGCTGTTTTGTTTGCCTTGTTAACAGCTATCCTAGCATTCCACTGCATGGAGGTACCATCACTTATTCAACTAGTCCTTTCTAGGGCACATTTCATTTATTTACTTTTTTATTTTTTAAAGGATTTTATCTATTTATTTGACAGAGAGAGAGACAGCGAGAGAGGGAACACAAGCAGGGGGAGTGGGAGAGGGAGAAGCAGGCTTCCCACCGAGCAGGGAGCCCGATGCGGGGCTGGATCCCAGGACCCTGGGACCATGACCTGAGCCGAGGGCAGATGCTTAACGACTGAGCCACCCAGGTGCCTCTAGGGCACATTTTATTTAAACAAATCAACTTTATTTGTTTGGTGGGGGAGAAGTAGAGAACAAGAACAAAAGATTTCAAAAGATCCAGCAATTTTACCTACTATATCTTAGAATATAAAAGTGAAAAGACATAATTCTGCCATTCTCTGAGTAGGTCTTGCTTTCAGCCTGCCCCTCAGAGTGTGACCACCCAGCTGGGTGGAGCATGAGTCTGGTTACAGTAGAGTAAAACCCCACCACAATGCAGTAAGTAGGGTTCCAAATATTCAGTTGTTTAAAATGCAAGGTTGACTTATTACAAAGTTTATGAAAAGCAGTTTCTTCCAGTCGGTGTGGGAGTAACTGAAGACATCTATTTTGTTAGAGGATTTCTTTCATTAGAAACAGGCCACACACACAAAATATACACTGAATTAAAGTGTATATTAAAGCCCCAAATGACAAGTCAGTTCATAAGCCAACCACTCTGTCACCTGTCCCTCTCATTACTGCCCCACCCTCACCCTACACAATATAAGAGCTTTAGCTTTTGAAATTGATTGAAAATTGGGACTGGAAGAAGGCTGGAGCCAATCGCCATAGATCCAAATTCGTGTTATTCTCTAGGCAATTGTTGCTATTATTGTTCTTTTTTATTTTAACACCTAAAAATGCAAGTCAATTTCTTCAGCTAGAGTTCAGCAAGACAGAGATCTGTCCCAATCTTGGAGGGAAAAAAAATGATAAGTTTAACGTAAAGAGGTAACTATACTGTTCAGGCAATTTCAAGGATTTTCTAAGGTTAATTTTTGACTATGTGTGGCTGTCAAATGTCAGCTGATTTTCACTTAACACATAACTCCTGTATGTTGCAATACATAAAGTGATGTGTCTAGAGACATGAAGTCTGGAAGAGGATGAAAGCAAGGTTTACTTTCTGCGGAGAGGGGTTTACTTCTTCCATTTTATGAAAGAGGAAGTTCCGCCAGAACTGAAAGAATGGGTGGCAGGTGGGCCTGATGAACTGGAGAAAGACCCGCACTGTGGGTAGAAAGAACGCAAGTAAGATTGGTCGAGGCTGAGTGGAAGAATGGGAAATAAGGCTGGAAAAGTAGGTTAGAGTTAGGATTTTTACAAATAACACCTTCGTTGAGTACAGTGAAAATCTGCCCCAGATAACCCTTTCCCAGCCATATAATTCACTCATTTAAAGTGCACAACCCAATGTTTTTTTGGTATATTTAGAGCTGTGCAACCATCATCCCAAAATGAAACCCTTTTACCCATTAGCAATCACTCCCCATTTCCCCTTCCCTCCAGCCCTAGGCAACCATTAACCTACTATCTGTCTCTATGGATTCGCCTATTCTGAACATTCATATACATGGAATCATACAACGTGTGCTCTTTTGTGACTGGCTTCTTTCACTTAGCGTAATGTTTTCAAGATCCATCCGTTTTGTAGCATACTTCCTTTTTTATTTTCAAATAATATTTTGTTGTATGGATATATATCACATGCATCAGTTCCTGGGACATTAGAGTTGTTTTGACTTTTTGCCTACTATGCATAATGCTACTATAATAGCCATGTACAAGTTTTGTGTGGACATATGTTCTCATTTTTCTTGGGGATATAGTAAGAAATGGAATTGCTGGGCCATATGATAACTTTGTTAAACCTTTTAAAGGAACTGCCAGACTGTTTTCCAAAGCAGCTGAGCCATCTTATATTGCCATTCACAATGTGTGAGAATTCCAATTTCTCCCCATCCTTGCTAATACTTGTTATCATTGATCACAGCCATCTTAGTGGGCGTGAGGCAGTATCTCATTGTGGTAGATTTAGGGTTAGGATTTTAGAAAAACCTGAAAAGTCACACTAAAGGAGCCACTGAAGGTTTTAAACCAAGGCAGATATGATCAGAGCTATGTTTCAACAAGGGTTATGTACATGGCTTATCTAACCTCTAAGCTCCAAGTTCCTTGGGCCAAGGGGCAAGATCCAGGTCTTCACATTTTTCATTTTTATAGCACACTGAGGCCATTGGTTACAAAATGTGCAAATATGCAGGAGGTTGTCCTCTATTTTGTTTGATGTATCCAAAGGGGTTTATGATCTTAACACATAATACAGAAAACAAATGGAACTAGGACCTAGTTTTAAAAATAGAAAAACTCTGTAGCCTATCTTTGTAAAATTAAAATTTAATATTCATCAAAATCATAATATATATCAACACCTTCAAGGTCCCAGATCACAATTAGAGGATGACGACTACTACCAATCCTTCCCTGCATCCCTCCCCACTCCCGATTTCTGCTCCCAAGGCAGACACTGTAAACTCTTCAGTTTCTTCTGTGTACCTCAAAATTTAAAGAGCACACATTAGGTACAGACTTTTCAAGACGTAGTTACTTCCTGCTTTCTACACTAGAAGAAGAGGACTTAGTACCCTTTTCCCACAAGCCTCCCATTGCCACATACTTATTTCTCTCTGACTCACCATTCCCTCCTCCATGGTAACATCCTCTCCTCTCGGATCAATCAATAGCACAGTATCTACATGATTATGGTTATGAAAATGTTCATCACAGCTGAACCACACAGTAAACCACAGTCACATTTCCTTTTTTATAGTAAATTTTTCGTGTTCTTTGGATGTTAAGAACTGCCTCATTTTATCCTCCATTTGCTTACATACCTGTCACTAAACCATCCTCAAATATTCCAAAGAAACTAAACATCACCTCTAACTACTTGCTTGTGCTCTCTGTTCTCCTTCTGTCTTTCTTTTTGGAGGCACCTCACCTGCTCTGAGCTGGTCTGGCTGCTCTCTAAGCCTGAGGCACAGCTGCTGTCCTCTAACTTCCCTACACCATCATCCTGTGAATTCCCTTTGCCTCTTTCAATGCTTTTGGGTGTCCTGCTTCCTAGATTCCAAGACTTTCTCATACTTTCCTTTTTCTTTTTTTTTTTTTTAAGTACCTCCTTCAGTAGATTCCTGAGAAAGGGTAAAATAGATTTTAAAGATTGTTTAAAGTCTAAAAAGGACTTTACTGTAACTGTTGGAAATCATTTTGCCTCAGAATTTTGAAGGCATTGCTCCATTATTTTCTGTTTCCCACCTGAAAAGTTCAGACATTCTGGCTCCCAGTCCTTTTTAGGTAAGATGTTCCCCCTACCACTGCCCTCTCTGGAAGCCTTTGGAATCTTCTCTTTACTCTTGGTTATCTAAAATTTCACAATCCTATGTCTTGGAGTGGGTGTCTTTTCAGCCACGACGCTGGAAACCCATGGGTCTTCTTAATCTACAATGTCAAGTCTTTTGGTTCTTGGCATTTTCTTTTTAAAGACTTGCTTTTTCTGCCCAGATCCTTAAGATTTTCTTTTTCTTAGTCTTTTGCTGGGAATACTACCATTTGGAATTAACCCTCTGATTTCTTTTTTTTTACCTTTTAATCCATTTTCCCTCTTTTTGCCTTTTCTGTTTGACTAAGGGAACTTTTTAACTTTTTGTTTCTACTTCTGTTGAATTTTCTTCTCTCATATTTTTTAATTTCCAAGAGCTTTCTTATTCTCTGAATATTCCTTTTGACTGTCTCTGTTCATGTTTTACGGATATAAAACAATAGACATTTTTTAAAGTTATCTTCTGGTTTTTATATCGCCTTTGTTTCCACTTTCTTTTTTGTTTTCATTTCTGCGTTTCACTTTAGAGGTGTTCCTGAAATGCCCAGTGATTGTTCATTTCTCATTCTACTTAAAAGTAAAATACTTTATATGAAATGTTCAGAACAGGCAAATCTAGAGAGACAGCAAGTATTTTAGTGGTTGCCTGGGAAGGGGGTTGAGGGGGTGTGCAAGGGTGGGTAGGAGGGGGAGTGCTAATGGGCAGAGTTTCTTTTTGGCATGGTAAGATGTTCTAAAATTAGATTGTGGTGATGGCTACAAAGCTGTGTCTATACTTAAAAACCACTGAATTGTACATTTGAAATAGTGGGTTTTATGGTATGAAGTTATATCTCAATAAAGGTATGTTTTTATTTTTTTTTTATTTTTTTATTTTTTTAAAGATTTTATTTATTTATTCATGAGAGACAGAGAGAGAGAGGCAGAGGCAGAGGGAGAAGCAGGCTCCCCGCGGAGCAGGGAACCCGATGCGGGACTCGATCCCAGGACCCTGGGATCATGACCCGAGCTGAAGGCAGACGCTTAACCGACTGAGCCACCCAGGCGTCCCAATAAAGGTATGTTTTTAAAAACCAACAAAAAAGAAACACACTAAACAGATGACTAGATGTTCACTGTGCATGAGTAGCACAATTCACCTGGTCAGCTTCACTGTACAGGGAGTGAATAGGAACCCGCCTTTTAGAGAACCCCCAAATGTCAGTATCTGTAGGTTTTTCTCTTACGCCATTTTTTTCCCTGAAAGAAGTATTTCTATACCCTGCCTAGATGGCATAAGCCTGGCTGTCAGTATTCTGGGCCAAACGAGTGAAAAAGACTAGGCAGGTGAGGATTCATCATTCAATATGTAGAATTTCATTTAATCCTTATTCCCTGAAGAGATGGTACCAAATAGGCTCAGGATCTGGGGTCAGCCAGAGTAGTTGGGGGTACAGTTGGATTTGCTTTATCTTCCCTTCCCCCACTGTGTAACTTCTATTGCTTATATTATTTTTATGGTGTTTATATTCTGTTCACTGTAACCCTAAACTGCAACTACTTTTTAAATGTAGTGAGTCCCCTTAATGTGCAAACCGCACGATTCCTTCATTTGGGGAAACTGTCTTCCATCTAATTTTGAATTACCTTCTGTTTTGTTATTTTAGGGACACTAGCGGGTCTTAAGCTCATCTCCTTTGTTCTCAGCATTTATCATTTCTTTTCTAACTGCTCTACTCTTCCCTACCTCTCATTCATTCTGATTGGCTCAAACCTTTCTTCCAAGCTAGAACCTGATTTCCTAACTTGTCTATGTTTCTAATTTATGACCTGTGGTGGTGTGGTTTGGATCCTCATTTTATTTCATTAATTCTGCAATCTCCTTCTCCACCTCATTTTTTTAAATCATCATCTTATCTTTGAGCTTTTATTGAATTTATGCTCTTAATAACATTTTTCCATGATAAACTGTGTAGAGTTTTTGTTCCTTGGGTACTATTTTCTTCCAGACTGGATTCTTTTGTCTTCCACATGCCTTTTTCTTATTATTCTATAATGTGTTTTTAGGGTTGCCATGCCATTTCTTTTCATCTTGCTCACACTTTGCATGGGCAGACTGCCCACACTACATATTTGCTCAGATACAGTAAGTGAATTATCATTAAAACTGGCTTCCCATCTTAACTAGCACCAATTTTTCCTGTCTTGAAGCTGCATTTTGAGGACTGGATGTTATTTTCTACCCAGTTTTCTGTAACCTGAGGCAGAAGAAAAGAAGGGAGGCAGGGAGGCAGCATAAGGGAAATGCTATCCCTGCAATTTAATCAGTAATATTCTGCTGAAATTTAATAAATGGTTCGACTGATCAAACTTTCAAAAATTTCTGACCAGGGCTTATGCATCCCATTAGAAATCAGATGAAGCTACTACGGGGTAGCAGTCTGTCCCCTTGGCAGAACCCAGGAGGCAGCAGCCCTCATAAATGGATAAAAAGTAAACAGCCCTGATTGGGATTTAGGGAAACAGCCCTCTATTGGTAGGTAGGTTCATACTCTTCAAATCAGAACTTTAGTTGGGCAGTCTCTGTCAACTTCTTTTGATCTAGGAATTCTACCCCAGGAATCTACGCTACAGAAACTGTTGTACAAGTACATAAAATTATATGGTACAGAGATGTCATAACAACACTATTTATAATCCTGAAAACTTGAAAATAATCTTCAATAGGAAATTAAATGAACCATGGTACATGGAATGCTTGCCCAACATTCATCTCATCCCTGAGGATCAGACTAATTAAATCATGGTGATCCCATTCTCTCTCTCAGTGATTAGCTTAGGAAGACTCAAAGGAGAGGAGTTCAGCCTGAGGCTAAGAACCAGGAGAATCAGTGAGAAGCAAAGCTACACCTTGACTATCTATCTGTATCTAGAACCATACAATCTCTGCTATGTCAGATAATCAGTTTCCCGATTGTTCAAACCAATGTAAACAGAAGTATTCTTACTTAAGGAGGAAGATATACTAAGGACATTATGCAAGAAGAGGTAGATTATACACACATACAGTTAAAGATGTTCCTAATAAGTTAAAAAAAAAAGTAAGTTATAAAGCAGTGATAATATAACCATTTTTGTTTTTAAATTGCAAATATGTGATACGCGTGGACGAACTTAGACTAAAATCTGTTGTAATGGCTGCTTCTTTGATAGGATTACTAGGAATCTTTAACTTTCTATATTTCTCTATTATTTGAGTTTTTACATTATACATTCTTTTGTAATCAACAAGATAAAAATAAATTCCTTTCTATTAACTAATTTATAGCAGCGCTGACATTGGTTTATTACCCTTCTATAAGTTTCCATAATAAAGTCATCTGAATTCTATGGTTTGGGGTTAATTTTTTCATAGTTAAGGAATGTATACACATAGTCAAGAGGGCTGAGAGTAAAATAAATGGCTCACCATTCTGTGGACAAACTTAAAAAGTAACTAAAACAATACTACAGACCAATCTTCATGACAATGAGCTCCAAGTAACTGTCCATATTATTTGCCTCCACTGAAATTCATCATATCAAACATTAATTGAAATAAATAGACCATGTTGAATGCTTACTATGTTCCAGACACTGTACTGGGTGCCTGGGGTAGCTAACAGTGAGCACTGTGGCTTAGATAGGCTGTCCTCAAAACAGTGCTTCTTTAAATGAGCTGATCTTTTTAACTATTGAGCTCTTCATCTAAAAAGGAGACCACACACAACTAACTCCTCCTGGTGGCTAAAGACATTTCACAGAATTTTACTCCCCTACTGAATGAATACTAAAACCAGTGCCTCTTTGCCACTAAATTTTCATGCCCTTATCAAGGCTAAATTATCTATTTTTTATAATGTATACATTTTTGGTCATTCACTATCTTTTTACTGTTAAATGTCCTTGGTGGTTTTTTCAGTATAAAATCAATTTCCATGCAAAGATGACCAAAAACGCCTGCTGTTCTTTGTCTACACAAACAGGTCTTACACTCTTTACCTTGGCAAGATAACCACAAATTCAGGAATCTATTCAGAAATTCAAGTTTTTCAGTTCACCAAAAGTGGTCAGATCCTGATTTTAAAACATGAGAATAACAGCATAAAAGAACTGATAAATCAAAAAGCCAACTTCAATGAAAAATATAGGCTTAAGGTAGTCGGAATATTACTTTCTTTTATAAGAAAGTCTACAAAACAAAACAAAAAAAACCCCACAATAATTATAACAGCAAGGCAACAAACTGAATTATACTAGTACACATTGAGTATGCTCAGTAATAAATACCAAACAGAAGCTGGCAGAAGTTAAGAAACCAAATTATTTTTCTACCTTCAAGTTTCTTTAAAATAGCATTCCTTAAGGAGAATACCATTTTCCAGCTAGCAAGGAAACTGACAAAAATCTGTAAGTTTCATAATACATACTGTTAAAGGTTTGGGGAGGTAAGTGCCAATGGGAATATAAATTGGTTCAAGCACTGTAAAATAGCATTCCTTTGTATTTTTTTAATCTAGAATAACTTCACATTTACTTTAAGGAAAAGTCTTGTTAAAATAGTATCATTTATGTCATTTAGTTAAGTATCAAATCTCAATAGTAACAGAACTGGTCCTTTACTCTTGGGATATAATTCCTACACAGTTCTCAGGATCAAAGCTTTTATGTTTCTCAGCCTTCATCTGGTTATCATCTACTCAATATTAAGCATGCAAATAAATACATTAACAATTTGGATATAGTACTTATTTTGCATAGAACAGTATAAAACATTTATACTGATTCCATACTGAGCGAGGTGTCAGCCCAATTCAAAACTGGCCTGTTCTTCCTGAACATTTTAGTCATATTTCAATAATACTAAAAAACAAAAAAACTCTTCCGTGTTTTATACGCTAAGACACAGGATAAATGATAAAAAGATTTAAAGCTCTAGGGCGCCTGGGTGGCTCAGTCGTTAGGCGTCTGCCTTCGGCTCAGGTCATGATCCCAGGGTCCTGGGATCGAGTCCCACATCGGGCTCCCTGCTCGGCGGGAGGCCTGCTTCTCCCTCTCCCACTCCCCCTGCTTGTGTTCCTGCTCTCGCTCTCTCTCTGTCAAATAAATAAATAAAATCTTTAAAAAAAAAAAAAAGATTTAAAGCTCTCAAATCTTCAATCAAGAAAGTATTTTATGCACTTTTAATGAATTAGAACTACAGCATAAGAACTTCAAATCAGAACTTTAATTTCTGTTGTAAATAATTATTGGGTAGAAAGAAAAATGTATTTTCATGTTAGTATAACCTCCCTACATAATAATGGAATTCTCTGAAACCAAAGTTGTGACTCAATGTAAATAATGCTAACTGTATAGTAGGACAATTCTGAAATAACATACAAGTTGTTTTTGTGGGTATTTCATATTATCACTTCAGAACCACCAGATCTTTGCATTTTTAAAATATTTTCGCCTCACAGTGAACATTTAAGAAGGCCAACTCTAACATTAAACAAGTTAATCTATCAAATTAACTCTTTCCTTAACTCATTCAAAATTTGACATGCTTTTTATGCTAAATTCTTAAAAGTGTGATAAAAATGCCAGAGAAGAAACTGAACTATCGCTAAGGGATGGTGGAGACATGAAGATTTAAGTTGCCCTCTCACGACAAAGTTCAAATTAATTTTACATTAAACCAACTGAAAAAACTTCCTCCTTCTCCATGGTTGTCCATGCCCTACACTCCTTGGTCTGCTACCTAAACCAGGAAGAGGTACCAAGACAAAGAGCAGCCAGGACTGGAAGTATGAAATATAAAAATGCTCCCTGACATTTGTTAACCCACTTGACAAACATTTCTAAGCATTTGCTATTTGATTTCATTTATCTCACTCAGTTCTGATAATAACCCTGCAAAGAGCTTATTAGCATTCTTCTAACAGTATTACACATGAGGATCTCTAAAGGTAAATAGCTTCTCTAAGATCACCACTATGTAGTGAAGAGAAGGCAGGAACTCATCTTCTGACCCTCAGTGTGGTCTTCTAAAACCTTCTGTCCTTATCAGATGATCTGCATTCAAGTGCCAGCTCTACTGCTTACTGGCTATTCCAGGGCTTGGGCAAATCACTTAACCTGTCAGCTTTCTAGTATCTTCACCTAGAAAACAGTGAGAACAGGAGTATCTCACCAGACTGCTGTGAGATTTAAATGCTCTAAGACACATGAACATGCTTTAAAAGTTGTTACTTTTGCATATTACTATTTCATGCCCTGCCCTGTGCGATGTTAACTGTTTCATATTACAAATTGATTATTTTTAGCTACAGACCTCCAGTAACAGAGCTATTATCTTGTTGTATGTTAGAAATTTTCGAAGGATATTTCTGCAGTCTACCGAGGTTTAGGTGGCATAAAAGAAATCTAAAAACTTCTTGATTCAGGCCTAACTTTCAATACCCCCCAAATAAGTTTAATATTGGCAAAACCTAATCCATTATAATTTTCATTTTGACTAGGTAGTATATTACTATGGTTTAAATTTCAAAAGACACCAAAGGGTATTAGTAGGTGCAAAGTCTTCTGAGCTGGTCCCCTAGCTTCTCAGACCCCCTCCCCAGAGACAACCAATATTTTTGTCAGTATCTCATGTATTCTTCCAAAGATACACAGGTGTATCTATTCTCCTGCTCACTTTTTACGTAAATGGTAGCAACCTACATACATTTCTTCACCTTGCTTTTTTCCACTTAACAGCATTATCAGTAAATAAAGAAGTGGTTGGGTTGTTGTTGTTTTTTTAACTGCATTAAATTTAACTTAATCCACCCCTTATTAAAGGGCATTTAAGCTGCTTCAAAGCTACAATGAGTAATCTTACTCACTGAATATTCTGTAGGTATGAAAATATATCTAGTGCATAAAATCCTAGAAGTGGAACTGCTAGGTCAAAAGATGGGTATTTTTAATTTTTACAGATATTACCGAACTGCCCTTCACAGAGCTTGAACCAATTTATATTCCCATTGGCATTTACCTCTCCAAACCATATGTATTATGAAATTTACAGATCTTTGTCAGTTTGCTTGCTAGCCAGAAAATGGTATTCCCCTTCCTATAATGTTTAGTTTTACTTTGTTATAGATCTTTCTGAGAAGGGATAAAGTGCCGATAGGTACGAAAACAAGGTGACAAAAAATTCACTCTGCAAACCGAAAAATACTCAAAAGTCGAATTTTATAATAAATTTTTAAAAAGCTCTTTTCAACCTAGCAGAAAATAATAGGCATGCTGCAAGGTATAGTTCAGGCTAAATGTAGGAATAGGGTTAAAGCAGAATTAGAAAATATATACATATTAAATTTGTGGTAAGTTACTAAGAGAAATTAAGGGTAGTTTCTCTGTTTCCCTTGAGTTTTGAAGTTTGATTTTTCTTTTTTTTTTAAGATTTTATTTATTTTTTAGAGAGCGAGCGAGAGAGAAACAGCATGAGAGGGGAGAGGGTCAGAGGGAGAAGCAAGCTCCCCGCTGAGCCGGGAGCCCGATGTGGGACTCGATCCCAGGACCCTGGGATCATGACCTGAGCTGAAGGCAGACGCTTAACCATCTGAGCCACCCAGGTGCCCTGATTTTTTTTTCAATTTTAAAATTTTAGGAACTTATATATATATAGTCAGTTCTGCTATAATGCTTATCTTGAACATGCAAATTTGTTCCAATTTGACTGATATATTAGGGGACAATATGAGCAATTTCATCTGAGAAACACTAAGTAAACACATAAAAACTGCACCCATCGGCACTGAGCAGTGTATGAATACACAAAACGTGCACATCCCCCAAACATCTATCACATAATCAAAACAGTGGGGTACTGACATAAGGATAAATATATAGGTCAATGGAAAAACAACTAAAGATCATGTGTTTATGATCAACTGATTTTTGACAAGGGTGCCAAAATCACTCAAAGGGGGAAAATAGCCTTTTCAACAAAAGGTGCTGAGACAACTGGTAGGCCACATGCAAAAGAATGAAGGTAGGCCCTTACCTCACACTGTATACAAAAACTTATACAAAATGGACCAAAGACCCAAATGTAAAACCTAAAATTATAAAACTCTTAGAAGAAAACATAGGAGTAAATCTTTATGACCTTGGATTTGGCAATGGATTCTTAGATGACCCTAAAAAACACAGCAACAAAAGACAAAAATTGATTAGATTTCATCAAAATTAAAATCTTTAGTGCTTCAAAGGACACAATGAAGAGAGTGAAAAGATAACCCACAGAAAGAAAGAATGTGCAAATCATGTATACGATAAAAGATTTGTATTTAGAATATATAAAGAACTCTTACAACTTAATAGTAAAAAAGACAAATAACCCAATTCAAAAATGACCAAAGGATCTGAAGAGATATTTCTCCAAGGAAAATATATAATTGCTAATAGGCACATGAAAAGATGCTTGACATCATTAGCCAGTAGGGAAATGCAAATAAAAAAACCCAAGGAAATAACAATTTACACCCATTAGGATGGTGATAATCATAAAGGCAGATAATAACAACTGTTGGCGAGGATGCAGGAGGAGAACTGGAGGCTTCATACCCTGCTGTGCAAATGTAAAATGGTGCAGCCACCTTGGAAAACAGTCTGGCAGTTCCTCAAACAATTAAACAAGTTATCATAAGACCCAGCAATTCCACTCCTAGGCATATACTCAAAAAAATAAAAACATTATGTCCATACAAAAACCTGTATACAAATGCTCCCAGCTGCTCAGTCATAACAGCAAAAAGTAGAAACAACGCAGATGTCCATCAGCTGATGAGTGGGTAAAAAAATGTGGTATACAAACGCACAATGGAATGCTATTCGACCATAAAAAGGAATGAACTACTGCAGAGATGAACTTTGAAAATATTATGGGTAAGTGAAAGAAGCTAATCACAAAAGATCACATTTTATATGAGAACACTTTTATGAATGTCCAGAATAGGCACATCTACAGAAACAGTAGAGATTAGTTGTTGCTTAGGGCTAGAGGAGCAGGAGTAAGGAGGAGATACCTAAAGGGTATGGAGTTTCTTTTTTGAGGTGATGAAAATGTTCTAAACTTGACTGTGATGATGGCTGCACAACTCTTGTGAATATACTAAAAACCACTGAATTGTACACTTTAAATAGGCAAAGTGTACGGTATTTGAATTGTATCTCAATACTACTTAAAAGTGGCAACTCTTCCCACACTACTTCCAGAAAGCAAATTTCAGGGGTTTTTTTCCCCCAAGGAAAAGGACCATATCCATTATAATGTTTACCAACTTAACTATTTAACATGTATAAAACTATACTACCATTTTTATTAAGTTTCTGTCTTTTTTATGTATTATTGTCAAGAGTTTTCGAGTGTTATGCCTCAATCCTGCCTTTCCCATAAGCTCTGTGTTTTTTAGTGCCCAATTTGCATAGTGTAGGGATTTCTAGGGATGCATATTGCACACTCTGGCAGAACTAACTGCAGAATCAGATGACAACGTCTCCCCCAAATATACCATTATTAGAAACATAGTTCAAAACTGAGTAAATCACCAATCCAAACCTATAATGTTTCAACTGTTTTTTACTGCTTAAAAATTTCAAACTAAAATGCTAGAAGAAATGAATGCCATTAGGGATACTATGGTAACAATGTGGGAAAGTTTTCAATGATTACACTTTTGTTTTCTAGAGACCTTACTGACACCAGAAGACAGTTCTGCAGGGAAACAATATTCATTTCAAAAGGAAAACGTCAATAATTTCTGGAGCCTAGCTGCTAGCCAGCAGCAGCCTCTGTACTACTTGCGCTGTTCCCTTCCAAATTACAAAAATTACCACTTTCACTTCAGTTTCTATGGTTTCATTCATTACCCTAGCATGGATATCTTTCCCTTTTCCCTTCATCTCACCAAATCTCACATTCCCGATCCAAATCCTTTACTGACCATTCCCCCTTCCAGCTCATTCTTCAGTGGTTTCCTACCCCTCTGAATTCCAATAGCATTTACTATCTGATTGACACAATTTTAATCTCGTATTGTTTGTTCATTTTATTCTTGTCCCTTGACCATACAACTTCTCAGCAAGAGAATCATGGCTAATACTTCAGAACCCACACAAAGCTTCACAGCATGGAGCACAGAATAAGAACTCAAGAAATTTTTGCTATTGGGTGATAAATAGGACAAAATCACGGGCACCCAATAACTTCACAGCTTTCTTAGGCACGATTTAACCATTTTTGATAGGAACCATTTCAATGCCTTTGAAGAAGCTAACTAACTTAGCTGTGCTGAATTTATATATGGCTGCTAAGGAAATAAAATCCTATAAAACTTGCACTCAGAAGTCTTACCACAAAAGAGGCTAAACAAGAAATTACAGTTGTTACACTAAGCATTTTTAGATTTTGGATCCCAATTCTACCTTGTAAGATGTATGGAAGCAATTTTATCTGTAGCAATTTTATCACAGTGACAAATCATCCCTGAGGAGTGGTTCTCAAAGCCTTCTTTTGGTAGGGGAAACCTTTTTTCAAACAAAAGGCGAAGTGGAATCCTCCCATACAGAAAAAAAGCAGAGCTGATCTTGCTAAAGTGGAAGGAGGAGCCTAGAGTTCTACCTGCTTGAGTCCCCTCTCAAATGTATACAACCCCTTCCTTATCCCCAACCCCCAACCCCTTAAGGCATTCTTGAGAACCATAGTTTGGAAAAACACTCGTAGAATAATCAGAAAGCTGCCATGAATAGAAAAACACTACATTATTTTTTTTTAATTTCAAACACCACTAAAATATAAAATTAAAACTTACCCATTTCTACTGAAAACTCTTAGCCATGCTTTGATGTTTGGTCCTAACAAACACAAACAAGGTACAGTAGTAAAGGTAGACAAAATAACTGCAAATAAAAATGTTTCCAACACCAACCTAGAAAAAAAAAAGCTTTGATTAATTTTTTTAAAGCATTAAAGGTGCATGTACACGACATAATCTTGGCTATTTAAATAGATTTAACATAAAAACATTTTCTTATACTTTACTTTGAAAGGTAACAGGAGTCCTACCAAAATGATAACTATAAAAAATTTTACTACTGAAATACAAGCTATAAAAAACAATCTAGCAAATACCCGGCTTTATTTTTTTTTAAAGATTTTATTTATTTATTTGTCAGAGAGAGAGAGAGAGAGAGAGAGAGAGAACAAGCAGGGGGAGTGGCAGGCAGAGGGAGAAGCAGACTCCCGGCTAAGCAAGGAGCCCGATGTGGGACTTGATCCCAGGACCCCGGGATCATGACCTGAGCTGAAGGCAGATGCTCAACCGACTGAGCCACTCAGCATCCCAAATATCAGGCTTTAATGATAGAGTTCAGAAGTGTTAAATACCCTCGGATCCATATGAGACTCTCCACTGCAAGCAACCCCATTTTTAGATAATTAACTTTCTTCCTGAATAGACTCTGGAACTTTCTCTGCAACTACTGGTTCAACTCTAGCTTATACTGGAGCCACTTGGAAAGTGAGATAAAGACTGGGGGTCTGCACCCCTAGAGTTTCTGTGGCCTGAGAATTTGCTTTTGATAAAATGCTGATGCTGCTGGTTTTAGAACCACTGCTCAAGACATTCATTCTACTCTACAATGGATTAAATAGAAACTACCATTTCCCATTACAAAGGTCTTGTCCTCACCTCTCTAGAAAAGAACTACCTATTAATTTAGTGTGTGTATATATACAACTATGTGTAAATATATATAAAACTACATACATAGCTATATGTGTGTGTCACAACTTGTCTCACCATGATCTTTTTTTTTTTTTTTAAAGATTTTATTTATTTGACAGAGAGAGAGAGAGCAAGAGAGGGAACACAAGCAGGGGGAGTGGGAGAGGGAGAAGCAGGCTTCCTGCCCAACAGGGAGCCCAATGCAGGGCTCGATCCCAGGACCCTGGGATCATGACCTGAGCCGAAGGCAGACGCTTAACAAGTGAGCCACCCAGGCGCCCCTCTCACCGTGATCATTAATCACTGCTAGATGAAGTTTCCCAGTCTGTGATGAACATTATATAAGAAATATTCATGAATTTAGTTTTTTTTAAAAAACTGGTCAGCTTTGAAAAAGTGCTGAGTTAAATTTTGCCTTTAAACTATCAACATTAGGTTATTAAATAATTAAATACAGGAATCTATTGACTTAAGAAAAACTTCTTTCAAGCACTTCAGAATCATATTTACTGATATGCTAATTGTAACTAATTTATACATATCATTATAGTAAGTTCCCTTAGAGGTTCTAAGGGCCACACATTTATTGGTATAGTTTCTCATCTACCTCCCCGCCCCCCACATGCAATGGGGCAATAAAAGGCTAGGTAATAGAAGCATTTAATGAATTAAGTTATTCTCCTTATGAAGTAATGTTAAAAGAATATCATTACTAACAAAGGGCAATGATGTCAGTATCCTTCTGTGATCTGGTAATTAAACACACCATGGTTTTTCATTCATCACCAACAGAATTAGTGTTTTGTTTAGTAAACAAGTGTTTTAAAATATTATTGCCTTAAGGTAAAAATTTCAGACTTACTCTATGAGTGGTGCTCCATATAGAACAAAAATTACATGAAAGAAGAAACATGACATAAGAAAGTAGATACAGCATTTCAAAAACCTGGTTACCTAAAAAAGAAATGAGAACAATTTGAAGGCTCAAGACAATGCCTAGAGGACAGCAAATGCTTCCACTTTATCTACAAATATAACTTATTCCCATGTGTGCAACAGTTGAATGTTCTTTATGTCGGGTAGCCTGAAGTGCACGGACCTCCAGACAGCCCCACAAAAGAGCCTACAAGTCACAAATCATCACCCATATTCCACCCACCTAATCAGTACTAGAATCAAAAAAGCATTTCTGTTCCTACAGTATGCATTGAGCTATGTTACTAATCAGTATTTATAAAATATTTACCAACAACAGAACGCTATGATACAAAAAAACGCACAGTCCTTATTATGTGATGCATGAAATCTTTGCAGAAAATAAGGACTACAGTTTTTTTTTTCATTTAAAAACAAAATTCATTTAATTCATTTAAAAAACAAAACAATTTGGAAAATTGTACCAAAAAAGCACAATACTAAACAATCCCCCAAATCATATTCATGTGATTATATGATGCATATGATAAAAGACCTGCATGTCTGCAAATCAGTGTGGGATCTACTTGATTTGGAGCTTAAGAAGATCTAATTATAAGACACACAGTGAGTTTTTTAATTGTAGGGGAGTAAATGTGTTTTAAATTATCTAAGAAAGCTACACATAGTATTGGGTAATGTTAAGGGAGGACTTTATTAATTTAAAGTAATAGTTAAGTGTTACACATAGTGAATATTCCAGAAAATAGATTCTGATATTTGAAAACTTTAACACTGTTTAGTCGAGGCAGGTCATGTTCAAAACAAAGCTACCACAGAGGCTTATTTGGTAATTTCTGAAAAATCCATTAAGTTTCTCTCAGAAATGGAAAAAATAAATGAAAATAAACTAAAATGTCTTATAAAGTTTAAAGATATGAGTGCTACATCATGCATTTATCTGCAATGGTGACTTAAAACATGACTATCTAGGTTTACAATGCTGTAATATCCACTGAAGACATCCTAATTCCACAACTGATGCTTGGCAAGGGTCTATTGAACATTGTGGGCAGCCTTCCAGCAATAATAGGCTATTGATTTGGAAAAAAAAAAAAAAATCAGGTTCTCTTTACTCATTGTAAATAACCCCATGAGTACTTGAATAATACTTTATTCTTTCATTAAAAGAAACACTACCTCTATCTAAAAATCAGTTATTAAGAAATAAGCCTTACCTTGTATGATAATGAACTTCTTTTAGAGGATGCATTTGGTTTCACTACTAAATATAATACTAGATTGATGGCAGTTACAAAAACAGAACAGATGCACAACCATGTCAAGTGTGTTTCCAATATTGAGAAGTTCTCCAAGAAGAATGATGGAATGAAGATGCTTAGGATAATTGAAAATATGCATAAAAGATGGGCATACAGTAGTCTCTTGATATCAGTATCTTTCATGGTGTTTTCCTGAGAGGCTATCTAATGAAAAATTAAGAAAAGAGCATATCCAGTAATGATTTTTTCCATTGTCTAAATGCTCCAACACCTAAAAGTAAACATGAACAAGTAAATTTTCTACGCACAATAATGTATTAGGTTCAGAATATGGGAAGATGCATATGTATAAATGTACATGTAGACTAATATGGCTCAAAAAGGTCTCAGAGCTTGAAGAGGACAAATTTACTAATTTCTTAAATATTTATAACTGGTTTCTGTAAAAGGGTCACGTATTAGGTCCAATTAAGGGATTCGTTTTCTTTTCTTTTTCTGTTTTTTGCCAAAATCACAGAGGTAAAAACAACATGCACGGATTAATGATTTGCTCTTGTTGGAAATATAACCTATGCATTCTAGAAACCCCATGAATACACTTTGGCCAAAATGTTGGCTTTTTTTTTTTTTAACCACTGTGGACCCTTGTCTAACATCACAGTAATTCACATCTTCTGGCAAATGACAAGTGACACCAAGTGCACACTTGAATACTCAAATGGTGGCCAGTGTAATCAAGAAAGTTCAAAGAACATTATGCTAAACTAAGGGATCCCAATGCTCCAGAAATACCAAAATGACAATGTCTGTTTCATTTGCTAAGTTCCAATCAAAAGTAGAGCATAAATAAGAGAAAAAAGTCTACCTTCTCTCTATAAAATACACATTATATGTATAATATGTTTATTTATAAATTACTTAACATAATACATAGTACTGACTAATGTTAAGTAGGACCTTACTAAAGTAACAATCCACATGTTACACTGTGGTGAATATTCCAGAAAAACAAACGGGGAAGTCCAGGCCTTATCCTAACAGCTCTGATCTAATTCACACTACAATTTTCCAAGGCAAATATTCTACTGATAAGGAAACAGGATAAGACACGTTAGGGGACATGTCCAAGGTCCCAAGCTCCCAAGCACGAAAGCCACGTCAAAGCCTCGCCTCTTTGATATAAAGATACACATCAGGGGTTGAGAAAAGAACAAACTGCAAGAAGGGAGAATGGAAAAGTTTCTCGCAGGTCCTATCCTCCGCGGACTGAGGGGCGGGGCGGAGGATCCGGAATACACTGTCTCAACCGACACCTCTTCGGATTATTCTTCTGGGCCCCTCTCAGAATCCCAAGTGACATGAGCAGATTTGGATCTAATACAGTGAGCAGTACCCAAACTCAAATGCTTACTGAATGAATGAACGAACGAAGGAAAGAGGGTGGGTCCTGCGAAAGCAGCCCTGGGGTGGGCCCTGGGGAGCACACAAGGACGCCCGTCGGGCGCCCCTCCGGCTGCCACGGCCCTGGCGTCCGCCGTCTGACCTAGCCCGGGTTCGCAGGCACTGAGGCTCGCACAGGAGCCTCCGCGGAAATCGCAGGACCTGTCTCGGCAGCCCCACCCCAAACTCGGTCGCTCGGGACTCTGCCCAAGCCTCACCCAGGGCGAGTGTGAGCAGCGGGGGACGCGCTGAGAGGCATAATCAAAGAGCACGGGCGCGGAGACCAGGAGAAACGGAGGGCCACGCAGAAAGACGGCTCCGAAAGAGGGCCGGGTCCATGAGGGCAGCCCCTGGGTCACGCCGGAAGGGTGGCCCTCGGACGGACGGCAGGCGCAGGCGGGCTGGGGGCACATACGCTCTCGGTTATATGGGCAATTGGTGGGGGCTGCTCGCACCCCCGGGAGGCCCGCGTGCCGGGAGGGTTCCGCTGGGCTTACCTAACTCTTCCGCCAGCGGAAGAGAAGCGGGGGCTACTACCTCCCACCACCAGGTACGATTCGCCGCCCTGGCCATCGCGCAGGCGCAGGCCTGTGGGGCGGAGACCCAAGACCGCACAGCCAATTGCAGAACCGGAGGGGCGGGCAATGGGAGCAGCCCCGCCTTCCAGCTCGCGTTTAATTCCTCCCGCGGCTTCTCAGGTGTGGAATGGGCGGGGCGGAGGGCGGAAGGGCCGGAAGTGGGTTATCGTAACCCGGAAGGGGAATCCTTCCCTGGCTGTTGTGTTGACATTTTCGAGCTGCTGCTGTTTCTGCGGCCAAGGGAACCGTCGGGGAAGGATGGTGTGCGAAAAATGTGAGTTAAGGGGCCACATCTTTGGGAGAAGGAGGCTAGGAGAAGCTAACTGGAGCTCTTCGGGTACTTTGCCTTTTCTTTGTTTTTCTTTCGGCCACAGGTCTCCGATGCCAGCGTTTGTCCTTCTACCCCTTTGACCATTGCTTCCTGCTCCACGACCGTATAGTCGTTTTGCATTCAGAGTGGTCTCAGTTTTGCACTCATTTGTCTATTTCCTTTGCCTCCCCTACGCCCAACCCGGGATCTCATACAGCTCTTGACTGGCTCCTTCGCCTCACAGACCCTCAGGGTTGGAATGGATCTTAAAAGTAACATACAATATCTAGATTTTCCAGATTTAGCAACATTAAAAAAAAAAAAGAACACTTTTTATTAGGAGAAGTAGGTCCCGTGCAATATTTGAGATTTGTCTTTGCTTGGTGCTCTTTACTACTGAAAGTGCATTGGACTTACTTTTAGGACGTGACAGTACTAAAACGCCATTCATTGTTTGAAATTTAAATTTAACCGGGCATCCTATATTTTAACCAGCAGCCCTAAGTTAGCAGCCTATCCAGTGGCTTAAATGCTCTTTGCATGAATACCTGTGGTATTGAGGCAGGGTTCAAAAAGACTCACCACCTTCAAAGCAGTCTGTATCGATGTCTCTCACTTTTAGAAAAGTGCTTCCTCCCTATTGTTGCCATCAGTGATTCTAATGTAAACTCTTGAGGTTTCTAGAAAATACGATTTTTTGATGTCACAGACTGTTTGCTTTAAAACGGCTGTCATATCCCTAAGTCTCTTTTTCCTCAGGCTAGACATTTCTGGCTCTTCTGAGACAAGGTTTCAAGTCCTCTTATCTGGATTAATATTAACATAATCCACTTTGTTTATACCTCCCCCCCACACAGTAGATAAACCTTTGAACACAGGCATGCATGAGTTTGAATCACAGTTTTTACATTAGGTAAAAGAATAACTATGGGCTAGTATCGAATATTTCTTGGCCCCAGTTTTCTCATCTGAAAAATGAGAAAAATACGTAAATTATGGGTTTTGTGAGAATTAGATAATGTAGGTAAAGCCTGATTTAAAAATGCCTTAGTGTATACTCAAAAACTGGTTATTTCTATCATAACCCCCAATATGTGGCACTCAGAATTGAACTCTGCCCCATTTTATGAGGGGTAGAGTGGAACTAATATTTCCATTTTTCTGTGCTTTATATCATCGTCTCACATTAAGCTTTTAAAAAATTATTGCAATGTAATTGACATAGATACAAGTCACCCATTTAAAATGTACCATTCTGTTATTTTCAGTATATTCACAGGGTTGTGCAACCATCACCACAATCAATTTTAGAATATTTTCATCGCTCCAAAAAGCACATTAAGCTTTTTGACATTGATGTCCTTTAACTCTACTCCATCCAGTACTTAAGTTTTTTGGTTTTGCCTCTTTGAGTAAATATGACTTACATATATTTAGGTTATGCACCTTCCTTGATGTCTTCTCTTTTATGTAGTATAGTTCCTAAACATGTAAATTTAGCCTCCTATGTAATTTGTGTTAATTCTGTATATTTTAACTTTAGAGGACTGTTATTCTGCCTGTTTTAACTTGTTTTGTGTGATATTCTTTACACCATAAGTGCTTTTTCTCAGGGAAATTGAGGATACTGGGCAAATTGTGAGAGTTAACTTCCTAAGATATATGAAAATTTTGAGAACCCAAGATCTAATGTGGTATTAAAATAAGTACACATAGTTGGTTCTGGGACGTGATATGTGTCCTAAAAGGTCATTTGCTTTTTACTTCTCTGCACTTCTGAAAGTCTATGTATTATTTCTTTGCTCTGATACCTTTCTACCTTCTATAGCATCTTATTCCTCAAATAAAAATAGACTCTTAATTCAAAGACCTTTCTTTCAGTCCTTTTCTACTCTGTGACTTTGAAACTTGGTCTCGATTCTCTTTGAATTTACTTCTCCCTGTGCTTCTTTACCATTATAGTCTCCAAGTTTTCTTATTCTCCTCACTTAAAGTAGATGTTTCCCAGTGATCTGTATCTGACCTTCTTCTGACTGTTTTGGAAATATCTGGCTTCAAGTAGCATATCCATGTCAGTGAATGTCTAATCCACATCTCCAGCTGACTTCTCTCTAAACTAAAACCAATAGAAGAATTTTCTCCAGACAATACTGGGAACCTCCATCTGGTTGTTACGTAGTAGTGTAGTACTTAGTACTAGATTGAATTTGTCATCCTACTTCACAAATCTGTACCTTCTCTTCCATCATTTAATGGCATGGCAGTCCTCCCAGTCACCCATTCACAAAGCCTTAATCATCTCTCATGCATTCCCCTATCCCTTTGTGATCCTGCATCCAAACACTTGCATGTCCTGCCGTTTTTACTTCCATTCAATAGCTCCTATTTTTCCCTAGCCTCTCATTTACCCCTCAAATACCCTAGCTGAGGTCTCCATCACTTGAGTTAGACTAATGTGATCCCCTACCAGCCCCTTTCCCTTCAAACTGTGTTCTCCCTGCCTTTGGCTCTTCTCTCCCTAAACTGTCCTGCCTGCGTGTGAAGGCTACTGGGGAAAACTGTACAAATGAACCAGTTGGTACCACTAAAAGTGTATAATTCCTAATCTCCAAGATCTTTAATACTATTCATCAGTCTTTTTAACTTATCTTTAGTCAGTCCCCTTGCCCTTTGTCGCTAGTGACTATTCCAAGCTCTCTGGTCCCTTAAACTTCCACACCTTCACCTACCTCATCCTCTGTTGACAAATACCTCCTTATAGGTATTAGAAAAGCAAGGTAATTACACGGGAACATTCTCAACTTCTTTTATTTCTTTTGCCATACCCATAAATAAATCTGCATCCATGCTCATTTACTTCTTTCCCTTTTTTCAGGGAAAATTCTACTCATGTCCTTGTTGCCATCCCTCTCTACCTCTTTGTCTCTATATCCTTTGAAATCTTTAATCAGCTCCCCTTCCATATAAAAATGCTCAATTAGACCCTGACTCCACCTTTCATTCTTGCATCTTGTCACCTTTTCTTTTCATTCATGCAACAAGTATTACATTCCTACCAAATGCTAGACAGTAGAACCAAAGGGTAAAGACTTTGTCTTACTATCCTTCATCATTATGCCAGGACATAGTTTATAGTAATCACAACAGATATTTGCATTGAACCTAAATATAAGTGCATTCTATCGTTTCCTGGATTTAAAACCTTTAATAAATTCTCAATGTGCAGAGAATAATTTGGGGTTTCTATATTTAGAGCCTGGCATTCAGGATGACCCTCCACAATGAGGGCCCAGCTTATCTTTCCAACTTTATTTTCACTTATTCTTACCCTCACTCTTTGGCCAAACCAATCTACTTTGCATGCCCATGTGTACCCTGAGCTTTCCATGCCTTTCTTCAGGATATATCCTTTCTCTAGTTTGCCTTCATCATCTCTCCTCCTCTTTCGTCACAGCCCCACTGCCAGATCCAGACCCTCTTCCTGCCTTCTCCATAGGCTTTCCTGGATTTCCCCAGCTAAGATTATTTCTTTCTCCGTGGAATTTCTCAGTTACCCATTGCCCACAGTTAGTATCTTCAGTCTCGTTTCACAGTCCCTACCCCGGCATGAAAAGGCTCCGACTGTAAGACAGTGGTTGATACCACTGAATTTTAAGCTTCATGTAGTGTATTTATTAGATAGTAAATCCGAATTCCCCTTACTTTTACTATCTTGTTATAACAGGTGAAAAGAAACTTGGTACTGTTATCACTCCAGACACATGGAAAGACGGTGCAAGGAATACCACAGGTATTTTTCCATTTGGAAAAGAGAAGTTGAATCCCATGCTTCCTGTGACGAATGTTTTAGCTTTACATTATTTGTAAAAATAAATCTTTTGTGTACAAAGTATTTTATCTCTTAACTATTAAAGAATTCCAGATCCCCCAATAATTTAATATCTTTTATTTAGTTCTCTGGGTTACATATTAAGAGTTCCTCATCTGTCAGGCAAAAGATAGCAAAATCATTAAATGATTTTCAACCAATGAGTAGATCATAGTAACTGATTTGATCCCGCTTTATTAGAGTCTGCATTTAATTCCCCCTCTCTTCACCTGACTTTTATATTCTTGAACAAATCATTTACACATTTACATTTTCACCTTCATATCATTATATACAGTTGAGGTGTTTCCAAAGGGAAGGAAAAGAACCACTTGTACTGTATTCAGGGTCTATGGCACCGAAGTAGTGGCTTTAAGATTTTACACTAGATAAATTAAGTGTAGACCCATCCCTAAAGTCCTCTTTTGAGTCTGAGAAATAAAATGATTATCCACAATTTTATTGCTTTATAATAAATGTTTTCTTTTTAAGTAGTGTCTTAAAAACCTGGGTATTACCTGGGGATTTTTGAAAATTTTGATCCAGACTAGTCTACTGGTAGGAGGCCAAAGAATGAACTTTTTAACTAACTGTTAAACGTTAAATGTATATGTTATAGTGAAATGTGCAGAAATAACCTGCTAAAATACATGTATATTTTGATTTAGAAAGTGGCGGAAGAAAGCTGAACGAAAATAAAGCTTTGACTTCAAAAAAAGCAAGGTAGGTAATAGGAGCAGCCACTCCGCAGGCATATAACTTTCCACTCTCTTTGGTCTTAGACATGCTGGAGTGAATTTGGTGTGCATCATTCTATCGCGATAAAACAGAGTTCAGTAGTTCCTAGCATGCAAAGCCAAGCTGTCTGTTACAACCTGCTGGTTTCACCCTGCTCCTCCTCAGTGTATCAATATATGAAGATATTAGTGCTACTTTTTTAATATATAGTTTCATCAGAAAAAATGACTTTTATTTAATCTCATTCTTTTTTTTTTCTTTTGAAAACTATGATTTCTTATCCCTAAAACTACTTTGCAGTTTCATTCAGGTGCTTCAGTGTGCTATGTTTTATAGAACTAGTTTTGGAATAATATTGCTTGGTTTAGGTTTACTCTAGGTTATTTTATCTGATTCTTAATTCTCATACAAATTGGAGGTAATAGAGGGATGTAGACAGATCAGAAGCTCTGGAGTCAGCCCTAAATTTGGATTTGGACTCTGTTCCTGTCTAGCTCTGGGGCCTTCAGGAAATTAAGCCAGTTTTCTGAACTTTACTTTTTCATCTAAGAATGGAGATAAAAGTGTCTCCCACCCTAAAAATCACTTTTTTTTTTGACACCACGCTTTATTATTTCTAGTCTTAAAAATGCCATGAACCCTTCCAGCTGCCACCCCATTGCCTTGCTTCCCTTCACAGCAAAAGTTTCCAAAAGCCTTATTCAGATGCTTTCTCAGTTAAGTCCGATTCACGACTTCAGCCCCACCAAACCCCTGCAGCTGCTCTCAGCAGGATCACACCTGATGGACTTCTCTGTTCTTACCTTACTTAACCTTTTAACAGCTCTCATTTTTGCAACCTTCTGTTCTCTCTCTCTTTTTTTTCAAGTAAGCTCTACCCTCAATGTGGGGCCTGAACCCACAGCCCCGAGATCAAGAGTTGCTTGCTTCACTGACTGAGCCAACCTGACTCCTCTGCAGCCTTCTGTTCTCTGGGCTGTTGGGTACCATACTCTTTTTTCCTCCCAACTCACCGTTCCTTCTCAGTCAGGTGCCTCTGGACTCAATCCTAGACCTTTCTCTTTTTTTTCTATTTATAAATGTATATAATCTCTCCTCAAGTGACTTTAGTCCAAAGGCTTTAAATTCAAACTGTATGGTTTTTGTTGTTTTTTTGTTGTTTTTTTTTAAGATTTTATTTGACAGAGAGAGATAGCGAAAGAGGGAACACAAGCAGGGGGAGTGGGAGAGGGAGAAGCAGGCTCCCGCTGAGCAGGGAGCCCGATGTGGGGCTCCATCCCAGGACCCTGGGATCATGACGTGAGCCGAAGGCTGACGCTTAATGTCTGAGCCACGCAGGCACCCCCAAACTGTATGTTAATGACTCCCAGATTTATATCCCCTGTCCTGACTTCTCTTTTGAGCTCCAAAGATATACCCAGCTGCCTACTTGACTTACCAGTTTGGTGTCTACCAGGCAACCTCTTGTTCCTTCAGTCTTCTAATCGGAGTCTCATCATCACACCCCTCCAGTCCAGCCTTGCAAGCCTAAGAGCTAGAATTCTGCACTGATCCCTTCCTTTTCCTCACTTCTCTTTCATCAGCAAGTTCTTTAGCTCTGCCACCAACATGTAACCTGAATCCACCTGCTTCTGTCCATCTCACTGCTATTACCCTCTTCCAAACCACTGGTATTTCTTACTTAGATGCCATAATAACTCTCCATCTTTCTGCTTCCTCTCTAGTTCTTTATGGTTCAGTCTCATAGTAGCCTGAGTGGTCCTTTAAAGGGCACAGAAGTGCTTTTCTCAGAACCCTGCATTGCTTTTCTTTTCACGTAGAATATAATCTAACCCCCCCACCCACTTTCCTAACAAGGTTTTCCATGATCTGGCCCCTCCCACCTCTCTGACTCCCTGTTGCAGCAACTCCTGCATCAGATAGACCAAGCCCACTCCCATTGGAAGAGGTTTGTGCTTGCAGCTCCTTCCTCCTAGAGCTCGTCCCACAGAGCTTACATAGCTGGCACCTTCTTGTTATTAGGGTCTCAGCTGAGATGTCACCTCCTCAGAGTGAGTCCCTAACCAGCATTTGAATTAATATCTTCCCTCCTTCCCCTCATGTCTGCCACAATATCCTGTTTGACTTTTCTCCTCAACGTGTATCACCATCTGAAAAACATGTTTATTCCTTTACTTACTGTCTGCCCTTTACCTGTTGTCTTACTAGAATGTCAGCTTGAGGACAGAGGCTTTGTCTGTCAAGTTCATCTCTGGTGTGTAAAACAGTGACAGGCACATAGTAGGCACTCACCAAGTATTTGCTGAATGAATAAACACCTGTTTCATGGCATCCCAAGGATTAGAAATAATAATAATAAAGCTTTTACTACCTGTAGTGTCTGGCTACCATAAGTACATAATGGTACTTTTTAAATAATGGATATAAAACAGCATAAGAGACTTAATCTTCAGTGGAGCGTCACACTAAGTATTGCTCTGACTTACTGATGTCTTCTAAGACCATTCAGTTATTATTAACTAAGTTGTAATTTTTACAGATTGTACAGTTTTAGACACTTCCAGTTCCTTTATGCTCCCAACCTCACTCCAGTATCATTAATAAGTAGCTGTTACTTTGGATACTCCAAATGTCTCACATTGGAAAGCATACTATTGTACTGCATTGAATCTAAGATACCAACACTTAGAAGATGTATCATTGCTTTAAGAAAGAAAAAGCTCTGCCAATTAATTGTAAGATTTCAGACATACTAAAATGTACACCTTAGAATAAAATATGGTTTGAAGCAAAAGTAAGCATCCATATGGATGCACACAAATCGAGCTTATTAAAAAGAGGAATATCTATCTTCCCTTGTGCAGAGTACAGTGACATTCTTTTGGGTTTGGAGAAATTAACCTTTGAAAATGAGCTATTGTATTACACTACCCCAAGAGAAGAAACTAGGTCTAGGACAGTGTTGGCATTCGGTATATGAGTATTGTTACAAAAGTTATGGCCAATTTAGGGGGAATTATTTTCTACTCCAGTCACTATAAGGTGGCACTTTTATGTAGTAGAAACTCTTTTATGCAAAGGGATTGGATCAATTAATGGAAAATGTCAGTTAAAGGAGGCGATTATTTTTTTTTTATTTTATTTTTTATTTTTTTAAGATTTTATTTATTTATTTGAGAGAGAGAGAGAGCACAAGAGGGGGGAGCGGGAGAGGGAGAAGCAGACTCCCTGCTGAGCAGGGAGACCGATGTGGGACTCGATCCCGGAACTCCAGGATCATGACCTGAGCCGAAGGCAGTTGCTTAACCAACTGAGCCACCCAGGTGCCCAAAGGAGGTGATTATTAAAACATACACATACCTTCTTATAAGCCACAGCACATAACAGCACATGCATTCATCAGTCCTTTGGCACTGAGACAGGCTTTTTGAGTATGAGTCTACTGATAAGAGTTCATCATTTTCCTCACATAAATCATAACCAGAATGCACATTTCCAGTATCTTTAAAGTGGAGCCAAAACTGACAGACTTGCAAAGTGGCATGTCCTTCCACTTACGATCTTGCCCCTATTTTGAAGCTGTCTCACCTAATTCAGTGGCAGTTCAGTGATTGTCACTGACCCAGCCATCCTAAAGCATTCTCATAGTTTTTAATAGAATTGGTCACTCTTTTTGTACACATTTCATCAGTTTCCATAATATTAAACTATATCACACACACAGATTGGCAAATACAACTTGTAGAAACAGGTTTGGGATTAAGGAACTGACTGTTCACCAGCATACAAGTCATATAGAAGGGGCAGGGGTGTGCAGGCACGGGGAGAGGAGCCAGCTGCAAGTGTGCCGTGCCTGTCAATCAGACAGTGTGACACAGAACAGAGAGCATGGATTGATCCCATTTGTTGCTAAAGGGAGGTCATTTAAGTGTTTCTATTCTATTATACATTTTTTTTCTTTTTTTAAAAAAAAAAAAAACCTCTAGATTCGATCCATATGGAAAGAATAAGTTCTCCACTTGCAGAATTTGTAAAAGTTCTGTGCACCAACCGGGTTCTCATTACTGCCAGGGCTGTGCCTACAAAAAGGGTAAGTTTCTTTCAGTACCATTTTTCTATTCATATCTAGCCTACTCTTGGTGCTGACTTAGATAACACAAGAAAGGAGTAGCCTTTCATAGATGCTGTTCATCAAGTGCTCTTTTTTCTAAAGCAAGATAAAACTTAGAACTTGTTTGTAGTTACAGGTCTATGCTTTCTTTTTCTCTTCTCTCATGCTGTTAATTTATGTTTTAAGCCTCAGGAGTGACTTAAATAAAGCAAACTGTTGGTATTCGGTATTTGGTATTATTAGTCGGTATTATGATTTGATTGCTTACATGTTTTGTTTGTTTGTTTTAGGCATCTGTGCAATGTGTGGAAAAAAGGTTTTGGATACCAAAAACTACAAGCAAACATCTGTGTAGATGTGTTGATGACATTTCTGGCTTTCTACATGATTTTACTTTTTGCTTTGAATTTTCAAGGCATAACATAGGTGTTCAAGTTCCAAAATAACACGTTTTAAGACAATATTAAACCGAGAAAGTTGATTGGTATGCATTTTTTGCTCTTAAGAAGTTCTAAACAACGTAACTAGTTTCCTGCCTTAGTTCTTTCCCTCACAAGCATCTTATTGAACTAGAATAAGTGGCAAATTTAATGAGAAATATTTTCCCATTTCTGTAGATGCTTTTTATTTATCATTATTCATGTAATTCTTATCCTCACTCTCTACTTTATTGATATCGCAAAAGTGAGAAGGAGATTATTGATTGATATTTTGCTCTGAACTTTGCATCAGACTTATAACTCTTCCTTCATTCCCTTGTTGGTGGCATAGTTCTTAGAATCAGCAGTCTCTTCATTAACTGTAGGTTCACAGGGCATTGAAATATCCAAGACCATTAAACCTGAATAGTTCCTTAGTCATTAGCCCAGACCCAAATCACAAGTTGTATTTATGATACTTTTTATTTGTTCTTGAAGCCGAAGTGCCAATACCATTTATGTGAGAATGAGAACACAAGGGTCAACCCGTGTGTGTCCAAGTGAATACACTGGATTTCAGAAAACTACATTTTATGCACATTACCTTGAATTCAAACTGTCATGAAAGCCAAGAAAACATGTCATCCATGGGAATGTGTAATGAATGAGTTACTACTCTTTAGGAAAGCTCCTTGAAGCAAAAACCAAACTTTTTTTTACCACCCCTCCCCACCCACCAAAAATAAATAGAACAAAACCAACATTTTGACTCTTCTTTTATATATGACACAGACTGCTAAAAGACAACTTTGAGGTTCAAATAAAAATTTTTCTTATGCTGCCTTCAGAGGTTTAGGACTTCTGCTTTTGAATCTTGCAGCATACTATGAGAAACCAAAAACGTATTTCCTATTGCAAGCGCAGTATGTATAAATACATATCACTATAAAATATGTAGGATAGATAACATGATATACATGGTATAGATACTACATTTCTATTTGTTTTAAAATTATTATGGAAAGTATTTAAAGTTTTGTTTATCTGTAAGGTTTTTAAAATAGTATTTCTCTAGGATACATTGTTATTCTTATCCAGAACGATCATAAGGATGATGCAAAATATAACAAAAATAGCTCTGAAAGCAGAGAGTATCTCCTCGCACTTCAGTCGATTAGGGATTTTTCATTAAAATCAATACAAGGAACCCATAATAGGATCCAGTTAGAGAGTGGCCCAGATTTGTTAAAAGTTGGGTTGGTCGACTTTAGGAAAGTACATTTCTCAGGTATCAGCTGGGATTTAGACTTCCACAACTCACATTTCATATTCATGCCTTGCATAACTTCCTTCCAGAAATGATCTACTGGCCAGACTCAAGTTCCTCCATGAAGATTTTCATTAGTATTATACTCAGGATAGACCCTAAGCATTATAAATCTTTATATTATTGAAATAATAATATGGTATAAATTGAATAAAAGTTGTAAAATATGAAGGAAAATCCCCAAATAAAACATGAACATAAAATATTTTTTAAAAGGAAGGCATAAAAACAAACTATAAAGTATGCCTGGGTGGCTCAGTCGGTTAAGCATCCAACTCTTGGTTTCGGCTCAGGTCACGATCTTAGGGTCATGAGATGGAGCCCCGAGACAGCTCTGTGCTGGGAGTGGAGCCTGCTTATGATTCTCCCTCTCCCTCTGCCCCTCCCCCCATCTCTCTCTGTCTCTCTCTCCCCACCTCTAAAAAAACAAAAACAAAAAACTATAACAGAATTAAGGCCTAATAGCTTTTATCAAAGTAAATATAAAAATGAAATAACGTATTTTTTTAAATCTGATCGTATTTAAAATATACATATTAGAAACAAATACCAATAGAACACCTTTAAGTAGATTCATTCAAAGACTATGCAGCCATCAAAATGATGGAAGAATTACACATGTGCAGAAGCTTGTGTGCACATATAAGAAAAAACTTTGTGGAGTGGAACTGAAGGTTGAGAAAAAAGAAACTTAACCGTTTTGCCCTCATGCCAACCACCTAATATATTTTAGCTCCTATTTCCCTTACATGGGGGAGCAAGAGACTACTAATTATAGTGTCCTAGAAATATATGTATTTAATGCACATATATGTATATGTTTTGAGAATTTTAAGTAGAAGAAACCTACATTGTTTTGCATTTAGACTTCTTTTTTAATGTTTCTCTGTTTGGTTTACCATCTTCTATCTCTTGTTATATATTTTTTCTTGACTCATCTGAGAGTACATTTCAGACCTACCTTTTTTCACTTTTAATGTTACAGATGTACTTCATAAAAAGAAGCACACTAAGTACAGTTCTCAAATTTAGGCATTTAACAATGATAGAATTTTCATCTACAGCCCCTATTCCAATTTCAGTTGTTCCATTGGTAATTTTTTTTTTTTCAGCTACAGAATCTAGTCCAGGATCATATGTTAAATTCTCATGATTCTGTCATTTAGAACGGTTCTTCAGCCTTTGTCTTTTGTAGTATTGATCTATTGAAGAATACAGGACAGGTAAAATATAGATTTTCCTTCAGTTTGGGTATTTGTGATGTTTCCTTGTGGTTGGATTTGGGTTATGCAGTATGAGCTAGAATGCTATGAGTGATGTTGGCCTCCCAGTGTCACATCCAGACTCAGCAATATCCCTTTGCCCCATATTGATGTCCATTTTGATCAATTGAGTAAGACGTCATCCAATTTCTCCACTGTATAGTTAGTAGTTTTCCTTTTGCAATTAGTAGATAATTTGTGAGGAGAAACTTTTGAGACCATGTTGATACTCTATTCCTCATAAACCTGCCCCTTATAGATTTAGCATCCTTTGATGATTCTTATCTGAAAACATTTTTTACTGTGATGTTTACAAAACTGTGATTTTCTAACTACATCATTCTTTCTGTATTAACTAATTGTCATCCAACAATAACGGAGAGATTTCCCTTTATCAGCACAGATATTTGTATAGAATAAATGCTTTTTTTCTGACCATTGGAGTGTTAGTTACAGATACGATGCCCTTTTACCACAAATACTTGTGTATTTCCTAAGAACCAGGATATTTTTTTACATAACCATAGCACAATTATCAAAACCAGAAAATTAACATTAATACAGTACTATTACCTAATCTTTTCCATATTTCGCTAGTTGTCCCAGTAATGGCCTTTGTTAAAACAAAAAACAAGTCCAGGGTCCAAATCAGGATAACACAGTACATTTAGTTGCCATGTCTGTAGTCTCCCTTTAATCTAGAACCATTCTTCAATCTGTTTCACAAGTGTCAAGGTCATGAAACACAAAGGTCAATTATTTTATAAATTCTCCCTTCATCTGAGTATTTCTGATATTCCTTCACAGTTAGATTGAGTTCACACATTGTTGGCAGGAATATCATAGAAGTGATGCTATGTCTTTTTCAGCGCATCTTATCATGGTGTCAGTTGTTCCATTACCAGGAGTTGATTTGGATCGCTGGTTTTAGGGGGTGTCTGCTAGATTTCTTCACTGTAAAGTTAATATTTTTTTCCATTAAGTTAAGCATTTTGTAAGGAGATACTTTGAGACTAAATATTCTGTTTCTCAGCAAACTTTCACATACTAATTTTAGCATCCAGTGATGTTTTTTGGATGAATTGTTACCCCTGAGAGTTGCCAAATGGCTTTCCAATTCTACCATTCCTTTTACATTTATTAGTTGGCATTCTGCTGTAAGGAAAAGCTTTCATTTTCCAACTTAGCATGAATTAATGGATTGCTATTTTATTCAGGTCTGTTACTCTCACGTGTTTTGATGTCAGGTTGTCCCAGATTTGGCCAGTGGGAGACCTTTCAAGGTGGCTTCTGGGTCTTTTAGACATGTTCTCATCCTTTCTTGAAGAATTCCTTACTTTCTAGCACAAGATGTTTCAAGTTTGTCCTATATTTTTTCCTACCCAGCGCTGGAAGCAGCCATTTCTCCAACAATCCCTAGTTTCTCTTAGTGGAGAATGGTGTTTGGATGCTAAGGTCTGGGCCCTGCTGGGTTGCCATTGACTCTAGGCCCCTTCAACAGAAGGAGCTAAGAAACACAGATACTAGAAACCACAAGTTTTACTAATACTTCCAACTCCAATTCAGCCCCACTGGGTTCTTCCTTGTCTTCCCCCATTCCATACTTGTATCTTCTTCCTCAGAACCCTGGCTCCCAACATCATCCATAGAGTCACTCATTTGCAGAACTCTGAATTTTTTTTTTTATATTGGTCATGTATTTTGCAATTAAAACTAATTTTTTTAGGTAAGCCCACAGAAAAATTACACATGTGAATTTTTCATCAGTCTGGTATTCTAAAAGGGAAAAAAAAAGGTTGGAAACGTGCCTATGCCGCCTCCCAGATAAATTTGGCAAATGAGCAAATGGTGCTAAATAACTTTTTTCAATTCAGCTAACATTTATCGAGCCTCTACTTTGTTTTCTCTGTTTGTCCCTAGTCAGACTGCTGTTACTGGTTCCAAAATGTTTTCTCGTAAGCAAGAACTTGATAAGTGACCCATCGAATTAATGTGAAATTACAAGGTGTGACACCAGGAACAAGAAAAGTATTGAAAGAATAGTGACTAAAGAGAGGGGCTGGTTCAAAGACAATAATCCTAGCAAAGTAGGAAGTAGACTAAGGTGTAGGTACCAGGAGAATGGAAGTGAAGGGACAGATTAGAAAGAACTGATAAAGGAAGATTTTTCAGACTCGTCGGCCAAATGGGGGAGTGAGGAGGTGAGTCACAGCGGGTCTCATTTAGATGTGGTAATAGTAGGTCTCTCCACCAGATGGCAATAGTGTTCTTGGTTTTTAATTTTCCGTCAAGCTGATAGATTTGTAGTTTTAGCAACTTAAAGATCAAACAGATGGATTTGAGTTTCAAACAACATTGTGAAGAATTAATGCAGTATGATACCAGCGCAAAGACAGAAACAGACCAGGAGTAGATGAATCCCTGTATGGAAAGGTGGCATTGTATATCAGTGGGGAAATTCTTCAGTAAATTCAAACTGGATCCCTATACACAAAAGTCAAATCCAGAAAGAGGACACTTATCATGATGAGCACTGAATAATGTATAGAATTGTTGAATCACTATATTTATTGCACATCTGAAACTAATAGAACACTGTTAACTATACTCGAATTAAAATAAAAAACTTAATTAAAAAAAAAGTCAAATCCAGAACTTAGATGTGAAAGGAAGTCCTGAGTTGCCTGTTATCCAATACTGGAAAACAGCTTTCTAAATCTTGTCCAGTTTTCTAGTTGTTTAGAGCAGGAAGGCAAATCTGGTCCTGACTAATCATGGTCATAAGTGGAAATCAAATATAGTTTTTTAGAGTTTTCTTGTTCCTACAGAGTCCCTTTTTCCAGTTGCTTTTTTTCTTTGTTTTAAGTAGGCTCCACGCCGGGCCCCAGTGAGGAGGGGCTTGAACTCACAACCCTGACATCAAGGGCTGAGCTGAGATCAAGAGTCAGACACAACCCGCTGAGCCACCCAGGCGCCCCTTTTTCCAGTGGCTTTTATCTGTTTGTTTACATCCCCGTCTTCCTTGTTAGAAGTCTTCCTCAGTTGTCTGGGCATTGTTTTTGTTTTCTGCTCTTGTAATAGAGTAGGAGACTTTGGAAACATTGCTTGTGTTGATGGGCAAGTTGCCCATGAATTTCATGTAGGGCAGAGCTTATCAACAGTGACACCACTGACATTTTGCACTGGCTAATTCTCTGTTGTGGGAGGCTTTATTGTGCATTGTAGGGTACTAAGCAGCATCCCTGGCCTCTGCCCACGAGATGCCAATAGCACCCCTGCCACCAGGTTTGTGACACTCAGAACTATTTCCAGACATTGCCATATGTCTCTAGTTGAGAATCACTAACGTAGGATGACCTGTCTAGGTTGTTCGAGAGGGGGCTCTTAAAGTCAGTATCTTTAGATATTTCCTCTTGAGATGGTCATATTCTCCACAGAATTGTCCTTCAATTTCTTTGGCCTAAAGGATAAAGTGGAGGAAGAGAGCAGGGAGCCTTCAGTACTCTCCTGTTTGAAACACTTCACACCCACCCTCAGCTGTGACTGGTGTTCCTTCATTTAGAAACCATCTGTTTTCCCATCTCTGGAACCTAAACCTCCAGACTTTGGCCAGCACGTGGGAGGAGCAATCAGCTAGTGATATGGAATGGGGGAAGGGGAGGTCTGAGACTCGTCCCAATCCTCAGCCTCCATTCAACCAGTCTTCCTTAATTTAACATCCCAATTCACGCCCTTTCACAGGTGCCATTGATCCTTGAGTCTTTTGAGGATTCTGGAGTGCATATTGAATTTGTTTTTATCTTTATTTAATGTCAGTTGACAGTTTGGTCTTTCAAGTCTGCCAAGTCCATTACCATCTGTCTGCTTTCTACCCTCTAAAATTTAGTTCCTTTGGTATCATCTTTCACTCTTTATCCTTGGGGTTTATGCCACCCCCCAAATACTGTTAATGTAGTTTTACATGGGGAGGTTGAAAATGATAAAAATTAGATGGGTATTTCATTCTGTCGTCCTTATCTGGAAGCTTCAATTTCACATACTTCTGATAGTTTTGTCATGTTTCTAATGGTCACCAGACGTTAACTATTACTTTGGAATATGGCTATCAGGTAGAAGGGGACAGATGCAGCCTCATTTCCTTCCCACCCCTTCCCTTCTCTTACAGATAATATTAGATTTCTATTTGTTAGAGATAATATGATTAGATTTTGATACAGGGAGGAGATATTCTAATGAATAGGAGAAGTGGTGGGGACAAAAATAAGCAAAGTCATAGAAGTGGGAATGAAGAGTGAGATTGACGGAGGATGTGGGAGATTGACCTGGCTGAAATTGAAGTTTATATTGAAGGGTATGAGAGATATGAATATAATAAATAAAGTGGGGCCAGATTAGGAAGCCTAAAATACTGGTTTGAAGCGATCAGACTGAATCCAGAAGGCAGTAAGGAACTTTTCACCTTTAAACTTTTCATCTGAGACGTGATTGATGAAAGTAGGTTTGTAAAAATTAATCTAACAGCTCTGACAACAGATAGACAAGAATATGGAATGAGTAGAGGCAAAGGAGCTTTCTAGGAGACTGGGGCTGAAATCCAGATAAGAGTGATAAGTACAAGGCCACAGTGGAGGGATGGGAATGGAAAGGACAGATTGAAAAGTCGTTGATAAGGAGAATTTGATTGTATCTGTTACTGGCAGCTGGTATAGAGGTTAAATAGATCACAGTGGAACCCATAGACTCTTACATTCATGGATGGCAGAACTAAAATGTGTTACATACAGCTTTAGTTGTGGCAGGAAACGTGCCTCCTAGAGCACCGTGTGATTTAGTTACTGAGAAAAGATCCAATGAATGCAACTCAAGAAAAGGGAAAGGGAGGCGATTATAAATCCACAGAGTGGCCTCACTGGAATAGGATTCCTGATGAACAGACAGGCCTTGTGGGTCACGGAACTTGAAAGAAGCTGAAACCCTTTCTCTTTCCTGTGCAAGGCCCACATGGGGCCCTTCCAGCCCCTGAGCCCCATATAATCTTTCTGGCTACATCCCTGCCACCAAGGGCATCTTCCCTCTGGTCTCCATTCGAAGGTATGGAAGAGAATCAGGAGCCAGCTCCACCTTTCAAGCCAGGGCACAAGTTGCCCATACCCGAGCCACCAGCTGCGACAGAGGCCGGGTCGGGGACAGAGTGGTTACACGGTGATGTTCGTTCAGCAGCAACGAGGAGTATGGCAGGAGAACTGACCTGCCCAAATGAAACAATTGTCTTCATGACTCTGAATTGGAAGGGAAGCTGGAACTCTTTGGGGTCTAACCTTACCTTCTGAAGGTGTGGTCAGCTCCAGAACCCCCTTGCTACCTCACAGAGCCGCCGTGGGGTACCGGTAAAGTGTGAAGACTGTGGGATTGGCCGAGTGCGCGTGCCCCATCTGTGTACGTAGTGGGTGCACAGACGAGCAGCTCTTCCTGAATCCAGCACCCGGTGGCTGCCTGCCAGTCAGCCGGCCTTTCTGACAGCACCAGGCAGTCCTCCTCCGGGCCTCCTTACGTAGTGTTTATCGGTAAGGAGCACAGCTGGCCGGCCTCACCCCGTATCCCCACAGGAATCGGTCTGCTGTGGGGCTCCACGGAACTCCTAGCTTTCCCAAATGAACTCACAGTTTTTCGACATCTCTGCGGTTGTTTGAGCTGAAAGGTCAGCAAACCTGGCCCTCCGGCCGGTCACCTATTTTTATATAGAAAGTTTTATTGGAACCCAGCCAGAGCCGTTCATTAACACGTTGTCTGTGGTCGCTTCTGTGCACAATGGCAGAGTGGCAAGCCTAAAATATTTACTGTCTGTCCCTTTTAGAAAGAGTCTGCTGACCCCTGTTCTAGATAGCTCTAGAAATGATCTGCGTTTTTCTTAAAACCCTCAGGTTGATGTAAAAGATTAGTGGCTACACAGTAATCAGACCATGCTTTCCCAAGCCATTTCTATTGTTCCTTAATTCCATAATCACTTTGTGGACTAAATTTCAGGCCAGAAGTCACTCAGACATCTCTAAAGATTATCTTATTGGCATAAGCAAAAGCACACATTACTATACATTTATGAACTAAACAATTAAGTAATTTGATCTAGATCGTTGTTTACAGTTTAACACACACACACACACACATCTTCAACCTGTTCTGGTTATTTACTCAAGGATTATATTTTCTTGCTACATGCACTCAAAAATAATACTATATAATTATTTCCTGTGTGATCTGGAATGTCAGGGCCTTTCTCCAAATGCAGCCTTTTCATTTGTTACCATAACATGGAGTTAGCCTTTAGATGATGTGGTTGAGTTTCCTCAAATGGGATATTAATTTTCACTCTTCACAGCTGGAGAAGCAGAATCCTATTTCATGAGTTAGTGGGCCAAAGAGCCTCCTACCTTCTTACACTATCCTTCTTTTATAAAATGAATGTTAACCTGGTATCTTTATGAATCATTTGCAACAAGCCTGTATTTTCAAGGAGCTCACTCCATACTCAGAGGAGCATACTTAGCTAATCAGCCCACTTGGAACAAGTGAGCTTTAGCCAAGCAGTGATAAAAATACATTGCTGCAAAAGCTCTGATTTATCACTCTGGTGCCTCCTACATGGTTTGCCAACAAACTCTTTTTTGCCTGCAATATAGGATCTTTAGAGTCAGCTGCCACTCTCTCTCCAAGAGGAGAGGGGGAGAGCGTTTGTGGCTTTTGCTTTGTGAAGGAACCTCCACCCCCGTGTTCCTCCCCTAGACTCCTGATTCAAACAGTGCGAGTTGAGAAACAGGGAAATAGAATCTTCCTACCTAGTCAGGCAGCAGTTAGCTCTTTTGAATGAGAAAAAATGTGTGTTCATAATTACCAAATTTGAAATGTATAGCCATCACTGCTTCTGGAAATTTGGGGCTGTGTCTGAGCCAGACTAGCAGGGCTCCCCTGGCCTCCTCCCGTGTAAGCGGCACCTGCCCCCAGAGCCCTGGGGTTCCTCTCAAGTTCTACCTTCCTGCCCTACTCAGATGCCTTCTCTGACACCTCAGCAAGAGACCGCCCCTTTGCTTGTCTTTCCCTGGGCAACTCCCTCCCCCAACTAAACCATGAGATCCTTAAGTCCAGAGGCCATGTCTTTTCTGTTCAATAAGAGACTTAGATAAATTCACCAAGACCAAAATAGGATTACTTGTTCCCCAGCATGCAGCTCAGCGTAGGAAGTCAATGGTTTTGAGTGAACGAAGGGACTTCAGATCTGCTTGGAGCAGGAGCACCGGAGTTAGAGACAACTGCCTTACCAATAGCTCCAGAGGCAGGAAAGTTCTAGAAAGGGCATGAGTGAGAGAGCCTCAAGGTGTGATGTTGCTGCCCCTTTCTTCCCAGCCTACCCTTCCTCTCCCAACACCCCGGTTGGACTGGTGCCACTGTGGAGCTCATCGTTCACCCCATCCTTAAAGAAGATCCCTTTATATTTTAGTATCATGTCTAAAAGTCACTTAGCTCTGGATGCCACACTGCAGAAGATGTGAAGAGCCTATAGAAAAACTGCTCTGGTGCTGGAGGTCTTATTTTAATTATTCTATCAAAGTTCACTTTTTGCTCAGTATCTGATTTCATTTAGGGCTGACTTCCTCTCTTGCAGGCCCTGGACCCATGAAAGCTATATTAATTTATTTATGTGGCAGCATAATATCAGTGGATCCCTTTCCCCTGTATTTACTCTCCTCCTCCCTTCCCCTCATTCAGGCCGCTGGCCTAGTTCAAGGTTCTTACCTCAGAGGAGGGATGTGACAGCAAGAGGCAGAGAAAGAAGAGTGTCTTCCTGGGTTTTGGTTCCAGAAACTGCCCTTAGGAGAAAGAAGAAGAAAAAACCTAGCAGCATAGACAAAATATTTGGAGGAAAAGCTAACGAGGATAGAAAAGAGTTCCCTGTGCCTGGAGGGGGATGAAGTAAATTCCTGGGCAAATACCAAGAGCAAAGACGTCAACGCTGGGTCCTGTGTGTTACTCCACAGGCTCACCTAGGGAAGGTGGTGCAATCCCAGAATTTTTTATGGGGTCTGGGAATAGAGAAGACATGTTCCTTGTATCCTCAGCAGAGCCTCAGGAGGGTTGCAAGACTTCAGAAAAGATGGGACTCCCGGGTGGTTCAGTCAGTTAAGCTTCTGCCTTTGGCTCAGGTCATGATCCCAGGGTCCTGGGATCGAGTCCTGCATCGGGCTCCTTGCTCAGTGGGGAGCTTGCTTCTCCCTCTGTCTGATGCTCCCCCTGCTTGTGCTCTCTTTCTTTCTCTGGCAAATAAATAAAATCTTTAAAAAAAAAAAAAAGACCAGAAAAGAAAGGGTACATGGTGGGTCCCCACTGAAGGGCCCCTTCGCAAGCTTGCAAAGACTTCAAGGCCACGTGGAAGCACGTCTCCTTGTGCCCAAGAGGATGCTGGAGAAACGGACGGTGCTCTCGGACCTGAAGAGGTCCTGAAACAGTATGGTTCAATAGATACTGGTGTGGAAGGATGACATGGGGACCAGGTTCCTTACTCCCTCCACTGCCTCCCCACCAACACCACTGCATACCATGGCACCTCATAAGGCCCTCCCAGAAACTAGACACAATCCCAGGAAAAGAAGAGATGAAAATTTACACGCTCACTCAGATTAAATTTCTGATAATGCAGAGAGATGGCAGCTAGAAATAAAAATTAGCTTATATTTCTTATTATAAATTTGTGGTCTAAGAAATGTACCCACTGCTTATAGCTTATATTCTCAGATGACATTTCTCAGAGAGGAGCAGTGCTCAACTAACCATTTAAATGGCTTCCTAACAGGTTCTCAGGTTTTAGAAACCAAATTGTGAATATATTATCCACATATGTCCTTCGACTGAAGCCAATAACCGGAGGAAAGGGTCTCTCCTACCGGTAAGGTGTCCATATTCTCTGAACCAGGATCAAGTCAAGTGATCTGACAAGTATGAGGCTGTATTTCAACATCAAGAAAAAATTTTTTCTTAAAGTTAAACATGAAACTAACGCTAATTTTAGCATCAGTTGATTAAGAAACTACATAACAAAAGGCTAATATATATTTAGTAACATTGTAAGTTAATTTCTTTTATTCATTACAACATTGACGCATATTTGAGACACAATCCATGTGGGTGAGCATATTTTCATTCAGTCTACAGAAAGAACATGCACACCCCTTGAGGTAATCCCACAGCTCCCAGGGGTCTGAGGGCCACAGGTGGGGGGCCTGCTGAGCCAATGAATTTGAAATTGGTCTTATTTGGAAAACCCACTATGTATGATGGCAGTGTCTTGCAGAAATACCTCTTTTAGTATTCCAGTCTGTGGGCTCTGGCAGAAATAATAGTTTGCTGCAAAACAGATCACTCTTTTTTATTTGCGAAGTCTTCATACCAGCTGAATCACAGCTTGCTTTTCACTTCTCGTAACACCTTGCAACATCGCAAAATATTTGCTGGCGTTTGTGAAGGGCGGCTGCAGAATTAGTAAACTGAAAGGAGGCCTGCCTTTCCTCCCACCCTGTCAGCACCTTCTGTTCTAGCAGACCGAAAGGCAGCTTGAGAACTCTGATTGCTTCTCCAGATTAGGACAACTCTTGGCACCGAAGCCCGGAGCAAGAATGGAAGCAAGGGAAACATTAGGGAGTTTGCAGGTGCCAGTACATAATATTGTCACTTTACAGAATCGAACTTATGAAATGACTCCGTGAAGGTGAATTGCTATGGTAACCAGCCTTCTCAACTTTTATATCTGTAAGTAAGGACAGCGTGGGCCATTTCTATTTGGGGGTATATAATCTGAGTTTAATGAATAACTAACTACCCATGCTCTAACTCCTAGTTAAGTAGGCTCATATAATGCTAAACCAGGAAGGAATCTTAGCAATTACCTTGTTCCACCTCCCAGGGGATAGATGGGGAAGAGAGACCTAGAGAGGTGACACTACACAGCTCATGTATGTCAGACCAGAGCCCATGTGGTCTCACCTGGCTGTCTCGTGCTCTTTTCTATATACCAGGCTGCCTTTCTGAATGGACTCACCCAACTTCCACAAGTGAAGAAGAGAAATAGGGCCACAATTAGACACGGGGCATCATCACTTCTTATTGAGATGGTAAATCAAGTATTGTCAATATGCTAGTGTCTAAGTGTCTGACTTCATCACAGTTATCACGGATTCTACGTTCTGACAACTTTCATTTACCCAGAATGATAGGTGGAAGGGGGTAGGGAGTGACCTGATGAGACTTGATCCAGTATTATGGTTTCATCATATGCCATACACAGGTTAACCATCTGCAAAGAACTAGAATGTACCAAAATTGCATTGAACATAAAGTAAACTTCTTTTAGTGATTTGATTCAAAAAATACCCTTTAGGATTTTTCAAGGCCTAGTTTCTTGAGCAATTCTCATTGCACAAATACTTGGAAAAGTGCTTTGGATAAGAACTTTCCTTCCAGTTAGTAAATCGCCAGGGCCCAGAAAATTTAGCTAGTAGGAATCTCCATAGGTTCTTGTAGAGAGGAATGGCAGAAGTTTAAGAATATTTAGTACCATTCTTGTAGGAGAAAAGCAAAGTTCAAAATTAAAACTAAACAGTGAAATTAAAGAGTGTTTTAGAGTATTACTTCATTTTAAAGGGACATATAAATACAAATACTTGGTCCCCCAAAGTCTTTAATGTGTGCGAATCATCTGGGGAGCCTGTTAAAATGCAGATTCTGGTTCATGAGATCTGAAGCCAGACCAGAGATTCTGCGTTTCTAACAAGCTCTCAGGTGGTGTCAAACCCGCTGGTCCTTGGTCCACACCTTTTGTAGAGAGAGACCAGTTTACTTGCCCCCTATCTCCCAAAATGCATTTCCTGTGAAGGTCAAGCCTGACTTTGAGATCTGTGACCACCCCAGTCACAGGAATCCTTCTGGCCTCTGAATGCCTAGCGTTCTTACTGCATGTATCTCCACAACGCACCTGCGTATGGCAGTGTATTACGTCCAATACAGGCATGTCTTATGTGCCGAACCAGATCGTAACCCTGTGTGTGCAACACAGATGCTGAATGAAGAACTATTGATGACTGATTGATAAATTGAAGGTTATTTCCTCCTTCCTCAGAACACTACACCTAACCCATCCATGAGCTCAAGACTTAAACCTCTGGTCTAAGAAACATTGAGTCTGTTCTGCCTGTCATCTCCCCTCCCTGTAAGCTGACCTTTTAGAAAGCAAAGGCTGTGTGGATAGTGATTGGACATGTGACAAAACCACCCGCTGTGAGGACAAAAGGGGGGGAAGGGTGGGTACCTATCACAGTGGGAAGGCTGTTCATTGGTTACATCAGACTGCTGGAGGGGAAGCCGTGGGGTAAACTGAAAAGAACACAGGCTTGGAGGCCAAACACATCAGGGCCTTCAGCTGTGCATCTTTAGAAAAGTTACTTAAAATTACTGGGAATTTATTTCTTCATTGGTAAAATGAGATACTCTATCTTGTGGTTATTGTCAGAATTGTAGAAAATATATTGTAAAATTGCCTGCTGTGATGCTCAATAAAAGACAGATGTTATAGGGGCGCCTGGGTAGCTCAGTCATTGAGCGTCTGCCTTCGGCTCAGGTCATGATCCCAGAGTCCTGGGATCGAGCCCTGCATCAGGCTCCCTGCTTGGCGGGAGGTCTGCTTCTCCCTCCCCCGCTCCTCCTGCTTGTATTCCCTCTCTCGCTGTGTCTGTCTCTCTCTGTCAAATAATTAAAATAAAATCTTTAAAAAAAAAAAGACAGATGTTATAATCCAGCATAATCGCTCCAATTCAAAATGGAAATTGAGGCTGCCACCCATACTTGGTGTGAGAAATCCTGCTGGATAGTTCACACGCGGGGTAACAGCGCCATCTAGTGGCGCGTTGCTGCCTAACCCTCCTTACAGAATTCGGTCTTCCCCCAGTACCTTTGATGGTCATTTGATTCATTCCTTCATTTCATGCAACACGCATTTGTTGAACACCCACTGGGTGCCGGGCACTGATTTGGCTGCTGAATATACAACAGTGAACAAGACAGACATGGTCCCTGCCTTTAGGGACTTTGTGGTCAGGTGAGGAAGACAGAAATTAAATTTTGAATTCAGATTGTGAAAAGCAGTATGAAGAAGGAGTACAGGATCCTGAGACTTTGTAATATGGCTTCCCTAGGGAATTGCCATTGAAGGTAAAAAGAAGCTGGCGAAGAGACCACATCAGGCACGTATCAGTCATCCAGCAGCATCTCTGGGTGCCTCATCTCGGATTTAGGACCAGGATTCTGCCAGTCCATGGGGGGCTCCAGTCTTGAGCTGTGGCATCTTCCATCAGCCATTCAGCGTCCATCATCCCACTCCCTGCGAGTCACTCTGCAGACGTCATCACTGATCTTCTCATGTGATCCTTTTACAGACGATATTCAGGGGGATCAAGTAACTTGCACAAAGACATAAAATGACATGTCAGAGACAGGATCCACACCCAGTCTTTCTGCCTCCAAAGCCCACGTCCTTTCTTTTACTCATGCGGTCTCCCTAATGCCAAGCCCAGGTCTCTTTATTCTGCTGCTTGCTTTGGGCTGAAAGGAAATCATTAGAAGAAGTGTTTGGGGAGAATGAAAACATGGAGGGAAAATAAAATAATAGCTTGGTAGGTCAAGTGTGAAGGGTGGAGAGGAACTGCTGGCTTATGGTCCATCAGTGTGTTTTAGAAAAGTAAACCTGAGAGAGCTCCTCCATCTGGAAAATAAGATCTCCTATTATACCTTACGCTCTTTTGATTTAAAATGTGACACAGCTGTTGCTAAATTAAGACAATTTGAGGGATCATTTGGAGAGGAGAGGTTATTCTCTGGAGATCTACAGGAAGCTGCATGGGTTACCAAGCACTAAGAGCAAAGCTTCACTGGGTCAGAGAGTGGTTACCAGCTTATGCAGCGTTCAGGGTAACCAACCATCCTGGTTTGCCCAGGACTGAAAAGTGTCCCATAACACAGGACTTTCAGCTTGAAAACTGGGGCATTCCTGGGCAAACTATGACTGCTGGTCACCTGAGAAATGGACCAGACTGGGAGGGTCTGATGTACCCATGGATGGTAGGCCAGGGCAGTTACTGAAACCTGGGGTCCAGTGGAAGGCTTGGTCATAGTCCAGGGCAGAAAAAGGGAGACAGGGGTGGTGTAGGTCCCTCAGCAGGATATCTTTGTGCTGAGTCCCTGGGTTTCCAGCCCAGAACTCCTGCTCCAGGACCTGGGAGCAGAACTGGTTGGTCTCAGGTAGAGGATAGATATGACAGCAGGTTGGTCTGTGCCTTAGTTTCCTCAACTATAAAATGGGATGGATAACAGTACCTACCTCCTAAGACTGTACATGAAGTACAAGACCTAACATGTGTAAAATGCTCAGAACAGTGCCTGGCCTATGAGAATACATGACCTGTAACCAGGGAATTCTCCAGAAGAGAAGTTCACATGTAGCCCTGAACTTCCATAGCTCAGTTTCCCTGTCTTTGTAAAGTGGAAACCAAAAGCCCTGCCAAACTTTTAAGAAGAAACAGAACAGGACACAATGAACAAAACATGGATAGTGGTTAGGAATATGTGCTCTGAAATCATATCACCAGGGTTACATCCAGCTTTGCTATTTAGATGTTCATTTGTTATTTAACAAACACGTGTGGGCCAGGCACTGTTCTGGGCACTTTAAATATAACAGTGCCATTAATTCTCATAGCAGTCTTATCAGGTAGGAACTGGTATTCGTCCCATTTTACAGATGAGGGGACTAAGGCACAGAGAGGTTCTGATTTGCTCAACTCACACAAGGAGCCAGAAACTTGGGCTAGCTTTATTGACATTTCTGTTCACCTCGCCGCCCCAGAAAAATGGAGATAATAAATGATGGTACCTACTTCATAGGGCTGTTATGTAGGTGTGATGCCATCAGCTATATAAAGCAGTTAGCAAAGGGTCGAGAACATAGTAAGCACTCAATACTTAAACACAAAGTACCTTACTACTTAATTGGAGTGACAATACCTATATTACATGCCATAGTTATCAAAAATTTAACTGGCAGTTTAAGGAAGTGGCCAAATGGTCAAATAGTAAAAGTCTGGGTGGGGCAAGGTACATCCAATATCCTGAACTTAGGAATAGGAGGGAAGCCTAAAGATCCTATTTGCATGACAGACCTCATAGGCCTCTGGGGAGAAGTGGCAAAAAGGACTTTAAGGATTGATGACTGGTCCCCAAACTCCAGGCTTTACTTTCCTGAACTAAGAAGGACACTAAACAAGTTCTCACCTCTGGAAAGAAGTCCCAGAAGCCCCAGATAGGAAAGCTGAGGTATCTGGAGAGGCCCACACCTGGGCCTGGGGCTTGGCTGGCCAGGGAGGCCCATACATGCTGACTTTTCTTGCCTCCCACTGTGGAAAGCCTGGGTAGGGTCATGGCTCCAGCCCATGTTCTAGATTTCTCTCATGACCACACCCCTGCTTGCCAGCCTGAAACCATCATTGTCCTAGAATTACCTCCCTGGCTTCCTCCTTCTCAACCGTCATCTTTGGCTCACAGAACACAGCCCTCTCCCTTCACCTGCTCTGTTTTTGATTTGCTCCCCTGATTGCAGGGAGGACACATACCCATCTGCCCCAAGCAGGGGGACCCTGAGGACAAAGAGGACGGGCCAGGGATGGGCAAGGTGAGGACAAGTTACTCTGATAAGCGATATGGTGATGTTACATACAAATAGCCCTAGACTCCTGGTAAAGTCCTAGGAACTCACCCAAGTTCTTCATCAGAGAGTGTGTTAAACTTCATTTTGGAAACCTAGTAAGAGTTGTATGTAGCATCAGTGAGAGAACAAGAACTCTCATCTAGGGTGAGTGCCAAGGGCAGTAAACATTGAATGGACACGGGCTGTCCGGCCAAATCACATTCATCTCTCCTTCTCCCACCTCTTAAAAAGTGGTTGGAGTGGTGCTCTTGGGCTCGGGGAATTCTTCCCAGCTGTGCTGCTTTGCCCCCAGATGGATCCTCTGTCTCTCCTGTGCCCTTTCACATAGACGGCTGGGTTGGATGGTACCTGGTTTGCATTTCCATCTGTCCCCTGGATGCTGCCCTCCTCAAATCCTTGGCAGCCAGAATTGGCAGATCCGTCTCTCGCCTTTGGGTGGAAGCTAACCCCTGCCCTGGGCTGGTACCTCGGGGCCCCCTGTCAGTGTGTGGGGGGATTTGGGTGATGGCTGTGCAACCTTGGTGCCTAGCATTTCAACTCTGGCTTCTGGGGTCTTGGGTCGTGGGTAGGAAGCTGCAGAGTGGAGCCACCCCATGGCGGAGAGGCGCACAACAATAGGGAGACTACCCAGGGCTGATCTGTGGGAGGAAAGGAGCATCTAGCGATCCTGCTGGTCGAAGGCGATGGCATCCTCTTCCACAAACTGATGTGGCCTGGGGAGACTTCGCTAAAGTCACCACCTAGCTTTCTGCTAGGAAAGCTTCCAAGACTGGAATTGGGCTCCAGTGGGGCTTGAGGGGTGGGCCACCCACTAGGTGCATTCGAGTGTGCATTCATTGGTCCCCCGGTCCAATTTTGCTTAACAGTAACACGTTCTTTTTCCGCGAATGTTCTGTTTTGTTCCATAGATCCTACAGGAGATAGCATGATGATGAAAACTCTGTGCTTCCCACTGCTGCTACAAAAAGACCAGATTAAAATTTTATGACACTTTTGTTTTTGTTTTTTATGTATGCTGTATGTGAAAATATCTATTACGCAAATCAAGTAGTCTGCTCCCCATTGCCAAGCATCTCTGGCACAGGAGCTGTAAGAAGAAGTGTAATGAACATAAAACAGTTTTTAGAATCCCTAATTTGGTGGCTGGTATATGAAGCTGGCAAGCCCCTCTCTGCCATTGCCTCCAAACACTGCCTGGGCTGGGCATGTCCTTCCTCAGCTCATGGTGCTGCAGGGGGTGGGGGGAGGTGTCTCTCCTTGGACTTCATCCCCAGGCAGCCCCCACCTTTCTGACACTCCCATTCCTGTCCTGGAGCACTGACTGGCCCTGCTTGCTGCCCTCCTGGGATCTGTGGGCTGTTCAGTCGTCACTGGCCTTCTTACTTAATCCAATGCCCACAGATGGCATTCCAGTCCTCTCGGGAGAAGAGCATCTTACTCTTCTCTTGTGGTCACTGTCATCTCCCAGACGCCTCCCCTCCTTTAGCACATTTCTTCTTTTAACTGGGAAGAGAGTCTCTTCTGACCTTCCATCTGGAGGCCTTTCCCCTCAGTAAATTCACTCCCCTCCCCACTTCCCGGCCCCACCTCAGCCTCTGCTCTCAGGTCCTTCCCAGGATGCCATTCACAATGCCACTGACGTATCTGGGCTGCCTGGGACATTTTTGTTGACATTGCCTTACCATATGGATTTGAGCTAAGCCTGTCCATGAAATAAGGTGTGGATTTATTTTATTTTTGCTTACAAAGATTTTAAATGGCAGGAAGGAAAAAAAAATGAATACTGAAGGAAGGAAAAGGGAACTAGCATTTACTGAGCCCTGAGAGAGCTTGATATCGATTCCAAACACATGTCAACTTATTCATCCTTTCAATGGTCTTGAAAGGTGTTATTTATCCCATTTTATAGAGGAGGACATGGAAGGAAAATAACTTGCATAAAGTACCAGAGCTAGTAAACAGAGAAGTCAGTTGCTAATTTGCTTTTCATTTAGTGTGAAAATTTTCTGAATGAGTCCGTCCTTTAAAAAAAAAGACTTCTACAAACAATCATAAGAGAATATTATGAAAATCTATATGCCAACAAATTGGACAACCTGGAAGAAATGGATTAATTCCCAGAGACATATAAACTACCCAAAACTTAAACAGGGAGAAGTAGAAAATTTTTACAGACCAATAACCAGCAAAGAAATTGAGTCAATAATCAAAAAACTCCCAACAAACAAAAGTCCAGGACCAGAAGGATTTACAGGTAAATTCTATCAAATATTTAAAGAAAAATTAATACTTACTCTTCTTAAACTATTCCAAAAAAGAGAAAAGGAAAATTTCCAAATTCATTCTCTGAGGCCAGCATTACCCTGATACCAAAGCCAGATAAAGACTCCACTAAAAATGAGAACTACAGGCCAATATCCCTGAGGAACAAAATTTCTCAACAAAATACTAGCAAACCGATACTCAATATTCAACAATATATTTAAAAAATCATTCACCATGATCAAATGGGATTTATTCCTGGTTTGCAAGGGTGGTTCAATATTTGTAAATCAATCAATGTGTTATATCACATCAATAAGAGAAAGGATGAGAACCATATGATTATTTCAATAAATGCAGAAAAAGCATTTGACAAAGTACAACATCGATTCATGATAAAAAAAAAACCCTCAACAAAGTAGGTTTAGAGCAAACACACCTCAACATATAAAGGGCACTTATGAAAAACTCACAGCTACATTATCCTTAATGGGGAAAAGTTGAGAGCTTTTCCCCTAAAGTCAGGAACAAGACATGGATGTCCACTCTCACCACGTTTATTCAACACATTCCTGGAAGTCCTAGCCACAGCAATCAGACAATAAAAAGAAATAAAAGGAGGGGCACCTGGGTGGCTCAGTCGTTAAGCGTCTGCCTTCGGCTCAGGTCATGATCCCAGGGTCCTGGGATCGAGTCCCACATCGGGCTCCCCGCTCTGCGGGAAGCCTGCTTCTCCCTCTCCCACTCCCCCTGCTTGTGTTCCCACTCTCGCTGTGTCTCTCTCTGTCAAATAAATAAATAAAATCTTAAAAAAAAAAAAGATTTTATTTATTTGACAGAGACAAATAAATAAATAAAATCTTAAAAAAAAAGATTTTATTTATTTGACAGAGAGAGACAAATAAATAAATAAAATCTTAAAAAAAAGATTTTATTTATTTGACAGAGAGAGACACAGTGAGAGAGGGAACACAAGCAGGGGGAGTGGGAGAGGGAGAAGCAGGCTTCCCGCAGAGCGGGGAGCCTGATGTGGGACTCGATCCCAGGACCCTGGGATCATGACCTGAGCCGAAGGCAGACGCTTAACGACTGAGCCACCCAGGCGCCCCATAAATAAAATCTTTAAAAAAAAAAAAAGAAATAAAAGGAATCTATATCAGTAAGGAAGAAGTAAGACTTTCAGTATTTGCAGACAAAATTCTACTCTATGTAGAAAACCCGAAAGACCACCAAAAAACTAAAACTGATAAATGAATTCAGTAAAGTCACAGGATACAGGGGCACCTGCGTGGCTCAGTTGGTTAAGTGGCCAACTCTTGGTTTTGGCTCAGGTCATGATTGCATGCTCTTGAAATCAGGCCCTGCGTCCAGCTCCTCACTCAGTGGGGAATCTGCTTGAAGATTCTCTCCCTCTGCCCCTCCCCATACACACACACACACTCTCTCTCTCTCAAATAAACAAATCTTAAAAAAAAAAAGAAGTCACAGGATACAAAATTAATATACAGAAATCTGTTGTTTCTATATACCAATAATGAAGCAGCAGAAAGAGAAATTAAGAAAATAATCCCATTTACCATTGCACCAAAAATAAAAGGATACCGAGGAAAAAACCTAACCAAAACTATCCAACACTGATTAAAGAAATTGAAGACAACACAAAGAAATAAAAAGGCATTCCATGCTCATGGACTGGAAGAAAAATATTGTTAAAATGTCTATACTACCCAAAGCAATCCACACATTTAATTCAACCCCTATCGAAAAACCACCAGCATTTTTCACAGAACTAGAACAAACAATCTTAAAACTTGTATGGAACCACAAAAGACCCTAAAAAGCTAAAGCAATCTTGAAAAAGAAAAGCAAAGCTGGAGGCATCACAATTCTGGGCTTCAAGTGGTATTACAAAGCTGTAGTCATCAACAGAATGGGAGAAGATATTTGCAAATGACATATCAGATAAAGGGCTAGTATCCAAAATCTATAAAGAACTCATCAAACTCAACACCCAAAGAACAAAGAATCCAATCAAGAAATGGGCAGAATACATGAACAGACATTTCTCCAAAGAAGACATCCAAATGGCCAACAGACACATGAAAAAGTGCTCAATATCGCTCGGCAT